>NW_009260839.1:4504978-4523211 GCF_000687185.1 Egretta garzetta | reverse complement strand
GCACAATGCCAGTGCATTTATCACCTTCCTGTACTTCAACTTGCTGTGGATTATTTTCCATGATGGAGCAACCCACAACCCATCAAATTACTTGTCAGGCACCCTCCCAAGTAAAGTAACATTCTCAAACAAAAGGATTTTACCTTTTTTGCCCATCAAAGGGCATCAGTCCAGGTGAGAAGGGGAGCTGAGTACCATAGACCTCGCTGGGCACTCATCCAGTGCCCTCAGCGGGATCCCTGTAACACCCCTGCCACTGCTGGCATTTTAAAAAAGCCAAGGCAAAAGAGATGGAAGAAAAGAGCCTTCCCTTCCCCCATCCCCTCCCGTAAGTCATTTTCTCTGGCCCATTTTACAGGAACTGAAAATCTATTAGAGGAATAGCTTAATCCGGTTTGACTGTAATAATTAGGGTGCTTTTAAAAAACCCTGACTAATCGTATAAAATGTGATTGTAGACAGTTCAGTGCACGACCCTTACACTTATCACTGGAGGTATTACTACAAACCAGAAACAGCTGGCAAGCACGGAGGAGGATAAAGGGGAAAAAAAAATTCACATGCAAAGGGCCAGGGACCATTCCTTTTCTGATCTAACAGAGGCACTGGCAGCACCTTGAGCTGTCTTTCTAACATGGATCCAAAGCATGAAATCATCTCCAAGACCCTGGGCAGACACCTCCGTTCCTGCCGATGGTGCGCCCTGCCAGCCTCGGGGTCCGGCCGGTGGCACCTCCTTTTCTCACGCTGTTTTTGCAGGCAGTCCAAGAGGATTTGAACGAGCGGTGGAGCGATTCCCCTCAGAGCGTGCTGCAGTCAGCAGATGTTTGTAGCAACAACGGGCAGCTTTTCCAAAACAAGACAGTCCGTATTAGTCAAGCAGGATAGAGTGCTTTAGGGTCATTGGGTTATGACGGAAAAGCAATGCCTGCTACTGTGCCGTGGCTGGTAGCAAGCTCTTTTTCTCTTGCTCTCAATCTTTCTCAGGCTCCAACAGCCACCATTTCTTCCTCCGCTTTCCGAGCCTTGGCTGGGGGCAGCTGACTTCCCGTATGACATCACCACACCTTTTAGTAAAGCTATTGTTTTCCCCACATCTTCTGCCAGTTATTCCAGAGGATCGCTGCCTGCCTGGTGTGTCGCTGTCCCCACAAGACGAGCTCATCCATGTGTTGAGACTTCTTGTACATCCCTTCCTACCACTCCAGATAGGACAAATAAACAATTCAGGCACCCATCTCCTGCATGACTGTCTCAGAAGACAAATCAACTCTTCCAGTCCCAGTGGCCCAAAAGCGTATTTTGGTGGAAAATTCAAAATCTGAGCCCACTGCAGCAATCTAGTATAGCGGAGAAGGTTGCCCAAAGGGATTCATGCTTTAGCAGGGTCTGTCACAGATGAAGAGGTTGGAGCTGACTTGACTTGGCCATTACATAAATGTTGGGAGAAGCACAGGGAAGGCTCTTGTTCATCGGTACCATTCAGAGCTGAGGCTGAGCCCTCACCAGTGGGCTCACAAAAACACCACTCTGTAGAGCCAGGCAGGAGCTTTAGACTTCACAGAGAGACGACAGCCAGGAGGAGACGGTGCTATCACCAATATGCTACTTTAATCAGCATTGAAAACATATGATCAACCTTGAAGGAGGCTTTTAAAGACTGAAATAAGAAGATGTACTACAATTTCAATTTATTCTCTCTCCCTCTGTCACTGTGATTAAAATATGTGGTTGATCCTGGAAGCTCTACTGCAGCTTGTACAAAACTGTAGTAACAGCATTGACCATAATGGAACTTGCAGCTGGAGTTGGGTTGTTTGGTTTCTTTCGCTCTCCCATGAGTCTTCCTTGAGTCTTTTTTTTCCATTCTGCTCCATACAGATTTTGATCTTTCCTTTATTAAATAGGAATGGTTATCCCCACTGAGTCACTTACCTAATAATAGCGAGAACCTTTTAATTCAAATTATTTGATTCCTGTTTTTTTTAGATTAAAGTAAACATACGGTTAGAGCATTTCTGAGAGAGCGGCAATAGAAATACTATGGTCAAACTACCCCGTGACGCAATTCTGTAAAGTGCACCAAAGCCCTTTAAATACATTTCACAAGTACTCGGTGGTGACCTCATTAGAAGGTCTGGAAACCCAGAGTGGTTTCTGTCCTGTGGTAGCTCAATTTCACAACTCTGAATACACTTTTTTTTGGAAGGAAAACTATCCAAAGGTTTTTATGAAACATTCTTTAGCCTTTGGGAATAAGCCAGTTAAATGCCAGGATATCATTCCATTTCAAAGAGTTGAAGGACTTGAGGAATTGCAATCTGCTTTCTGAACAACGTGAGATGAATATAGTTGTGGTTTCATTGGAAACCAAGCTGCAGAGTTTGGATACAGAGCTCAACTTGTTCAAAGTCCAGCTGTGGCTCTTGGTTTGTCAGCTGGATTTCCCTGCAGTGCTCCTTTGGTAACCGCCCTTCTGAAGGAGCCTGCTCCAGCATAGATGAACACTTGCGCTGGGAGTAGGTAGCAAAGGAAACATGGCTGCCAGCCAAAGTTTCTATCTTTCGTTGGCCTTAAAATGGGAAGGGAGGGGAGGTCCCTCCGTAAAGTCAAGAACTGCCAATAGAAAAGCATCCCCACTTGCTTTGAAGATCACTTTGGGTTCAATTACTATTTTTCTACTTGCAATTGAAAAATGGGCAGGAACACAGGGAATAAGCCCCCAGTGATTAAAGGAGAAATAGCAAGCTGTGAAAATGCCTCCTGAAAGATGCAGTCTCGGCCGCAGCCGCACTCGGCAGCACCAGGCACGCACACATCGCCACCCGCCACCTCCCAGCCCACGGCACGAGTCACCAAAAAAACCTGCCGGAGCCACAGAGACGCTCAGTCACATCTAGCTTTATTTTAATCCCGTCAGAAAAGTTCAAGAATTACACCAAAAAATACTTCAGTCTCTGCTACCTACTGACAAAAAATACACCACAAAATTATAAACTGTTCAGTGGTTTGCTGGAGTTTTGATTGTTGGTGGAGGGGGTGGTTTGTACATTTTGAGAGAGAAATGAATTTACAGGTGGAAGGGGAAGGAAGGATAGGAAATCAGACGATGGCATTTGGCACTACATTTTTAGCTACACTATACAGTTATTTATCATGATGCCTGGTAGGACTGAGGAGTTCTGCCCTCATTTACACCATCTAGTGTCTATGTATGCGAAATGGAGGACAAAACTGCCCAATGCAGTGGAAGAAGGGGCCAGTTCCTAATTTCCAGCCCGGTCTAGCCACAAATCTGAAAAAGCAGCCTTAGTCAAATGTGAACCTTGCCCTTTCTGTGTGCTCTGCTCCTGCTGCTCAGTCTCACCCTGCCTGTGCTACTGAGGAGCAGAGCTGCTTTGTAGCAACAGCTTGCAGCTCTAAAAAAAGAGAATCCTTTTTTTTTTTTTTTTTTTTTTTAAAATCCCACCAGTCTGCACTAATTGCACACGTCGTTTGTGGGGAGAGGATGTTTTACATTGGCCAGGACTGCATTAAGCTTGGGGTCTGGTCTGTATTTGCAAGCAGAGATTTGTTGAGACCCTTGTACTCTGAGAGCATGCTACAGGCATCCCTCTCTAATTAGCTAGAATGGCATTAAATACTGAAGTATCTAAAGTTGAAGGAGGGAAGCAGGAGCATCCCATTTCATGGGTGAGGGAAAATTAGGGGCTGAAAAGTTAGAGGCTTAATACTGTTCTATCACCACTCTTGAGAGGCTCCTCAATTTATAATGGCATTTTTTTGTCTCCTGGTGACCCTCCAGAGGGAGGTCCCAAAGGATGAAGCCTCATGTAACTTGCCAAAGGTCATGCAGGAAATCTGTGCGAGCAGCAGAAATAAAGCCCCGAACTCCTGACTCCTAGCCCTGCGCTCAGAAGCATATCCTTGATTTCACTATGGCAGCCTCCATCTGCTTCCACCCCGCTCCATATCCAAATGCCAACCAGGATTTCAGCCTCCAAGCCCAGCCAAGATCACCAGCACAGTGGCAGCTCATCACAAATGCCTAGATCTTTCTGGATTTACTTAGGCCACTGTACAGGGCTGCGCGTGCATGTGTGCTTGCACATGTGCATGTTTCAGGGAGGAGGGGATGCTTGGATTTCTCTATCGGCAAATGAACACTGATGCTAGATTCAGTCTGACAGCAACATATCCCTGCTTTGGCAAGCTAAACAATATCACAACATCCTTGTAACAGGTTCTCTCTACCCTCTCTCTCGAAAGGATTTCAGCTTCAGTGCATGTTAAGCCATGTCACAGCTTTCCAGCAATGATAAAACTTTGTGGGATTCTCCTTGCTGCTTTTATCCTCTCTCGCTGTTTGCCTAATTTGCTTTTTTTGTTTTTTAATTTCTTTTTCTAACAAATAGTTAAGCAATGATTTAAAAATATTTTTACATCGTAAGGTACAGTCAACATCAAACATGCCTTTGTACAAGAGCTCGACTCGGTTACAAATCAACGAGAACAATGCACGAAAAGAAATATCCATTAAGATGACTCCTGCACTTGGGTTTTATTTATTCCTGTCGTGCTGTTAGCACAGCACCCTCAGCTAGAGCAATGCAGTATAGACATGGTGTGGTCCCCCCACCCTCCCACTTTGCCCGTCACCACTTGTTAATTTTAATGACCTTCTGTCTTGGCAGCCTTGCCTTCATGGTTTACCGATCCTGAAGACAGCCAGGGCGATACGGCCCGGGAGCTGGTCTGCTTGGCCATGCTGTAGTGGCTGATGACGGTGTAGAACCTGCCCCGGGAGTTGGAATCCTGTGCAGAGTAGTACGCGTCCAGCGAGGCCGGGATGCACCGCTTGTGCTGGAAGTGGGAAGAAAGCGAGAGAGGTAACGAGTGGTCCCATCAGCCCCAGGCTCTCGCTTTAACAATCTCAGGCTTAGCTGTTCGCCCGGATGACGTTTGACTCGGACTTGCTGCAGTGAGAGCATCTGCTGCGCAGCCCCGAGTGCCTTCCAGCACCGTGGGAATGCACAAAGTTTAGTGTCGGGCAGCAGCCTTCAAAACCTGTTGCTATTGGCAACCCTGATTGCAGGCTGATTTCATCTGTGGATGGGAAATGGGGACTGTAAAATGAAGGTCTGACTGGTTTGGTACGTTAGGGGCATGCACAGAGACCGAGGCCCCATGCTGGAATTCTAGCAGGGCCGGCTGAGCGGCTCTTACCATGTGCTGGACGGAAAGCTCTGTAGAGCAAAGTCCAGAATTAATCCTGAGACAAGCAGAGGACAGGCAGAGGCAGAGCAAGGTGCTTGCGCGCTGCTCTGTGACAGCGTGTGATCTCTGGCCTGTAGGACCACCACCTTGGTCGGGGATGGTAGGAAGTGTAGCCCAACTGCCCAGCCCTTGTCAGAGCTTTTTGTCTGTGCAGCCACTGCCCATGCATCTCCGCTGCGCTAGGGCGGACACTTGTGTGCCAAGAACCGCACAGATAAAACAATTCACTTTGCAACAGCTGTAAAAGAGCAATCAAATGGTAACAAATGCCGGACTGGTTGGTATTCACCAGAGTCAAAGTAGCACCAAGGACACAAAGGGCCCCAGGTACAATTATTATTAAATTATGAGATACCCCAGCTCCCAGGTCAATGGGACTAGCTGAAACCTGAGTCCAAAACCTTTAATCTTTTCAGAAGGTCAGGTTTGGATCTGATTCTGAAATTCATGACTCCATCCTAACTTCGTTTTTATATAACCTAAGAGAATAGTTCACAACGACTAATACGCCAACATCCTTACTCTGTTTTCCAGCCCACAGACTATCCCCGACGTGGTCAAGACTCCTGTGAGTTTATGAGCTTATTCACAGTACAGAGTCACTGAACTATTTTGCAAACTTCTTTTTTTTTAAATCTCAACAGACCAGGCAAATCGTTCTCTGTGAATATTCAGTATAAAATCACTGGGCAGTGCGGGTTTAGCAATTAAGTTACATGGTTTTGTTCTTGACAGAAGCTCAAAAGCAGCTAAAAATGAACGACAGGGGCAAATTCGGATTTCACAAAGGACACATGTGCCAGCACTCTGGGAGTTTGCTTTGCATTAACATGTATGCCAGTAAACCTCAGTCACTTGAACGTGTGGGAAGCAAACGCGGGATTCCAGCTGCAGTAAATCCATTCACAAATATGAGGGACTGTTCCTGAACATCTGTCTGTAGTGTTCACCAAATGCTAATCCCAACAATTACAGTGTAACAGTAGCTGATGGAGGCAGATGCAAGTCCACATTTCCCATAACACTTTTCCCATTTCAACACATTCTTGCCAAATGTTCTGTTTGGCCTGGTCAGAAAAGCAGACTAGACTGCAACCATGTAGTCAATTAGAGTCTATCATTATCTCAGGCAATTCATCTGTCTGAAGTTTCTTACCTTATAAACAAATCCATCTGGGCAACTGTGGTCATAAGTAAAGGCTTTGTATACCACAAGGAACACTATGCAGGCAAGGAATGCAAGAGCCAGACTGATGAGAATAGTGACCTACAAAAGAGGGATAATGTTACTCTACATATGTTAAAATGGCATATGAGCAACCTCATAATTAAATGACTTATAGTAACAGCCATCCTAACAGACTGCAGTCTTCACTCCACTGTGCAGTACTTAACTAAGCATGGTAATTGAATGAATGCTGGATTCAATAGCCCTGAATTCTCACATCATTTCCATCCATCCCACCACAGACCTTCAGGAGTGCGCATTCCTGTGTTTAACCCCTTGCAAATGTACGGATTTTGCTGAGGCATTTGGTGTTCTTGCAGGCTTTGTGTTCCCATGCTCTCAGCTGTTCAACCGGCAGCATCATCTGCTGGCCCAGCAGGATCCGCCAGCAGCCAGAGTCCACATTCGGAGTCTAATCTGTGCAGATAAGCTGCTTTACAACCATAGCGAGATCCTGTTTTTCTGATAGCAGAGGTAGGTGAGCAGGTAGGAAGAATGAAGCCTTTGTAGCACACATCCCTTTGCGCCTTCTGGGTGATGCAACAAGGATAAGTTGTGCCTCAAGTACCCTGCAAGAGGGAAGGGCAGGAAAGGGAATCCTTCTCTATTTATCAAAGCTGTAAAAGGAGAATACCCCAACCAGCCACAAAGCCCAGCATGTAAATCCCACAGTATGTCCAAGAGCAGATGCCGTTGTTGGAGGTACCAGACACAATACCCTCTCCAGGGCTCAAATATTTCCCCTCTCCTCATTCCCAAGCAGGTTACTTTGCTGCACCATTCTGTTTCTTTCCTGTAGCTCCCTTCTCTCCAGCCCTTCCAGGTCCCTGTTAAATAGTTTGTTCAACAGCAAGTTTCCTGGCCCCATTCAGATGTTTGGAGTGAGGCCCTGATCCTTAATTTTAGCTAAGCTGTGTCCTGCCTAAGGCCTGAGCGAGGGTCCCAAATGCGCTCTCATTCTCCCCTCCCCAAAGCTTTCTTGCTCACAGCCGGTAATTCCACAAATGCAGCATAAACTGCTCTGGACTTCTACTGCCTAAATTACAGCAACCCATCCTTTCAAGACTGCTGTCTCACACTGGTTTGGATTGGCATAAAAAAAATATCATAATCCCTGGGGCTGCAGTGTTACCATGCAAACTAGAGTTCCTAATCAAATGAACTCACTTACAGAGATGATGGGGGTGGGAACAGCAGCAGGGGAAACATTTAAAGCTGTTGCACATCCAGCAGCATGGGGAGGGAGCTGCGGCAGCTCCCCAGCTTGCTCAGGCTCGCTGGGACTGCACACCAGCAGCCCACGTTCTGCAGGGTGTTTGCCTGCATGGGGAAGGGGCTGCGACGTTCCTGCGCTCGGTGAGACTGTGAGAGCTCACGCTGAGGCAGTTCCTACAGCAAAAGTTTGAGGTCAGGCATGGGTTTATAGGAGGGATAGTGACCAGTGAGGCTTTTTTCCTACCCACAACCTCAAACTATTTGCTTGAGAATCCCACTTTCCTATCACGGCACCAGAAGCCAAGCCCAGGGCTGTAAATTTTCCCTAGTCCCATCAAAACCCATCCACTAAGAGAATGGCAATGGTAGGACGTGGCAGGGACTGTGTGCCTGCCCCCAGCTAACGCCCCTACCTGCAGGCATGCTACCACCGTACCATGCACGTGCTCATCCTCCAAAACATGCCCCCATCCCAGTACCAGGGCTGCACCTAAAGGCAATCATTACCACTTACTGGCCTAGCAAGGAAAAGCCACACATTTTTCAGCTCCCTCTAGTCTTTCAGGGTTCCTCCGCCCTTTTGCTGTTACAGTTATGTCACAATCCTCTTCGTTTTCTTGTACAGATGTTCAAGGAAACTGGATAGTGGGTACAGGCAGAAGTTTGTTCCTCAACTAATATATAGGAGACTGGTGATGGTAGAAAGTGGGGGACTACAGAGATCATTCCTACAGTAGACTGGACAGGCTTGTCAGGAGCAGCAGCTACTGAAGAGCAAGCTGGCCACATCGCAGAATTCATCAATATAATATTATTAATATAACAATAACATTGTGTAATATCAGTAATATTATATCAATAAAGATATACTAATTGCTTAATATTGGTTCACACTGAATTTTGCTCTAATTCTCTCCTTTGGTCATCATAGCAGCTGTAATTCTGAGCCTCTGTATGACATGCAATCCCTGCACAGACTCAGAGGGGCCACTGTAATTGCTTGCAGTGCAGGAAAAGACTTCTCATCCTCATCAATCCTGCAGAAAGATGCACTGCCTGGTGAGAGGTACATCTCACACAGCACATTTGGGACTATTACTCAGAGAAGCTAAAGCAGCCCAGGCAATGCCACCTGTAGTGCTGGAGGATCCAGAGATACGATTTTGGTGGCTGTTTTAGGACAAAAAGAAGGAGTGAAGGTAAATCTGCATGTATGGTGTTAAATCTGACCCAACACTTCCAGTTCAAAAATCAGGAAAGAGAGAGGTGTGGAGACTATACCTGGCAGGAGAGATTCATTGTTAAGTTCATTGTTAAGTCAGAATATTTTAGAATAAAGTATAAAAAGGTAAGAAAATTGGAGCTAACAGGCTTTTCCAGTGATGAACAGTTCACTGAAGCCCCAACCTGCTTTTTAGAATAACTGCTCATATTAACCTTCTCCTTGGGGCCTAATCTGCTGCAAAATGGGTAAATTAAGAAAAAGGCAGCTGCAGAGGGAGAAGCACTTACTGCTGGATCTCATCAGAGAACATGTGTAAGAGAGTCCTGGTGTGCTGAAAAGGTAGCTGGTAGGAAAGGAGTACAGCTGGATGAATTGCACTAGTCTGACCAAGGAAATATGGGCTCCACCTCCTCCCCATCAAAGCACATTTGCCTGTGAGTTTGAATAGAAATATTTCAGACCAGCTTTACGGTAGGCCATGGGTCCCCAGCCTGGGGAAGCCATGTCCCTTTTCATAGTGCTGAAGAGGAAGAAGACTCAGTTGGATTCAAGGGAGATGGAAATGGAATTTGCCATGATTTCTGCCCCCACAATAAGTCATATTACACCTGAAAAAATGAAAAAAGTTACTTTGAAAAAGTATAGTCAAAAGGAGAGACTTCCTGGATTTAAGTATGCCAACACTCTCTACTTTTTCCAACAGGAGACCTAGGAAAAAAGACCCCTGTCCAAAAAGACCCATCACAACCCAGCTCTGGCAGGCCAGTGTGGAAGAGCATTTCCCCCTGTAGAATACAAGTTCATCAACTCTTCCCCATTTAAAAGGGGAGTGTGTTAGGCCTGGTACTTCCTCCAGTAACAATTTCTGTAGCAATACAAAGATGACAATGTCCCCTCTGAGGTTAGTTTGAAGGCACTAAAGTAAGACATACATCTTGCTCAAACAAATCCAATGCTTAGAGGGCAGCCCTGGCTAGAAATCCAGAAAATAAGAAATGCTCAGCTCTCCAGTTTGGTTGTTCTGCCCTAAATACCATGTACAGTGGAAAAAGAAATCTTGCTTGGGTTAAGCTGAAGGAACAAACTTGTGCTCAGGGCAAAGGAAGAGACAAAGGGCAATGAAATTACACCGAATGCCACCTGGGAATGCATAGAGCGTAACTCAGTGAGAAAGCACCTCTTGTTCCTGCGCAATACGAAGCCGCTCATCCTCTAGCTTTCTTTAGGAAATATAACCTTCATGGCCAGGGCTAGCAACAGCTGCACACCAGCGGGACGCATACACCCGGTGCTAGGATTCCTCCTGCCCCAATGTCCACCTGGTTCCTTCCTCCCACTCTGCATTCCCCCTCTCCCTGATGCCAGAGGGACCCCTCAGGGCTGACTGCACCCGGACAACAGGCTGTGAAAGGGGAATATCCCTGAACTGGCAGACATCTCCCTCACCCAGAATGACTCGGTGCCTGCCTTCCCCCAGAGCTGCCACCAAAGCTGCTTTGAAGGCTTCTCACTCTGAGCCCGTTAAAAAGGCCAAGTTCTTCCTTTAGCCTTCAGAAAAAGAAAGAACTGAGCTGTCTGGGGTGAGAATGAATGTCCCTTCTTTTGTTAAATCCCACGTACATGCACAGCCTATGGAAACGACCATTAGTAATGCAACTTGACTGGTTCCTTTCCTCTTGTCTGCCCACTGAGCCCCTAAAAATAACAAATTCCCCTCTGCTCTGTCACTCTGCTCTGGCAAAGTGCTGACACCCAATTCATTACCTCCCAGGAGCAGGTCCCTCCACCGACCTCTCCCTTCCTTTTGGGGGGTAATTGAGCCCATTCTCACCTCCCTCCTGCTGTTTCATGCACTTGCAAAATTATAGCATGACACAATATTACACATGATGATACATAGTGTAAAAGTACTCTGGGATGAAATGTCACCTAAGATGTTAAAACCCAGAGGCAAAGGAAGAAAAATCCACCCCTGGATATTTTGCCACGCCAGAGCCGAGATCCACCTCTCCAGCCGTTCCAGAGCGCACGAAGCTTCATTAACATTCAAACACCAAAGAATCACAGAGCTGCAATACCTAATAAACCTCCACTTTTTTTTATGATTAACATGAACCTTGGCAGTCTCTGAGCAATATATACACTCACAAAGGGGAAATAAAATTTAGTGAGCAGATAAAACCTAGAAGTGCTGCAGGCATGAATCTGTCACGTGTGACTGCTGGAGTGGGTAAAAGAAGGGGGGGATTTGCCCGCCCCTTCCCCAAAGTCTCATATGGTTCCCAAAGGTTCCCTTAAGAGGGGAGTATCTGCTGGAACGGAGAAGAGAGAACATCATTACCACACCAAAAACCTCCCCGTCCTCCACAAAACATGGGAAGAGGCCCTTAGCGTCAGTGAAAGATGATGTCAACCTCCCATCAACAACAGCGCACTTGGCTTGGTTCCTCCTGACCTTTCCTGTAGATGAAGTACGTGTTGCATTTTCACAACAGCACAGATTAAAAAAAAAAACAAACACCCTCATCAAGCAACAGGACAAAAGTTGCCACTCAGTTTTGTTCCAGTGAGATGATATCTAATTGCAGTGGTGTTCCAGTTAACCTGGCTTTCATGCTGCCCATTGGAGTATCCTTCCTACCCTCTTTGATTTCAACAGCTGCCCAGGATTTTTTTTTTTTTCCATCAAAAATTCCCTTTTTCCCTATCTAGCTACAATGAAAAGCCTTATTTAAAAGCAAACCAGAGAATAATGCCCCATCCAAACAGCAGGGCATTCTTTTAATAGCCTTTTCTATTGCAAGGTAACTACATTTTTATTCCTGATTGTTTTCCTTGGCAAAAATTTTCTGGTGCGTGCCCTTAGCTTTCAGAGAGGGTGTGCACTCTCCACTCCCCACGGAAGTCAACAAGCGCGGGAAGCTGCTGGTCCCTCCAAAAACTGAGCCTTAGGGGCTTTGATGGCAAAACTGGTAACCTGCTGAGCTAGAGAGCCCGCAGGTAGCTACAGACCAGCGCTGGGCTGGTACTGACCGTCACACAAACCAGCAAGGTACTGCGGTGCCTTAGAGTCCTGGGAAACCTGAACCCTCTGGAAATACCTGAGGGAAAAAAGGAAGCGGAGAAAGGCAGACCCTGAATGGCGGCTGATGGGAATACTACTGCAAAGAGCAGAGATTCAGAAGGAAGGATTTTCAGCAGTGTAGGGAGGGAAGGGTCTGTCAGCAGATGGCAGTTCCCTTAAATTTATGCACTGTTTGAACTGAGTTGACAAATATTTTTTTTCCCAGTGGGGACTGGATGCAGACGGCTCTTTATTAGCATTCAGCATCCAACCTGTGCTGGTGAGTTGTGGGGGTGTGGTTTTGTTCCCACTTAAGCTACATATTACTTGCATTAGCAACTGGAGGAACATAACTTATAATCATGGCCCTGGTGTCAGGGCTTGTCATTCTACCTTTATGTTCTGTTCACAGGCTCTGCTGATGGTGTCACACACTGCAAGGGCTCAGCATAAAAATGGTAAAAAAAACCCACAACTGGACTGGGAGAGAAAATAACAGGGGCATTCAGATGCAAGCCTCACAGTGAAACACAGAAGATGACATCCTACAAAACTGTGAAGCAAGACCTTTTGAAGACGTAAAAGGCTGTTTTTTCTAACCCAAACTACAATTATTCTACGAAATCAATCACAAATAATCTAACAAATTTACTCTGTACAATATGGTCGGCAGAAGGAGCTCAGTAAGATTCCAAAAAGATTAGACGTTCTTATGGAGAGCCTCCACATGGCTTGAGATAGGGCTTAATCCAACAAAAGGCACAGAGCCCCCTCTGTTCCCACCAACTTCTCGTATTTGATGGCATGAACCAGCCATTCAGATCCAGATCCACAAAGGCAGTCAGGTGTCTAAATCTCCTTTAGTTTCCTACAGAACACTAAAATCAGTAGGCACCTTCTGTAAGCTCAGATGTCTTCGGCGGGGTAAGAACTCGTCCATTTGGGGGTTTCATACATTGCTTTGAGACATCTGGGTCGTTACAGTGAGTTTTAGCTAGTCTGGTACAGCACTGCAACACTTGCGCTTCCCTACTAAAGCTCAGTCCCACCACGGCTCATGCTCAGGCAGCAGCCTTATCACCTGCTGCCTAAAATTAATTTAGAAATCACTGCGCTGCCCTTTCTTTTGGGGGAAAACAGCTGCATTCCATCCAGCTTTGGAGGAACTCGGCAAGAATTGCCTGCTGTTTGTGGGCAAGGCACAAGCCCCAGGTGCCCAGGTGTTTGAAACCACCCTCCATTTGCAACCTAAGCAGAGCAATTCTCAGGGTGCAAACAGATGATGTGATCCCTATCAATCTGTCTGAAGGAAACAGCACAGAATATCTCTTCTGTGCTCATGCAACTCGTGGGAGAGGCTAGCAAGCAGGGATTTTCATCAGCATGGGTGACATTTCTTAGATATCGAGTATGATTTTTTTCTAAATCAGGCAAATAAATATTTGACTCCGGACACCTTTCCCACTGCTCAAAGCATGCAATACATATGCTTATATATGCTCAAAATAGGAGTAGAGCCAAGAAGATGCCACAACCAGGAAAAACATTGCTGTCTATAGAAAACAGCCAGACAAGCAGCACCCAGAGAAGAGCTAATGCTCTCAGAGTGTAGAGTTTAGAAGTACAAGTTCTGTGGTACTGTGAGGAGATCAGTTTAATTCCCGGGTAAAGATCGTTTACCATGGAAAAATCCCTACAAAATTCTGCAGTTTTCCTAGTCTTAGCAGCTGTAATGGCAATAAGGGACCTCAGAAGCCAGATGCCTCTGCCCATTCCTGCACTGCAGCCTCACCCTCTTTACATTCAGGTTTGTCAAGAAAGGATGCCATCGATGATGCCATGTCTGGTTCTCCACGATACCTTCAGTGTTGCTGGGTATTGGGAAATGTTGTGACCTTTGATAGGCAACTCAGCTGAAGAAATTCTCTTAATTTTCTCTTTCTAGAAGAAGAAAGTCTCTGAATGAGGCAAAATTTGTTATAAATAAAATTGGCAGAAATTCTGTCAAGATTATTTTCATATAAGGGCATAAGAGCTATGCTTGGATAGGCAACAAGGCTCTTTCCAGAGTTACACCTGGAAACCTATCAATCCATTGACAACCTAGACAACTTTCATGCAAGAAAAAAAAAATAATCACAAAATCATCAATCCATTTGCCATAGGGCCAGTCCCAGAGGTCCTGCTGCTCAGCAGAAAGGTTTCAGCTATAAGGGCATCTCAGTATACATTCATACATTCACAATCTCATTATAAGGATTTTTGCCTGACTGTGTAAAATTCAGGAGGGTAATTTTTTCCCCTTCATCCCATAACTTCTTCCAGCTGATAATTAGATGGTAGATTGACAACATTAGATCTCGACATGAAAGCTACAGCTAACTTGAAAGACTTAGGAGCACTTCCCAGCTCCCGGATCCAGCTGTCTATCCTGGCTGCCTCCCACCTGTGTGCCAGGATGAAATCCAAGCATGAACTACCCCATCATTTGAATCCAGGCTGCTAATGTAAGAAAATCCAGGCACGTAGGCAGGGAGGTAGCCACAGGCTCATAGGTCACTCATGGATCAACCGGGGGGATGAGGACTCTGAAATATACCCCAGGAAAAGCCACTTTAATGTTCAGACTCATCAAAGAAATGGTGTGGTGCATTGTCCAGCACCCTGTTACAGAGCCTGATCTGCTCTGCAGGTAAAAATGATTAGGCTGCACTTCTTCAAAAATGGCATTTCACTTCTGATTTTTAACAATCTTTTTATAATAAGTTGCTGATTTTATGGCAACAGATTAGCCTCTAAAATTTTGAAAGGCTGAAAAAAAAGTGACACAATTGGGTCTTCATATTTGTTTGGTACTGTTCAAGAAGATGTAGGATTTGTCCTTTGTTATTACAGCACAGCTTACTCCAGATGGTGTCCAGATTCTTAAGTAGCATCTCTATCTTAGGAGGTGCTTTGTAAGAGGGAAATGTCCTTAGTCATGTACCTAAATCTTCAGAGCTATGGGATAATACGCAGTAGTGATGCATGGCTTCTTACAGGAAGCTAAAGAGGTTTGGGGGTTTTTTTTGGTCCTTTATCTTAGAATTCATAACCATAAACTAGTTTGGCCCCAATTCTCCTAAGAACACTGAACACCACCCATGAGGATGGTATACTCTTGGAGTGCAAGAACACCTCATATCTGCTCCACTATTTCACGGATTCCTTTCAGCCCACACAGCCCAGCAGTCAAAGTCCAAAAGATTCACGGAATAGAGAAAAGAGAGGGTAATTTCTCCAACTACCCTAAAGCCTCCAAGGTATCCACTTGAAAGAGCCCTAGCTGTCTTTCAGCCAGTTTGCTATCCCGGCCATGTCCCCGTTGGCTCTACCCATCTCTGTATGCACCATCCCAGCATGACTACACCAGCGAACCTCTCCAAGTTTGCAAATCTTAAAAAGAAACATCATTCTTCTGAGATGACTACGTACCCACCAGCAATTCCTCTGCTGTGCGCCTTGTAATACTGTGAGTGCAGCATGAGTGTGGAACAAGAACACCGTGTTTCTAAGCAATTTGTCAAATAATTAAATTATGCACACAATAACTAGCTGGCTCAATTATATTAGCCAGTCCCCATCATGTAATATAATTTCTAGTGGCTGTTTAGGCACTAATAGCCTCAGATCTTTTTAACTGTGTCTGGTGCCAGCTGCGATCTGCATGACGTCTTTCTGCGCCAAGTCAAACCCCTTGAAAGGAAAATTCATGGCTCAGTTTCCAAGCCCCTGTTCCTTATGGAAGTCCTAAAATGCCATTTTCAATAAGGATGCTTCCACCATTGAATATTAGTGAATTTACACTTAGGTAAATAAAAAGCTCTGTTTGGTTTGCTTTTTCCTTTCTGCCATTTAATGCCATTAAAAAACCCCAAATCCTTCATCAGAATAGGCTGGTATATTGAGATGCTGTAATATTGTTTGTAGGAACGCCAAAAAAGTATACGGCCTTTTTGGCAGACCATACAGGTGTTTAAAGGTCTTTTCCCCCTCCTCTTACAAGAATATTTTCTTTCTTTTTCAACTATCATAAGCCTTCCCTCCTTATTTATGTGACTCTGCAACCTTCAAAAGAAAAGAAGCAAAACCCCAAAATTAAATAAGTGGGGTGACTCAGGAACACTGCTTATAAAGGTGCTTTTCTTCCTAAACCCGTGCTCCTAATAACACCTGACATACCATTTCACGAGCTGAGCAATGCTGGAAGAGGCTTCCTTCCAGATCACTAATTTGAGGTGGTTTTTCAATTAGTGGGATTGCAGTAGGCAGATACATCATCTCCACAGCTAACCCTTCACCAGAGACATGCTGCAATTTCCCACTGCATTGGGCAAAGCCCTGGCTGTGACATCTCCTCCAGTCACTTCATGTGGGACATGACAACGGACACCTCAGCTCATCAAGGGCCCTTTTAAAATGCATTAACAGGAATACGAGATATAGCGAGTCATCAATAAAATGTCTCCTTGCCTACCCTTTGCCTGCCAAGATTCAACCTCTGAAGAGTCTCATACATGCAAAATAATCCCCTCTCCCTGCTTCCCTCATGCTGGATTTGGTGCAGGGAAAGCATTAGGAGCCCTGAGTAAGAACAGGTTCAGGGATTAGCACATGGCAACAGACCTGGGAAATGTGGGTTGCGTTCCTTGCTCTGCTGCTGGCTTTCTTCGACACCTGACACACACTCAGGTCCAGCTCTACGGCTTGGTCCCCACCAATACTCACAGACGCTCCAGCAAGATCCACCCAAAGCTGCAAGCATCTAAGTCTCCAGAAGCTTGGCTTTTTCTGGGCCAGTGTGTGCAAAATCACCCAAGCACCAACACCATCCCACGGCCAAAGATTAGGGGTTCTAGGGAAAAGCTGAGGTCTGTTTGCTTTATGAAATTACCTTCTTCCACAGGCAGGAAAATTTTCAAAGCAAACCTTTCAGGCTCGACTATTGATGCACTGGGCTAAGGCACAAAATGGTATTCCTCCAGGCATGTTTTCTTGTATATTGCCTCTCCCATCACTTTCTTATATTTTGATTTTACATGTGACACTACCATTTTGCTCATCAGCCATCAAAAACAGAAGACTGGATTTAAAAATGCCCAGAACAATTTAAGCTCTTCATATGCCAGGGCACAAGGTAACTCCCCAGTCCCATGGACTTCTTAGATAAAATGAAATCGAAGGTCAAGCTTGCACAAATTAAAACACCTTGTGTTCAAAAAAAAAAATCAATTGGAAGTTTTTTTCTTCGAGAAGGTCAACATACTCACATGCATTTCAGCACCAATGTCTACCATCACAGGTCAGGAAACAAAGCTAATAATATGGCAGCATTCATGGTCCAGTACACCCATTCCTCTTAAAAAACTTATTTTTATTATGTGGGTGCTTCATACCAGGACAAAGTGAGGACTTGGCGAGCAAAGTATCTCCTGGGTAACTTAAGAATTAAAAGCCTTTCCATTTTAAATTAAAAATGTGAAGCTTTATTGCTGCAAATGACTTACAAAAGCTACTCTTTTAAAAACAAACAAGAAAAATGAATAATCTAGCTGATTATGATGCCTTCAAAGGCATGAGGCCAGTTCCATTAGTTGTAGATCTGGCCCAACAGGCTTAATACATCAGCAAGTACTTACAAGAGGGAGCTCAGGTCTGTTTAACATTCAATCAGCAGCCTGTGCTGCTTTATAAATAGAATGAAACATTACACGGAAAAAAAAAAATATATGAGTGAAGCATTTCACTTCCCTGATTTTTTTTTTTTTTTTAGCATTCTGTGGTTTGGCTACAAGACTTAAAATGCACTTCATGACAGTCAATAAACTTTGCCATGGCTTTGTCAGCTGAAAACTCTTTCTTCCTCCATCCCATTCGGCCCCTTTTGCTACATTAGCCAAACTAGCATTAAGCATATTTCATTCCACCTCAAATGCTGACAAGAAAATTACCCAACAAATAGGGTTTAGTGTGGGGTGGCAGAGGTACCAGAATGAAAAATGGCATTGTGTTGTTGAAGACAAAGATGCAGTGTAAGAAATCATTCAGACTAAATGAAAGCTGCAATTACATTTTGTAATTAGCAGAATGGGTATCTCTATGCAGTCACTTATGAAAATCTTTTTCAAGCATTTTGTTCCAAAGCAAAGGGTCAGCTGAGGTTTCTGCTCTCTTACTCCTTTCTT
>NW_009260839.1:4484990-4504953 GCF_000687185.1 Egretta garzetta | reverse complement strand
TTCAGCAGGTCTACCCCACAAGCCCTCAGTCATGTGAATATTCTCTGTGACTTCCAGTTTTAGACATTTTCTGCATAGCAATTAACTTTCTTCTTCTCTCCAAAAATCAGTTACAGGAAAAAAATAACCCTCAACAAATCTCTTCAGCCGATTACTGTGTCAGTGCTTGCAGATGGCAAAAATATATTTGAGGTGATTTTTCTGACTTTGAAAAAAAGTGTGTGTGTGTGTGTGTGTGTGTGTGTGTGTTTGTAAAAAAGAATATAAAGCAAGGATACACTTTAAGGAATGATCCGCTTCATATAAAAGCCATGTCTGTCTTTTTTTTTTTTGCTTTGCTAGGTGGTCCCTAAACCGGTCATATAGAGCACTGCAGTTAAATAAAAATACACTTTTCCTGTGTGTGTTTTAGACATGGAAACTCTTCCTGGCTCTTACCCAGACAGGGGAAAGCTTGCAGGGTTTATAGTACCATACCTGGGGATGTGATCAGAAATACCTGTTTTCTGGCAGCTGGGCTACAGATCCACATTCGGTTCATCCTCACAGCTCCGAATTGTCACTGATGACCACAAATGGCTCCATCAATCTGTCTCCATGCAAGCTGTGAGACCAGCCAGGACACCTATGACCTATCCTCTTCTCTTCCATTACAGCCAGAGAAGAATGTTTTCTGAGCTCAGGCAGAGAGGTGATGAGCAACATTTCTCAGTTCCTTTCATGCACACAAGTGAGGGTCTGAATCCACACAGGCGCGAGTTTGCATCAGATGTAAGCAGATGTGAGGTCAGCCAGGGCTGGGCAGTGATTTGTGAGAAAGGAGAAACCGTGACCCTCTGCATTGCAGTGGAAAATATTCGACCTCCAAAGACAAGGCAAAGTGTGGATCCAGAGACAAGCCACTCCATCACTGTCTGGAGAAGACTTAGGTGAAGTGAGGGCTGCCTGACACCCCTGCAAAAACAACAAGCCCCCTGCTTCTGTGCCCGCTGGGAAGGAGATTGCCTGGTGATAGTTGAGAACTCCCAAAGGGAGTGAATAAGCCTCCGAATCAGTCCCTGGGGATGGAAATCAACCCCTACATAGTGACACCTCTCCAAGCCCCTCTTTGAACGCAAGACTCAACAGGAGAACACCATCCCCGACGCTGCTGCCAGTGCAAGAAGGTGCCTGAACGCTATTGCCACGGCTGCCCTGTGCCTGCCACCTTCCTGATCTTCCTCCGCTTTGTCCCTTGTTCTCCTGCATCACACAGCCCATCTGAACACTGCGCAGCCTGGGAACAACATCTCGGCCACATTAGCAATTATCACCAAAGTGAGAAAAAAAAAAATCTATGTGTATTAGAGCGTGTTCCCTCCCTCGAGCACCACTCACATTAGTCAGTGTAATGGGATCTTTCGGCAGCCACTCTGCATCTTCCAGATAACCGATGCAATGTGGCAGTCACCATGGTAACATTGTTATTGTTAGTATTAAAAAGCAGTAAGGAAAATTGTCCTGCTCACACTCAGAGGAGTCCTTTATGAGTTACTCCTGCCCTGTGGTAACGTAACAATTAAAGGAATCTTTACATTTATTTAGCTATTGAATGGGCACAATGAAAAGCCCCATGCCATTTTTTCTGGGACTCATTCCTTTGCAGGTTAGAGGAAGAACTGTCAGCATAAAGCAATAGCCTACAGGCGAAAGCAGAGCATCCTACGGAGAAGTTTGCAGGAACCATGGGATGGAAGGGGAGTTTGGGAAGGGGGAGCGGGGGGAGCAGAAAGAGAGGAATGCCACATTTGGGGCTGGATGTGTGTGCAGCAGAGCAAGGGAGAGTTGCCACCTAGAGAGCTGCAATGGTGATGTGCCCTTTAAAAACAAGGGCAGGGTGGGCAGGCAGGTATGTATGCATTCAGGGAAATAATGGTGATGTGCCCTTTAAAAACAAGGGCAGGGCAGGCAGGTATGTATGCATTCAGGGAAACGAGGCATTTCTCAAAGCTACGCTCACGGTGCGGTCATTCGGCAGTCCAGGGGCCACACGGCAATTCCTGCACCACACTGTACAAGACACCTTGCTCTTACTTCTCAGCAGATCTTGCCTACAGAAAGTGATTACAACCTGCTCCCCTCCTCCCTCCACAAGCACAGAAGCCCGGAACTCTCCTTTCCTCTGAGCTGCAATGTCTGTCAGATGAGGATCCTTCCACTACAAGATCTAGCTGAACACCCTGGGGGTTCAATGGGTCAGGTTCTAGTGGTGCAAGCAGGGGAAGCATCTTCCATTTCACAAAGCTGTTATTAACAGCAAATCAAGCCCTGGCCCCGGCCCATAAAAAACCTCTCTTAATTAGGAGCCCAGCATTTGAGATACTGGCTTGGTTTTGGTAATGAACAATTATTGCATCAATGTCTGTTTCGTAGGGTGTGGCTGAGAGACAAACCAATTTTATTCTAAGTCTTTCGCATTAAGTCAGAGGAAAATAATTGTTTCAGTATGAGTGTTTCAATAACAGAAACATTTGAATGGGTTCCACTATATTTTAAGAACCTGATGAAAAGTTACTGGATCCGCATCTATCAGAGCAGTTTCGGGGTGGAGGGAGGAGAGTGTTGATGTAATGATAAGAAATATATTGTCACTGCATACTCAACAACAACGGATGACATAGTGACTGTGAAAATGGATCTTGCCAACATGTAGCAAGAAGAGTGAAGTTCCCAGTCTTCTTCAGCAATTTAATGATCAATACTTGCAGATGATTTTTCCAGGTAGATAAATTGCTCATAAGAAAATATCTTAAATATCTCAATTTCTCCCCCATACACCCACTCCCAACTTGTTCTGTTAAAGACAAGTACATAGTTTAATTATTCCAATTCTGAAAGACTGGTAACTTCAACTTTCTTAAGAAAATGATCCAAGAAAATGAAAAAACTGTGGAAAACTTGAGAAGTCAGATAACGATGGCGGGGAACTATCACCCAACTAATAGTCATTAAATCATTGTCTCCCTGAAAAGGCAGTAATGAATTTAGCAATAGCAGAGGTCAAACTGGTTGCACGTGAACTTACTTGTGTACTAAAGAGAGCAATTTGTGCAAAACCAGTAACCTACAGGCAGTTACGTGTGTAAACCCAACGCTCTGTGTTGTAAGCCTGCACTGAAAGACCACTCCAGTACCTTTTCTGGTGTTATTTGGAGCTATAAAAATCTGGGCAAACTCAGGGCTAGCACAGGTCTATCTACACTCCCGGGGTCTGACTGGATCAAGTACAAAATCCATCAGCAACTATTCTCCAGTTTGTTTCTTCTTGAGCGGGGTGCTAATGTCTTGAACACAAGCTTCAGCTACGTGACAGTCTTCACCTTATAAATGCTTCTGGTTGATTTCTGTGTTATCTGGACTGGTTGGAAGACAAAAGGAGTCACTGGAAACCCTGTCCTCCATAAGTAACAAGACTTCATTCAATGGACAATCTGCTTGAAAAGCAAAAGAGCATTTGATCTCATTTCAGTATTGACAGAAAGAAGTAAGGGCAGAAACTCACAGGAATGGATACTTGCATATAAGAGATTATTGTTAAAAGCTGTAACATAGGATATCACTGGCAAAAAGATGCAGTAAGCCCCACCTCAAATGCAAAAGGTTAGATCTGTTGTCCCACAGAGGAACGTGATAGAGAGTCATCACATTTGCAGACCTTTTCTAATGCACCTCCGTGTCATCACTGGATGGCAAAGCATGGTAACGTGAGATACCTTCAAAGCATGCAAAATGGAAGGCAAACACCAGACACCACTTCCCTCCAGACTGAGAAACCTTCGTATACATCGTTACTGCAACATCAGATCTTTGCAGCTCAAAAACTTCCTAGAGGGACACGTTCCAAAGGCATAAACAGTCCAGAGGAAGCAATGCCAGCCGATTAGAAAAAATGTTGTCATGCTTCTCTGTGGAGGAGTAAAATGATAAAAGAAATTTCTTTTATGTATGGATGGCTCAACCATAATGCTATTTTAACATTTTTTTCTTGTAACCCATCTACACACAACTATTTAAGCATTTGTTATAAAGTATGTATGGGGTGACTCATCCAGCTGAAGAATAAGCCTAATTGGTCAAACTTCCAGGACACTGTGTGCTGAGCTATAGAGAATCATAATCTCATCTATTAGGAGATGTGACAAGTTGCAGAAGCTATCTAAAATTCCTGGAAGAGGTAGAGTGAAATAAGAACTGTTGCCTAGGGACAGTCTCTTCTTTACGATAATTAAAGAGCTCAGATCTGTGCTATTCTGGATGGATGAAAAATATGCATGCATAAGCTTAAATTCTGGCTTTGGCTTGCTCATGCGAGAAAGTTGTCTAATAATTCATTAGCCTCTTCAATAAAATATACCCAAAAGGCAGAATAAAGGGCATCTGTAGATTTGACTGCAATGTTCATATGGTCCCAAAATTTCCCCCAGAGATCCTGCTCTTCTGTATAATGCAGCTAACATGACTCAGAAAAAAAACAAGAACTTGGGAAGAGCTGCCTTCTTCCCAGAGAACGTTCCCATACCAAATGACCATAAGCACAGAGGAAAGAAAAGCACTTCATAGACTGAATTTTTCCACACACACTCATTAATGCTATTCACTTTGCCATACTTCTGTTTGAATTGATGATAATTCTGTCGTTTTGGTGAAAAATAAAAGACAAGACATCTTACTTTGTATTCTCCAGGATGCCAAAGTAGCGCAGTAGCAGATAGGAGAGGACCTCTTGGCTATTTCTTTGCATTCTTTTAGTGTCCTGTCTCTTTCCCCAACATACAGATACGATGTGCTGAGAGATATTGTTCCTCACACTCAGATTGGTAGGGCTATAGTAGCAAAACGGCTCCCTATGAAAAGCCTTGAATTCAAGCATTGCTGTGGTCTCACACTAGTTGTACGTGCATTTCCCATACAGCTCACATCTTTGCAGTGCACTAAACCAATGGACCATCTACACTTGGATGGACTATTGGCCTTTCCCTCCATCATTTCTCTTGCAGAAATCAATGGGATGAATTACTTGCTTCTGCCAGTGCATTGCTACCAACAGCCTGGCTCAAGTATAGATGAATACTTTAATTTTAACCAGCGTGTTAGCAAGAAGTTGTGGATGATATTTCCAACACACCACATACTGGAAGGCTACACAAAGCAACCAGCCAGCAAAATAAAATATGATGATCTCATTTATATTCTCTTTTTTTAAGCTTTTAAAAGTGTAGCCAAACTGAGATAATAAAATTTAAGTATTTACTATGATTTCCTTTTACAAAAAACAAATGTAAAATGATTTCATCAGTACCAGATAATAGGCCTGCTTATAACCAGAGGCCAGTATTTTTAATAACTTCACTAAAAAAATGCACTGGTACAGAAATGTGGTGCAATAAAAAAAAGTACAAAAGGTAACAAAATATTACCTATTATCTCAGCTCATTTTTGTCAGGAGATAATACTACAAACTTAAGACAATACATGGAAGCCTTATGAAAAGCAGACAGGGAGAGGCTTATAGTCTTATCCAGTATTAGACGAGAGGCTGAGTGATTAATAAGTTGACATTGAAGAGCAGAGAATGGAAATAATATGGACTTCAGGGAAAGGAAATAGCTTAAAAATGAAACTGTCATGCTGCCAGGCTGCATGGGAAGAGGCACAGCTCCCACGGCCGTCCCCGCCGTGCAGCAGAGGGGAAGGCAGCCCAAGCCTCTGTCGGTGCTGTGCACACCGCTGGAGCCCCCGGCCGCCCCTCGTGCGCACAGGGGTGAGAGCAATGGGAGAACCACACTGAAAACAGGAAGGGGAGAGGAAAAAAATACATCAAAAGGAGAGGTTTGAATGCAACAGCAAGTTGGGTGTTTGAAGAACGGGAAAAATAAGACGCTCTATAGAAGGACTAGATGAAATGAGATTTATCCACAGCAGTGGATGAGCTATATATCTAACTTATGGGCCTCCAGCAGGTACAGCGTGTAAGGATGAGACGCTCTTGATTGCTCTTTTAAATAACAGGGCCAGATCTTTTGATGGGATTAAAACTTGGTCTTACACTGACTGTAACACTGTTCAGGGCTGCAGGATTAGGTTTTAAATACCCAGTGAGCATCGTTACTTACAACATCAATGATAATGCCATTTATTGCAGGTCACAAGCCACCACATCACTTCCAGGAGGCTCTGCATTTACTGTTGTTTCTCAGGCATGTTGGGTCTGGTTCTGATTTGTATGCTGTTCACTGGAAAATGCCTGCTGCGGTTTCCAAGACTGGGGATTGAACTCTGGCTAATTCGCTGTTTACTTTACTAGTGGTACCAACTCAGAGTCACTATTGGTGGTAAATAGGTACTATGCACCCAATAAGATCAGTGAAGAACTTGGTCAAAATCCACAGCATGTAAGCCCCTGGTAAGTAATTTAGATCAAAGTAGGTGATGTCCACTGAAAAAAAAAACCCCAAGAAGCTATAAACATTTATTCACAGACCTCTGAAGAATAAATTATGGCTTTAAATACCCTGGATGAAAGCAACAGAATTGTCCTTGTGAAATACATGTTAGTGAATTTCTGGAAAAAGCAGAAACAGAGCCATTCTGCAGTGCTTCGGAAGAGAGCAGCTAAACATTTCTCCTTTCAATAAGTTGAACAAGCCTTATCTTGAAGTTTATCAAGGATGAATGGTAACAATTTTTCCTGGATCACATTCCAATTTTAAAAGTGATAGTTTTCTTCTAAATTACTAGGAAATAATTATAATAAACTTTTCTATTTCTTGCAAAACTAAGAACAACTGGGCCAAATGACAGACTGTTCAGTCCCCTGAGTCAATTCCTGTTAATTGCCAAGGATGATACCCTTTCACAAAAATGTGTAAGCCCAATCCTAGCTCTTCAAGGAGCGGGATAATCGCTAGGCACTGCTCATTCTCTGTTTTCTACTCAGATCATTGATATTTCCTCTAGCTTTGGAAACGTGAAATCAGATCTCACATTTTTATCGCTCACATGCTCTGTGGTTTAGGAGAAGCACCATATCTTCTCAATGAAAAGGGAGAAAATACTAGCAGCTACACGCTTGAAGTCTAATTTTAGGAGGAGCCGAGCCATTCTAATGTGCTGCAGTCAACAGGAACTGAGGGTACTCAATAATTCATGAGTTTCTTTCCATGTTTGAGTAGAGCCTGTTGAGAATTTCTCAAGGCAACATTTTTCATTGGAAAATTCCAATTCCCGTGAACCAAATCTGCTTACAGGACAGGATATCCTTGGATACTTATCTAATATATCTTCTTTTATCCAGTTTGAAATTATCTACAATAATATAATTATATAATAATAAAATATTTTAAATATGGAAAGGGTTGCTTTACTACAAGACAAAGGAATATCTAAAAGATGAAACAAATTGTTTCACTCAATCTTCACTGTGATTTCTTTTTTCTTTTTAAACACAAATGTTTGAGAAGAAAAAAGCTTCAAACATGTTTTACTTTCAGTTTGGGCTGGAAAACGTCTTAATAATTTTTCCTGGGAAAAGAAAAACACTTCCTACTTTAGATCTAGTTAGTTTCATGCCCGTCCTAAAAAAAAACCCCAACCTTTATACTCATGCAGATAAACCTCTCTTTGACCCTAGTGATGAGTGGAGTGTTAAATTTGTTATGTCTTTACTGTCACTTTGATTCAGTTATTTTAAAATGAATGGCATTTGCATCAGAAGGCAGCAGAAGAACCATCTCTTACCTTTAGTCTTTCTGTTACACCATCAGTGAAACTGACTGTGAATTCAGCAATTTTGGGCACTCTGAGTTTTCCTTTGTTCTTCTGGTCAGGCTGATATTCTGTTCTTGTTTTCACGATTACCTGGAAAATATCAACACTTTTAAGGTTTCTGCACACAGCATACATCTGCTTTGTTATCTAAGCTGTTCTGTATAAACCAGCCCCTGGATCTCCGCAAGTCTCTTAGAACCGTAAAGTAACGCAAACTCATCACACACTCAGGAACTGAGAGAGACAGATAAATAGTCAGGAAGATGCACAGACCCAGGACAGCGAGCTTATCACACCGAGTCTTAAAATAGCTGACAGCAAAATGTTTAACACCCAGTTTTATTTAGGACCAGGCATATAATTTTTTATATCATAGTCAACAAGCAGAACACGCAGAATAACAGCCCATCCTAAAGAAGAGCCTCACTTATTAAAAGCTCTGTCCTAACAAGTTCCACAAAGCCAATTTAAATTTAGGCCATTTGGCGTGTCATTTATTCAGGCTCCAGATTATCAATATTAATCTCATCCTATCACCTTGGGGTTTCCCCAGAAGATCTCTGTGTCATCTGCTGACTAATCCAGGTCCTGCTAATCTTATAAAAATGAGGTGTCTTATGCCAATGGAGAAGCCGTAAGTGGCTTTTAAAAGGGTACAGTCAAATTACCAAAATTGCATTGTCAATCTACGTTGAATTTAATTGTAAACCAGAATGAACCGAAATATTTGGGGTAAAATCCACCCACTGCAAACACAGAAATGGTAACACCTAATGCCAACTGCTCCCAGAGGGGACCAGGGTTGGTGCTGTACTCTGAAATGAACAGCCCTTCAGAGGAGTGAGCGTATCCATCCCATTAGGCATGAGAATCTTAAAGGACTACCTATCCATGACCCTATGCAGCAAAACAGCCGTGCGAGAGCATCCCAGTGTAGCTACACTACCTTCATCCAGCTGGAAAATGCAAGAGAAGACAAAATGGTCCTGTCTTCAGCACTGGCTGAGAGCTGGAGCTCATCCCTGGAGAGGGGGACTGTGGTTGTGAGCACACCCTACCACCGCACGGGATTCCCAGCCCAGGGACGAGGTCCACAAAGCATGCAGCAATTTGGTGTGGTTTACCAGGTTCAGATAGGTTAAACACAAAAGGATAGAAAGAACATTGAAGCTCTCGATCCCAAGGCCAACGCTTCTACTTTTTGGCCTCCCATTCTGAATTGCAGGACTATGCAGCTGTCAGCCTTGCCAAGGTGAAAATCAAATGCTCCAGGAGCGGTGACTGGTTCATCTGAGAGTGACAAGAGTGATCCTAAAGCTCTTTGTTAGAAATAAAAAGTCTTGAAGGATTGAAAAAGATTAAGTGATGCACAAGGTTCAGTTACCAGCTAATGAAGAACTTACTTCCAAATGAAGATAGCAAAGTCTGGTTTGGACCAGAGAAAACCCCAGGTATTTAATCCTCCTGCACTTAATGCCATGTGAAAATCAGAGCGAGAGAAAATCAGCGTGCAGTCATAAGCCAATTTTCTGGATTCAAATGCAAATCATTAAAGACTGATGAATATTTATGGCCTTCAGTGAATCCCTTTCAATAATATTTATTACAGTAGCATTTGCAACATTAAGACTTGGGAAGAAGAGGGGACAAAAAGCCACCAAATATATTTATATTAGCATTTTGGAACTCAGGATTTCTGATGGCAGAACATAGATGATGGGCAATGACACGCGGGGACAAGCTTGACCATGCTCTGAAACACAGCCCAGCACTGCGGAGCGAATGAAGCAAAGCTCCCTCCCCAGCCAGGACAAGCTGGCCCAGGTTAGCTCTGGGTTACAACCAAGCAATAAACTCATTTTCTCACTCAAAAGGAGGCAACTGCACTCGGGACTCCGTGCAGCTGGCCCCTAGGCTTCCAGCCTCCTTGCTGGCCTTTTGTGAACCCAGTACAGTAAATTACAGAACTTCAGCCATCAACACCTGCCAACCAGTGTTTAGAAATCGCACTCATTCAAACCTACCAGCTACAACATCCAATTCTCCCAAATTCATGTTTCCTGCTTGATGTAAATCTTAGTTTCAGATAAAACCTTCAAATATATATGAAGGCTCTTCCATAAACTCTAACATTAGGTCTTAATGAAGGACCATGAAGCCAGAATAGAAGAAAAACAGAATTAAAAGCCTTACTTGTTTCTACATATAATTTATACTTTCTTCCACTCTTTGTCATTAATGCCAGTTTTCTTACAGGTGTTTTTTAACTGTCATTACATTCAACCAGTAGCCTATTCATAGGAAAGTTTGAATTATGCTGTCTACAGGCATACAGCATGAGACTGAAAATAAACCCACACAGCCCTTCACAAGGCATCAGATTCAAGTCCAGGAGCAACGTCTATCACGTCTGTGAATAAATAAGCAAGCTCAGTCCCCAGCCAGATCAGAAGCTACTTGAAACCCAATTTGCTGACTGTGCCAGCAGTGAAATGTGTGTGCATGCAGAGCCGCAGTCATCCTGCTGGTCAGTGTTTTGCGGAGAAATTTGCGGAGATATCGAAAAGCTTTAGTAGAGGAGGTAAGAAGTACCTTTACTTAATGCCTTTTGGCATTGCAAAAGCTAAATATCTGCTCTCCAGAAGTAGTATCTTTGTCAGACGCCTGGTGGAATTACTCAGCAGAAGAACGATAGGGCAGTCAGTAAGGTCTCCTCTTTAAAGGAGAGGACAGAAATAAAATTACAAAGGACAAACAGGAAACTGAAAACCTGTAGTGTGGGGGTAGCATTCAATATTGTGGCAGTAGCAATAAAAATGCAATTTTGCTGAGGGCACGGGGTGCGCATTTAGAAGAAAAGAGCTACCTCTTGTTCAGTCACCTACGGTCTAAATAAATAAGCCTGAGCACAGATCCCACTTTTGCAGCAACGTTCACCCCCTCTCCATCCAACAAGCTGCCATCACAAAGCCCACGCAAAGGCTTCTGGAAATTGAGTTGTGTTCATCACACTCCTTGAGCCTCCTGCATTAGGGAGACCACCCCAGCCCGGGCTACCTGAGCAGCATCCAGAGACGGGAGTGAACGCTGTCAGATGATGATACACGGATACACACACACACACACACCCCACACGGAGTTTTTAGCAGAGCATTTGCTACGCTGACAGCCTCCCATGCACGTGTCAGTCACGAGTGCCTCTGAAACAAGTCTATATGAGAGCTGGTCAAAACCCAAAAGAACTTTTCTAAAGCACTGAGTATTAATCTAAGTGCAAATTTAGGAAAGGAATAATTAATCTTATAAAGATTTTTTTCTGTGTTTTTAGCATTATTGGGGTTTGCTATTTAGGTTGTTTATTCTGTTTTCATTTTCCAGTTTTTTGATTTGGGTTGGGTGGAAAAGAAGATTTGCTTTGCCCTGTTCCCTGCCATCACTCCTGTTTCACCTTTTCTTTCCATTTTGTCATCGAGAAAAAACTCCTGGCAGTGAAGTCTTCCAGAAATTCTAACCAAATTGCTGTTGGATGTACAGTAATAAAACCCCCACTGCCTCCACAGTCAGCGCAATGATCAGCGTTCATTCATCACCGGCTGCCCCAGAGCAGTTCCACCAGAGCCCAGGATCCCACTGTTTCAGTGCAAACAAGGTACATTCATCTCACACCACGACAGCTTTCCTGGGAGAGCTACTGGCGTTTATTACAAACCCCAGCAAGCAGAATTATCCCCACTCCCTCTTCTTGTCTGTTTTGCAGCTTCAGAAGAGTTGTTCTCGACTAAAATCGGCGAAAGGGAGTATAAAATCGGGGTCTTGTGTAGGTTGCAATTCAAAGCAAACTGAAGTGAAGGAAATGCCCATCTCCTCATTCCGTTCTCTGCAATGCTGTTGCGGTGGGAATAAACTGTTGTAATAAGGGGGTAATTTCCAGAGCTGGCAGCACTGCTTGGCTGTGCTCTGGCCTCATGAGGACAGACAATAAATGCAAACAATCAAACCAGTGCTTAAATGGCCAAGTAGTCTCCTGAATACTCCCCAAAAAGACAGTTGGCCCCCTCTCATCCCCAGTGCAGCCACACCATTCTGCCCACTCTCTGCACTTGCCCCCTTCGGCTCTCACCTCCCCCTGCACGCTCCCTAAGGCTTCACTCATACCTCTCATGGTGAGAAAGGTCCGGCTGGTTTAGGTTGGCATCCCTAACTGTGAGCTTACTGGGGCAGAGAATTATTATGACTATTACTATTAATCTCATGAAGCAACCTGCACACCTGCAAATGAATATTAAAAAGCAAGAACAATCCCATCAGCTTTTGGATTGTCTAAGCCTTCGCAAGAGATACACCAGATAAATACCTTTGGCAGATAAATACCCTTGGAACTTTTCTGGACACTTGTCAGCCTTTGTGTTTCGTTATCTAAGCCCTGATCCAGCACCGGTTTATGCCTATGCCTCACTTTGTGTGTCATGATCGTCCACCAAAGAGAGCAGCCTCCCTGCCAGCTCAGTCCAGCCTATCTATAGCGCTTCGCTTTAAAGCCAGCACTGTGGATGGAGTCTGGAAGAATACTAGCTCAGGGGATCTCCCTGCAAATTATGCTGCTGCTGAAACCTGTTCTTAAATTTTTCACACTATGTCCCAGAGACCTTCCACCTTTAAACTGCAGAGAGACTGTTTATGGCAGATGCAATAAAGGGAACACAAATAAATTACCTGGGACTTTCTCCATTTTACATCCAAAATAAAACAGTTCTTTGAAAGTTGCTTCCTAGCTGAAGTTTCTAGACTGACTGTAAGAATGCAAGAAAATGGAAAAGGGCTTCCACAGAGCAGCAAAAGGACTTGTCTAATCACAGGAATGCATACGGCCAGTCCTTGCAGCTTCCTCCAAAACTAAGTTTATCTAGTATTTGAACTCATTAACTTCTAATTCAGCGAAGCACTTAAGCATGGAAGAAGTCCTATTAAGATCAGCAGGATTAGTCAGATATTTAAAGTTAAGTGTGCATCTAAGTGCTTTGGCCAGATCAGAGCTTGAGCTGCCTTCACCCACAGCCAGTTGTAACACCAGTGCTCAGGGATCCCGCGCCATTTTCAGCAAGACCGCTCAAAGCGCTTTACATACCACCATGATCCCAGTATCCCCATATTACTGATGGAGGAGCAAGAAAAAAAAAGAGAAAAAAAAGCAGCTCAGTAAGGTGCTGAGTCACACCAGCAGCTGGTGGTTGAGCCAGGAAGACAGACCAGGGCTTGCTCCTCCTTAACAGTGCACCATGTTTTCCCAGGTTGTCATTAGTCGAGCAATAATAGGAGCTCCAGCACATTCTCCATATAAATATAACATTTTTGGGATTAGGGCCTAGCAAGAGATACGGCTGGGCTGGGTAGGAAGTCAGATGCTCTGTGGAAAATGGCTGCTCTCCGCAGAACTGTTGTCCTCTGTCATCCTAGGTTAGCAGATGTAGTAACACTCTTCATGTCTTGAAAGGTTTTTACTTTCTGTTCTCTTTCTTGCATCTTCTGGTTCCTCATTCCAATCCCCCATAAGCTTTTCTGCCAGAGCTCAGTAGCAGACTATAGAGAATAGCCTGTAAAAGTTACAAAAACCCAAACACAACAGGACAACAAACCATATCTACCATGCTGCTCTGCACAAGCAAGGTTCTTCTAATGATGCTGTTTGCTAATACATTTATCGAGTCCTAAACCTAAATGCACTTATTATTCTAGGCTTAATGCTAGTGATGCCACCAGACTTAATAGGAAACCTTTCCTCAGCTTGAATGAATGCAGGACCAGGCACCTTCTCTGTAGTGATACTTTGGAAAATTACAGCTGTGCTGAGATGAGAAAGGTCAGATGAGAGCCTGCGTACGCCAGCAGGAAACCCATCATCGACAACCTCGATAAAGTAAATGGTAGGAGAGTGCTGGGAAATCTAGGGACTTTGGGTGCTGAAAGAAAAAAGCAAGCAAGCTCCTTACCAAGTGGACTATATTAAAAGCATTTGCTTTCAGGAGGAAGAAGCAGAGTAGACGTGAAATGTGACAAATGGAAAAATATCACATTAAGCATGGAACCTTAAAAAGAATTTTCCTGCAATGGGATGAAGTAAGTGTTTCAGAAAATGAACTGATACGAATTCTGAGTCTTGTCTCAGAGTGGCTAAATGTAACATCATTTATTGCCACTTTATATTTGCGTTGGAGCTCTATGGTTTTCCCTGAAGAAATGAGTAATAATATTTAACATAACTGGCATTGTGAAAACTTTAAATTATTCATTTGGAAAAGGACATGCAGCCCTGCTGTAATTCCCACTTCACCGCCACGGTGCATGTAATATATTGTGGTTCAGGTGCTGCAAAGCACAAAACATAAAAATTTAAAATACTACTTCCTGGGATTATTAATAATGAAGAGTCTCTCACTCAAGAGTGGCTTTCAGATTGACAGAAGAGATAAACAAAATGTGTTTCTCCTACCAAGGAGAAAGGTTTCCTTCAGGTTCAAAGCTGGACTTTGTAGTCCCACAAAATGGTTGTAACACAGCCATGTTTCCACGTGGATTAGTCATGCTCACTTTTAAATGAAAATGAGACTCTTGGCTTCCCAAGACATGCCTTTCTTCATTCCTTGCAGAGAGAGAACAGAAAAGAAAAATTTATCACTGGCACTGACATCGTGGTTTCCTTTGCCTTCATTACCCAACTGAGCATCGATAGCTCTTGAGAAAGACCTGAGACCGAGTCCCAGCTGCAGCATGCTGTCCAGGTTACTGATGATAGCAAAACGGTGACCCCCAGTCTTGGCACTAAATCTGCCGTGGCTGAGTTGGTTTCTATGCTTATGTGCTAGAAGCCACGGGATGGCTAAAACTCACCACCTGCTTGCACACAAAATTCTCCAGTGACCTACAAACTCTAAGCCCCCCACACAGCCAGCTTCAAAGAGCAAATGAGATGTGCACATTGCCAACAGTAGCTGAAGGTAAAACACTTAGCAGTAAAAGAGTATAGGAAAGAGACGGAAAAATCATGTTTTGGGGCTTAAAACAATCTCTTTCTTTGCAGGCTTAGGATGAAACATTCATAGACCTGAGCAGCGCCATGCCTACTGCATCTCCTGTACCTCCTTCTGACCCTTGCACTGGCTACAGCGAGAAACAGGACATGTTGGACTGGATGGATTTGTAATCTGAGACTACCTGGCAATCACCATGCTGCAAATTCCCGCATTTTTAGACAATTAGGTCTTTAAAAACTTTCCCGAATAATTACGACTATGTTCCACCCCATGAGACAGACAGCTCTGCTTCCAAATCTACAGGATGAACACATCTCAGCAGGCAGACTTCCCAGAGATTAGTATTAAAATTGGTACTTGGGATGTACATAAAGGTAGTCCCCACGGCATCCTAGTCACTATTTGAACACATGAAATGCCTGAAATGTCAAGCAGCAAAAAGAAGGTTAAAAAAAAAGGATGCCCAGGGATCAAATCCATAGTCAATGGAGAAAGCCACGGTAGAAACACTCTGCTTTTTTTTTTTTTTTTTTTTTTTTCTTCTCTGTATCAGCTCATCTAATGGATCTTGTGCTGGAAATGAGTTTCACAGAGGGTGGTAGAAAAAAGTGGTCTCCTGAATCAGTGCCAGGAGGATATTCCAGGCATAAGGAACATCACAAAAGGACAAAGACAGCAAATGTAATCAGCCCTGGCATCACCAACGAAAGGCAGCAGAGAACGCAAAGGCTGCACTGGGAGCTGAAAGCAGCTGAGACGGGAAAGGCAGAGCTCGCAAGCACAAAGGGAGCTTGGAAATTTTTCAGCTAAGTCTCCCTACAAATCCCTCGGTGACCATAACCACCAGGAACCCACAGGAGGCTGTGAAGGGGTGACAAAAATTGATTTCAGTGGGTTCAGCCAGGAGAGGGTATAGCAAAGCAGACAAAAGAATCAATCACTCAGCTCTAGTGATGGTAAATTGGCCAGGGTAAATTAGCAGAGCTCCATTGATTTCATATAAACTACGCTAATTTACACCAGTCAAGAATCCTGCCCAGTCTTACTTTTCCAGGCCAGTAAGTAACTGGTATGAGGGGTTCACTTCACAGTCTTGCTGAAATAACTTCCACCTGCAACGAGCTTCCATGTTAGAATAAAGAATAGATTGCAACAGGCTTAGCCAAACATCCATACCCTAACGCACTTTTCCTGTGCCCATTTCTGCTGTGTCTGCAGAATGCAGCTCTAGGAATTGCAGTGCAGACATAACTGGGTTTCAGAGAGGCAACGGAGCTCACAAAACCAGACACAAGCTAGCGTTAAACAACCTAACACAGGCACCGATAGCAGCGCAGTGAAGGAGAGACATTTCTGCCCAGGCTCCACAAATCCTGAGGCTTTCCTCACTCAAGAGCTACAGCAGCAACATGTTCTCTGCATGCAAGTGCGGTAGTTGAATGCTACCCCGGGTGTCTGCAAAGGCTGCAAGCACAGGCTTGGATTGCAGCGCAGCCCTGCTGCGAGAGGATTGCCCCTGCACGAGGTGTTCGGTGTGCTGTAGGGGAACGACAGCAGCTATATCCAAACAGGAGGAGCATGAACTGCCAAGGACCTCGAGCAGGGCTGTTCAAGACATGCAACTAAAATCAAAAAGGTTACCCCAGAAACTTTGCGTTGCCAGAGTGAGTGTTGCTGCAAATATTAATTACAGCTTAATTAGTAGAGGTGGCATTTGCATTCAAATACACATTTAGAGGACAAATGGGTTTGCACAGTGCAGAAGGGGGACAAATGTCACAAGAGAGGAAGGCTCAGAATTTGGTATTTGCGGGGATTAAGCAGAGTATCCCAAGTGGAGGAAGGAAAGGATGGGAAAAAGCAAGACAGCCTGCCCGTTCCTTCCTATTTGCAATGTTCTCTATTTATTCCCTTTCTTTCTTTCCCTTTACATCCTCCTCTCTTTTACTCTTCCTTCCTTCAGATGTCACAATCACGAGCCCTGCCCCATCTCTCCTTTCGCCATTCGCTCCATCCCACCAAACTCACCAGCAGCGTGAGCAGGAGCACGGGTGCCCGTCGCCGGCTGCATCAGGAGCCCTCCCAGGGAGCGCTGGGGAGGGATGAGCAGCCTCCGGCCCCACCACGTGTAGCAGCACCCCAAAACCAACTCCACGCTGCCCTGACGGCATGTGCCTTTGGGCTGGCTACAGCCACCGTCCGCTGCTGGGCTTCGCAGAGGACAAACTGGCATCGGTATCGCAGGACCGTGCTGCAAGAAGTCCCCTAGGTACAAAAGCACTCATCCAGAGTACTATTAATTATGCCTGCTCAGCTGGCCAGGACAAAACATTATTTTCTGTTAGACCAATAGGGACACGCTGTGCACACAAGGGACCCTTCCTGATTTTCAGGAACTCTTGATCACTCTGTGTGAACGCATGGCCTTGGCTGCTCAGAGAGGGGTGCGGCCAGGGAGGGCAGGAGGCAAGAGCACAGGATGGGAAAAGCATTTGAAGAGAGCAGTTACATCTACTTTTTTCTGTCTTGGGTTGGATGGCAGGAATTTTTCACCAGAGAAATTATTTCTCAAGCCTCCAGATGCATTCAAAATAAAGAACAATGGGCCACATGATAAGCCTTCTGCAGCTTTCCCCACAAAAGAGATGCCGGATGTTTTTTTTCAACCCTGACAATAGCTTTCATGCACTTTTGTGTTATGTAAAATTAGGATTTTTACTGCCAGAACAGAGGCTTTTCCTGCTGGATTATACAGAAGCAAGCCTATGAGACCAAGGGGTCCCCAGTTGTTGGTCTCATTTAAAATAGCAGTGAAACAGTATGGTCCCTGAAAAGCTGTGTATCTTTTAGCATTATCATTGCAGAGACACATAGCGATTACAGCCAGAGCACTTCACTTACGCCTAGGAAAACAAGCGAACAGCTCGCCTTTTCCCCTTCTGTCCTAAAAAAGACTTCTTTTTTTTTTTCCAAATAAGAAATTAAATTCAGAGACATAAAAAGCCACCTCAAGGGCTTGTCACCGGTGATGGCTATTATTCCTGTTACACGGACAGACTTCAGCAAAAAGGCCATGCAAAAATGATTTAAGAGCATCTGTCTCTGCCTTCTGCAAATGCCGCCCCAGCAAGAGGACAGGGGGCAGGGAAAATGCTTGAAGATGGTCAGTAAATATAAATACACAGCAGGCTTCACACCCTGGGGGAGAAATTACTGTCCCAGGTACATTTCTCCCCTTGCAGCCATACAACTGCTGACAGAACAACGAGAATGCTGATGCTGCAGGAGGAATAGCACAAGCCTCGGGAGGAGACCTCATTTGGTGGAAAAAGAAATAGTCGGTCCAGTGGCTAATAATTTTAAAAAAAGGTTGCCAAATTCAAGCTTCCTGAATTCTTGACTGGATTTTTCCAGTCGCATCAAGGTGGAAGTCAGAGGGAGCTGCTAAGCTCACAGTGCTTCAAAAAACAAGCTTTGTTAGGAAAGCATCCCCAAAAGGTCAGCCAGCAAGTTTAAGCACACCTTTAAGAAAGTGCTTCCCCCATTGCCCCTCCCCCCCATGATTTCTTATAATCAAGGAACTATCTGAAAAGAGATGGGCTTCAGTGATTACATCACATGAGCAAAAGCCTCATTTTTATACTCTTTCTCTGTATCCTTTCTCAGAAAGGGGAGCCAACACAGCAAACACTTTGAAAGAGATGAAGCTATGGTGAAACACCAAGGTTCATACTGAGAGTCACTTGAAGTGACTCCCAAGTGATCCAGTTACAAAAATACCCTTAACATGAAGAAAAATCAGGTATTGAAAGCCCTTAAAACACAATTTTCAGTACGTAGATTCCATCGGCTTTGCGGGGTGCTTTTAAGGATCTGCAAAGGTAAGCATATGGCCAAACAACAGGTTTGGTTTTCTTCAACTTGCATGCAGGTGTCTAAGACTCAGCTGGAAAAAGCCTATAAATTAACAGAGCTTGCAAACCTTTGCCGTGCAATATACAGACACCAGGTGAAGGCGTTATTGCACACTGGTAATCACAGCAGTTGGGTTGCCCCACACAGACCTGGTATACACTTGGATCACTAGCCAGAGCCGGTACTACTCCTCCTTTACCAGAGAGACTGAAGCTAGAGCAAGTACACAGCCCCAAGCTCCTTGCTCTGGTTTTGATGCACCCTGGATGGCACCAGACCCAAGGTTAGATCCAGGTTGAGAGCTCCCATGGTCTTAAATGCAGACACCCTCTAATGGTGAAGAGAAGCCCAGAAACGGGAGTATTGAGGAGGGATTTGGTTTGTTTGGGTTTTTTTTTTTTTTCGATTTTACTTGCAAGGAAATGCTAGGGCACACCAGCTCTTTGTTGCAGAAGCAGAGGCGATGTGATCCAGGAGCTGGCAGGCAGGCCGGGAGCATTGCCTCCTTGTGGTTACAAGTGCGCAGCAATGGCATTGCATGGAAGAAAACAAGCAAGCAAAGCCCTTCTGAGCTGTTGCACACAGACCCCACCACCAAACCTCGTTTGGCTCCGGTCATTTATGAGGCATCCTGTGCAAAAGGCACAAAAAGCACCTTGGCTTATGTTTGCACCCTCCCAAGCTAAAAATCAACTGCTGGCAGGTTTTAGGAATAGATGGAAAAAAAAGTCAAATCGATTATAGTTGTTTGTTTTTCCTTTTAACCCTCCCTCCTTACTGCGAGGCAAGTCCAAACAAGAACACCCTCTGAAAGACTTGAAATCCATGTCTACTCTTCCTCAGGCTCACCGCCTGACTGAATCCAGTAGCGGCTTTGCTCTCCCAAGCACAAAGCTGAGATTTCCCCTATCACTTAACCTTTGCCCGAGCTTTTCACCTGAGGTTCAACTCCTCATTTGCAGGTCTTGAAACAGACTCTCTGCCCTAGGGTGAGCTCACCCCAACAAAATCTGTTCCACAAAGAGGGGAGGAAACAGACTGTGAATTATTTTGCTTTTATCCTAAATAACCTCTCCTTCCTGTAAATGGATCTCCAGTTGCCGTTAACTCCAGGCCTACTGCACACAGGAGCTGAACCACAGCCTGCAGGAATCAATACCACTGACTCTAATGAGTTCTGAATCTTGCTTAGCACTCTGGGAGATACATCCCGC
>NW_009260839.1:4482612-4484578 GCF_000687185.1 Egretta garzetta | reverse complement strand
TATGGATGTCGGTAGGTGCATTGACAGTAATGTATGCTAATGAAGGTAATGTAACCTAACAACATGTGAATTATTGATGTAGGCATGTTTAAACAGAAAAATCAGCAAGGAATCACACCAGACCAATTCACTCCAGTGTTTGTTCACCAACAGGCAATTGCAACGCGGTGGTCGTGAGAACACTCATTACCACTTTATTAACTTGAAGGATTTTCGTTAGGTTATCCATGTCTCACCTGACACATGAGTCATTTAAATTTCACAATGTGTGACACGGTGTGATCTCAATGAGCCATTTGTACCAACACCACATGAGCTATTTTTACACATCTGTAGTTTCCTCTGAACTTTTCAGACGTTTATGATAAACCATACCGCTTTGCCTTAGTTATTTTCCTTAATCTTATTTTATCAGAGTCATAAATAAGGGCCAGTTTAGTCTCTCATTCACAACAATTCATGGAAGCGTAACTCCCCTGAATGCAGTGAAGTTGCTCCCGATGCCATGAGGCACGTGGAGGGTGAAGCTAGCTCCTTTGTCTGGCACGGCTCTGGTTCCCAGGATGTCAAGGCAGTTGACTCAGCTCTATCATAAAATAAACATAGTTTGTCTATCTAGACAGTTTTATCACATCCATCATCATGTTCTCCTAATGTATTCAGGAAAAAATCATTTTGTACTACCGTAAAACCAGGATATGTGTTCAATAATCATCAGTGTTAATTTTACTATTATTCCATTATCCTGTGAGATCTAATCATTCTGTCTGTCCTTTCGGGTGAGTTGGCTCCATCTCTGTGGTATCTGGGAACTACATTGCAGACAGGCTTTGTTTTTGTAAGGACTGTTGGGGCATACGGATTTTACGGTCTCATCATGTCCTCACATGGTTATACTGATATGCATCGTCACTGCATCGATATAGACAAAAGATTTCCTAGTACATGCTGCGTCTAAAAAACCCCAAGCACCAAGCCACAGCCAATCGCCGAGGCACATTTCTGGCCATTTTAGTGCTGTGTTGAGTGGGCAGGGGAGAGAGCTGTCCCCTGGCTGGAGCCAATCCGGGAAATGAATCCCCGGATTGCTCCATCACTGCCCCGTGCATGGGGGAACTCAGCCGCTCTCTTCGGAGAAATCAGCATCCTCTCAATGCCCAAACAAGCTTTGCAAAGCCGTGGAGAAGAAAACAGACCTTAACCGAGGTAATTAAAATAGCTGCTTATTTCGGAAGAGTTATCACATTACTCTCGATGGAGGCAATTAATCTTACTGATAATAACGCTCTGTAAACTGCTCCTCAATGTCTCCAGCACTTGCAAGAGAAACACGCTACGCCTTTTCCAGTTGCATTTATAAAGGAATATTTGGGGCATTTTTGAGGAAAGAAGGAGTTGGGGGGCAGCTGCGTGCTCATTTGCCATGTTAAAACAGATAAACACACTACAAAAGACAACCCCTTTTTATTTATTGAATAGACGCTATGCCACAGTCCATACTACCAGAGATGAGTAAGTCACCGAGACAGCGAAAACCAAGGGGCATGTGTGTGTGCGTAATCATGCAGGAGCACCGTTTGGCTCTGTTTTACCTTTTCCGGAGCCGGGAACTGCAGGTGATTTACTTCCAAAGGGGTGATCAAAGGAACTGTTTGAAAACCATCTTCGTTGGATGGTTGTTTGTTGTTCTTGTCGTTCAAATTACTCCCCAGCTTCACCATTCTCAGACCTTGCTTTCCAGACCTAAAACCAGCGAGAGGATCAATGTCACAAGGGTAGCGGGAAGGGCAGGACTTCTGCCTTACCCTGCTCGGTGGGACTTAGCGTTATCGGTGACCTGGGCTTTTACGCCGGGGTTCCCAGACGGACCGCGTACCCGCCACGACCCGACTGCACACACGCATTCCGCCGCGCCCCGCGCAGACACCCCGCAAACGCCCCTTAAACCCCGCGCTGTGAGCCCAGC
>NW_009260839.1:4477685-4481561 GCF_000687185.1 Egretta garzetta | reverse complement strand
TCCGTACGGGGACTCTCCCCTTCCCAGAAGCCAGCCTGGTAACACAGCCCCGCCACGGAGCGCCAGGCTGGCCTGCCAGCAAACACACTCCCACCCGCCGGCATGCCTGAAACCACCAGTCCCCGCAGGCTGAGGCACTTTGCTTGGAGACAGGGGATACTTTGGGGTGACTTGAGCCTGATTCGTTTATAAATATAGAATTTCCCTCCAGAGCTTGCAGCTTGGCATCTTTTGCAAGACCTAAATATACTCCTAAAAGGCGTGAACTGTTTCCATAATAAAGCCTTTTAGAACTCACTTGTGAAAATTAATTTAAAGCCATACTTTGGCAGAGCAAGTGAAAGTGCTTAATGCATTGGTATGAGCTTGTTCACCGTACGGCCATTCGATATCTAGAGTGAGAAGTACCAAGAAGCAGTCAGTAGAGCTGGGCCAGCTAACACTTACCTTCTACTGTTGTCACCTTACCTTGGTCCATCAAAGAACTTGTTTCCAGTAGCTTCCACAGTTTTTAATGCCTGGGTTGGAATTTTCTGCATCACATTTCTGCACAAGGCCCAACTTCTACAGAAAATTTCATCCAAGAGAGTTTTTCTGCTTTGGAGAATAAAGTTCCGCCATATGTAAAACTTAACTTTATATAACTTTTTCTCAGAGTATTAAAAATTGCCGGCAGGTAACTTTCTGGTGTTCTCAGAATCACCTGCAAAAAAATTGATCACATCGTAAGGTTTTAGGAGTTCACATTGAGGAAATTCAGGAAAGGTTTCTTAAGCTCAGTAGCAGCATTCCCTCAGATCCCACCCGTTACAGGCATGTTCAGCTCAAGACTCAACAAGATTTTCACTGTAACTCCTGTGTTTCAGTTTGGGCCCGTTGCCCCTGTCCTGTCACTGGGCACAACTGAGAAGAGGCTGGCTCTGAGCTCCAGGCTGAACAATCCCGACCCTCTCAGCCTCTCCCTCGTACGGCAGATGCTCCAAGCAAGAAAGTGCAATTGCAACAACTCTCTCCCCAACTTTCAGTATCTATCAACTATCAGTATTGTACGGTCTGAAGTAATTTGACCATCAAAAGAGGTCCACAGAGTCTATCTTTCACTGAATGCATCCATTTGAACTACTCTAGCTCCACTGTTAGCAAAATGGCTATTTTCAACTGAGGGACTAGGAAAGATTATTAAAAAAAATGTAGAGGAAACATTGCATTGTAATTCCATAGAAATGGCATTGTGTTTTTTCCACCTTTATCTGGTAATTACCAAGGGACATGAGACCTCTTTGTTGAACAGCAAAGTGACATCTTTCATAGCTTGCAAATGCATTCTGTGATCTGAAAACCCAACCAACATGCACATGAACATTAGTAATGAGTATCCTGCTAGCCAAAATACTGCCTTAGTGACACCTGGGCAGATCCTCTGACTTAAGAGGTGTCCTGAGCAACACTTCACAAACATGCTGATGTTAAATCTCCAGAATCACTTGTGCAAATCCATGGGAAGTGTGGTTACACAATGAAAAATAAGGTTGCAAATAAGGTTATCAGCTTGCTCAGCATGCCTAGTCACTTGAACACACTGATATGCTCGGAGAGTTTAATATATTAACTTTTGTTGGTTATACTTGAATACTCTTCACAGTAACGTAACTAAGGGGCAATGAAGTGAATCCCATTCCTTCTTGTGCATTGCCACCACTATAAAATACCTCTCATGTAGCTGCAAATCTACTGATAACTAAACAGAACTAAACTCTGCTGGAGATATTCCATATAGCCCAGAGAATGCAGCTCAACATTGCCAGCACTCGAGCACTGGCAGCTAGAGCCACTTGTTCACCAGAAGACTTTCAGTTGTGAGTACTAGCAGTGAGAACCTGCGATAAGTGAGCAGATGCCACTTTTACCTTACGACTTTTCAGGGTAGAAGCGCATTCTAAGCACCATCTTTCAGTGGCACCATCTGAGAATTTTGACAGCGTGGTGTAGGGAGATGTGCAGAGAGATGTATCTCTCAAAATCTCTCAAAGCCCTCCTCGGCATTACATCCAATAACTTCCATTTCCTCCATGAGACTCAACCAGCCCTATAACTGCTTAGGGCCAAGTACGCCCCATTTCAGTTTGAAAATACCTCTTTGCAAAATGCCTCTTTCACAAACAGACAAACTACCAGGAGTAAATTGACGTAGAAGGATGCTTTATGGAAAAAATAGATGCCTGAAGTTGCCAGCAAGATCCTAAAAGTGAACATTCTCTAGGGACAACATTAAAGCAAACCCAACTGAATATGAGAAATCAGAGAGTAACATACAGAATTTCTTATGGAGAGAATACAGAGTCTGACATTTCCACCCACACAGAGCAGCTCAGTGACTGGCAGTAAGACAAAACAGCAATATGAGCAACAGGAGAACCCAGAGGAATAAACAATATATTTCTTCTGTCAACAAAAATATATGCCTCTCTTTATTCTTTTAATAATACTCCCACAATATATTCTTTTCTATTTCCAGTTAAAAAAATCAGAGCAGTATTACTATTTTCATTATCAGTTTACACTGAAGATTACCGGCTGTCTTTAAGAGGCATAATATTTGTAATAGGGCTTGGGTATAACACTGCACTGTACTGCAAATGCTGCAACTTGTAAACAAAATGTCAGTCACAGAATAGTTCAACCTCTACTCACTTCAAGCCCGAACATATAAATCAACTTCTCTTCAATGTTAATCAATATTACTTACTTGCTCCTTGATCTATGAAATTCTTCTGCTCATCTCTCTTCATAAAATATATATCCTGCACATCGTGCATTTTTCCTTGTAGTGTTCTTGCTTGTTATTATCAGTAACGTTATTTTTATCTGCTTTTCATATATTGAAAAACTGGGATCAGGCTTTCAATGAAACTATTTGAAAACATGTGGACAGGCACTAGCAATTACTAAGGAGAGAAACAACAAAACTTGAAGGCACAAAGTGAGTAGAAAGTCTCAGGGGGTCAGACCACTCACAGTAGTCCAAGTAGGGCAATCCTAGGAGGAATATCAGGCCCCTCAGACTCTTCTACTGAAAGATCAGGTTTGTTACTCAAACATTCACGTTAATGCCTTTCAAAATCAGTCTGATACAACAATGAAAGCCAGTACTGAAGCTCAGGAGGCAGTTTATGCCAAACCCAGCCCTGATCTGAGTCCTGTGACTTAACAAATATACACAGTCCCAATTCAGATCTGTGTTTTCCTGGAGACCACACCAGGATGTGGATGGGAAGTAACATTTAGACAGAGCACATCAACATGGGAAGGAATCTTACCACAACCTCAACCTAAACACAAAATATGGGACTATTACCACTAAAACCCTTGCCCAAGTGAACTGCAGACCCGTAGAGGTTATAAAAGGGCAAGTTTTTGTTCCCTGCTTATGCTCCAAACTGCTCCTCACTGCTCATCCTCCTCCTCCATTGATTTGCTCAGTCTAGGATGACAGAATCAGGCAAGGAGGGCATTTCTGGTGTTTTCCTTGGGAGATCACTCCACAAATTGGCTTCACATTCAAGAAATTTTACTCTATATGTAGTTAAAGGAATTTAAAATACCAAGGGATGTAAAAAGAGATCAGGCTTAAGTTGGGGTTAACTACTTGTAGTCATTGCTGTGGGGGAGCTCATCCATTACACAGAATTACATCGGCACCGATGATTTCCTGCCACACACACATTAGGAACAAGAAAATAAGCATACAGCAAAACAGAGAGGGGAAAAAAAGCCATGTTAATTCATTATTCATTTCAAAATACAAGTGATTACAAAGATTCCGGAAGACAGGGAGCACTTGTCAGTGACTTAGTGAACCTTCCTGCACAGCTCTTT
>NW_009260839.1:4467083-4477612 GCF_000687185.1 Egretta garzetta | reverse complement strand
GGGTTCACAATTTAGAGGAAGAAGAGAGCCTCTCGTTAGCACACCCCATACAGATGGCAGAGAAGATGCAATATAGCCCGTTCTAAGAGGTGCCACAGTCAATGGGTGGTGAAAGTACTCAGCATCTTCCAGGAGCTAATTCAGCGTCTCCCTGGGTCAAGGAATACTCCCTTTTTTCCTTAGGGGCCTCCATACCTTTTGTTTCTAACAAAATGAAACTGCAGCTACACACATTGATTTTTCTCTAGTTGCTAGGCAGGCAGAAACTTTCAAACATGAATTTTTCTGCATCAGATCAGATGGCCGCGATGCTGTCACTAACAAGTGAGCAACGTCCTGTGAATATTTATTAAAAATTCACTGTGGCCTTAATATGCTTCAACAAATTTTGCTCTTTTCCTCATAAAGTAAGCTTCCATTTAAGCAATAGGTTCCCCTGCTACTTCAATTTGCTGGAAAGCCTATAATGTTAAACTCATCAAAGTATGGCAGCTTTGGTTTTTATGCAAATTCCTGTCATCATAGTTATATAAGTGCTTATGCACTGAAAATATACATAATACACAAACCTGCCGGTGTCACTGAGAATTATTTACAAGAGCTATAAAACAAAGCTGCATCCTGTTTTGGTTTATATTTAAGGGCCTACTGCAACATAAAATGTCACATATGCCCAAAATTTTCTTTCAGTCACTTCCCCCCCCAAAAAACCCAGAACTGAACTGCCTGCTGAAGGCTATTCTTTAGTCAGAGTCCATGCAAAATTGTATTAGAAGCTTTGAAGTTAAACCATGAACACTGACTACCAGAGAAGGCCCTACAGACAAAGACATTTACTAGATGTAAATGTTCAGTGAAGACAAAGGTCACCTTACACTTACCCAAAATCTGACCATGTTGGAAACTCCACATCCTGTCTCAAGCTTTACTTAAGAGCTAAAATCTTTCCACAGAAGGAATCAGCAATGAAATATTATTAACCCTGGTGATTGATTACGTTGTAATGGCTGAGTTGTGATAACCTCACAGGCCATGGGACTGCAGAACCTCTGCTGTTAGGACAGAGGAATCTGGTTCATCCCAACACCAGAGCAGATGGGGCATGAGCAGAAGAGCTTCCTGGCAAGGCAAGCCTCCAGTTTGCAGGAAATGGGATTTTATCTGAATTGGTGGCTTTGGTCCAAATCAAGCAGGAAACAAACTCTTCTGAAAATGCCTGCAAACTGGAAATTCCCAGAAAGGTCACTTCAGAAACATCAAAACACTTCCAAAACACAGTTCCCATGTTCCCAAGCCTGCGGCTGATCAGTGACATAGTCTCTGGCGATAGCAGCAGCATCTGCGAACGCCAGCTCCACGCAAGAGCTATGGGTGCTCCCAAGACTCTCTGGCTCTGGTGTAGCCTTGATGCTGAGGACTGCCCCGGGAAGCCTGCCCAAAGTCACAACTCCACGTCAGGGGCTGCAGGAGCTCTGGCAGTCCTGCTTCAGCCAAGCCTCTTAGCACTTCCAGACATGGAAATCAAAGTGGAGCTCAAGCTCCCAGGATTTTCTTGCTTTTAGCTTTACAGCAGGTTGGAAGTGGTAGCCCAAGCCCACCGGCTGGAGTTGCAAGCCCCCAAGCCCTGGGCAGTCCTCAGTGCCATTGGACAGACTACTCCAAGACAGAGGGGGCTGCGTTTTCTGGGCTGACCTGCCAAAAAGTGCTCCAGGAACCAGGGGAGCTCAATTTGGCAAGAACTCACTGAATGGGATAACTTCAGTCAAAACATTTCAGGCCCAGCAGATGTGCTATTTCCAGCTAGACTTTGTTTTACCAATAAATGTCTAACAAGCATGGAATAGCAATATAAAAACCGAAGGCCTTACTCTCCATTGCTTACCTTTATAGAGAGTCATTTGTATTTATAAAAACTCAGTACAAAAGAACACTTATTCATGTCGACTTTAAGATCTTGAGACAAGTGGCTGATACTATTATTTATGGATAACAAGAATTGAGCAGCAATACCTTCAGTTACTCTGCGTGCCCTGGCTGTTCCCTCCCACCTCTATACCACAAGGTACCTCCTCAGATCTCTTGGCAACTGTTCATAGGGTTGAGATGAAAAATCTTCGAGCTTTTAGAATTAGCTAGAGTTTTTTGTTTTCTGTAGAAAGGTAAATCATGCACTGAGAACAAGGCAAAGCAAAGACAAAGCGTGACCTCTGTATTTGCACATCTGCTTCAGTTCACACTCCAAGTGAGATTTGTTATTAAAAACTTCAGGTAACTGATATGCATTTTGAAGAATGTGAAAGAACACCACCACTTCCCAGGAACCACAGCAGGACAGTGTGACACTTGCTTTTGGTTCTGCAGTGATGATTAAGGACTTCAGAGGAGGATCAGTTGTCTTCTGAATCTCAAGTACATGATCTTGAGGTTCCCTTAGTTATTTCTGACTCCTTTTAACAGAGAAGGTTTAAATAAAGTTTTTCCTGTGTAAACCAACCCTTATTTTTCTTGTTGAAGATGTTACTTACTTGGATCATAGAAGCGTATGGTAATGCAATGCAACAATTACTTTCTCTTCTGCAGTTTACACTGAAATGGTCATATGAAGGAAAAAAAAAGAATGCCTTACTACAGGTGTCTTAGCGGATGGCGGTGGTGTATGTGTCAGCTGGTCTGCTTTGTGTATCTTGAGCTAGGTTTTTCTCCAGACTCTTTTATTCAGCAGCTTAACTGGTCTGACTACCCTGGTTCACAACACTACCTTTGAAATCTGGTCCCTACATTAGTAAGCTAGGCTTCATCACCCAAAGAGTTAGAAATTGAACCTAAGTTAGCATATATCTTTTTGCCCCACTGGATTAGCTGTTCTGGCCCAAAGTGATTTGAAATGCAAGATCCCTTTCAAAGTACTGCCAACTGAAAGTTCTGTTCTATTAGTAGATCCCAACCAATTAATTATATCATCAGCACCAAGAAAAGAAACTTTAGAGCAGCAACTCTACAATTTACAATCCAGGATTATAAACTACTCTCCATGCAAACATTTCATTGATAGAACTCTGGGAACAGGGACATCATCTCCCTTGGTACATTAAAAAAAAAAAAAAAAAGAGTGTGACTCCAAACATGTATTTTGAAAATACCAAAGAACTATGACATTTTTGCTCTGCCAGAAAAATGATCACATCTTGATTGAACACTTTACTTTCTCACTTCCTTTTCCAAGCTGAAATGTCAACTATTTTAAGGAAAATCAGAATATTACTCAACCACAAATCAGAAAAGAACCTTGATGCCAGAGCTGTCATCAAAAAGGCACAATCCAGTTATATATTTGCAGTTTTACTATTAAGAAAACAGTGATTAAACCCTTCCAAATGCTTTGCTGCTTAATGACACAATCACTAGCATGTTATTAAAGCTCAGCGCTCCGGCATTCCAGTCATTACATCTGTAAACACTAAAACATTATGCAATGAGAAAACAATCTTTTTATTGAAACCAAGGCTGTCTAATTGTGATGGGTGAATGTTTTATCTACAGAGATGAAATCCATATACATACTATTTTTATGCAGTCTTCATGTTCCATTTACACAATTCCCTAGTTTATAAGGGTTTAACAGTCAATCAAGTGTTCAAGTATGAAACTCCATAACAGAAGAAAATTGTGCCATGTTACTGAAGTCAGCTAGATAAACAATGCCTTCTGATTCTAATGATATCATTATGTGCTTCACCATGAGCAGTAAGACAGAAAACATTCACCTGGTTGCCTGTTCAGAATACTTGCTGAGATTCATGTATAAATGGATGAATGAACAGAAGGATAATTGTGTATTATTTTAACATAATAAAGTCAAAAGTATTCAAATCGCTAAGGAAAAAAGTGTTTCTTTATATCTTGTGTGGAGTTCTGCCTTAGTGAGTTTGTGTTTGTTTATGATTCTGACAAGCTACAAAAAACCAGATATAAATACAGAGTCAACACTAAATGTGTATCTCCTATTCTTTCGCAAGCAAACTGTCACAATATTATGCTCATTAAAAAGCTTCTGAAAACTAATAGCTAAGTGAAACACTAGACTTAATGATTTGAAATAAATATCTCACAACAGAGCTGTTTAAGCCACTGTAAAAACAAACCTCTTAAACAGCAGAAGCACATACAGAGAACCTGTGTTCACTGAAATCACTTGCAGTCTTGCCACCGACTTCAGCGGGAACTAGATCAACATAAAAACTTGTGCTACTTTTATATTTCCTGTTGGATTGAATCTTCCTTTATTTTCTTGCTATACCCAGCCAAAGATGGACTCCTCCTAAGGAAAAAAAGGTGAAAAAGTGGTGCATTCCCTTTAATATAAAGAAGTCATATATAAAGTGTGACAAATAAAGATTCTTCAGATTCTTCAGATTTTACTTTGCACCATCACAGAAGGATTTAGCTCAATAAAAAGGCAAAAATCCACCTCCCAGCCTTGGCAACACACACAGCCCTTCCTGCAGAGGACAGAGCTGTTCTGCTTCCCAAACACGACTGAAATCTTGAAAAATATTTGAGCCCAAGATCAGTAATACTGAACGATACGACAGGTACTTATTAATAACATTAAACAATATCAGTGTGTCTTTTTAATATGATTATTTTGTTTATTTTAGCATTTAAGCCTGCTTGGCAATTAATGGACTATATACATACCCTGTCCAGGTAGGATGCCTCATTCTGTGAGCTTTGGTTCGTATCATTGCCTGTGGGAGAACATTATGTGGAGGCACATCGTCATTTTCAGTCACACTGAATCTAATCTTAATTGCAGCATTCCAAGGATTAAATAGGTAGCATTAGAATTCAAGTAGATTTTTGTTCTCTCAAGAAAACTATTTATAGAGGCAATAAAATGCAGCTTTTAGCTTTATTAATCTAGTAAAAAAAAAAAGATAAAAATGAACCCAGCTTATTCAGATTTGTTGATCCATATCTAAATGTCTGCTAGAATTATTCCATTTGCTTCTTGTTTAATGAAAAAATCAGATAAGTAGGAGACTTCTCTCCTTGATTTCATGTGCAAAATCTGCTAATTAGAAAGAAGGTATTAGAATTGATGGGTTTCACCTAAATAGAGCTTAATAGTAGATTCTCAATTAAAGCTCCTGAAAAATGAGGTACAATTACAACTAAGGATGGGGGGTGGGGGGGGGGGGGAGGGGGGGGGGGCAGGGTTGGGTTGGTGGTTTTGGTTTTGTTTTATTTCTTAAAAAAGCAGCACATTGGCTATCCATAACAAACCGAAAAGCAGATTAGCAGCCATTATGCTGTGATGGTAAATCCACCTCAGGGATCTTTTGTATCAGCAGAATTCTTGGCTTTTTTACAATAACTTGAAATTTTGGAGGCAATCACATATTAAAGTGTTTCCCCTGTCTCTTGTTTTCCTTTTTCTTAAAAGTGAGCAAACGAAAATCCTGGAAGACTTACTTCCTACATGAACATTAATAGTGTGTACAAACGTCTGCAATGACCTAAGCTGCAGGAGAAAGTACGCGGATGCTGCTAGATCACAACCTTTCGATTAGGTAGAGAAGCACGGTGTTACAATGGCTTCTGCAACAAGCGTTACCAAGGAAAACGTCCTGTGAAAGACACGCACCCCCTTCACCAAGCCTCCCCTGGAACCCATGGAATTCTTACATTTCACAAGTGCTCACTTATGCAGGCATGAGTCAGAAATAGTGTTACAGTTGCAAATAATTACTTTCATTACTGTAAACAAATGAGCAGTAATATGGATGAACTATGCACCATATAGACAAGCAGACAGCATTTTAATTGATGACAAGAGAATAAGGATTATCAGAGCCAGGAAACGGTTTCCGTATGAGGAGAGATTTAGTAAACTAGAACTTCTCAACTTGAGAGAGAGAGAACTAAATGGAAATATGAGAGAGGCCAATGGAATCATGATTGGTATAAAGAACACGAATAGCACATAATTAATACCCAGCATCTCCTAATAACTGAATTATTCAGGAATTGGCTTTAAAGCAAACAGAAGTGCTTTTCCACATAATGCAGAATATTTGAAGAATAATTGCAGAATATGCTGTTGCAGCGTATTGTGGAATTTCTTCTACTGTTCCAGTAACATCCGCTGTAGGTCACAGGGGACATCCATTGGGGTGGCCAGATTTCTGGTTTGAACAAAAATTGCACTTCTTTTGTTCTCATGAAGAAAATTTTTGAGGGAGCATTTTCCTGTTGTGTGTGGAAATCTAATCAGTATGCAGTATACAACGTTTTACAAAAATAAGATACTGGCAGCAATGGCCATACATTTTGGTATATACCCTAACATGCCTACGTGTGGAAAACTTCCATCAACGCAAATGCAAGTTGGGCAGAGGTGCTGCGGATGAATATGCCTTTTTTTAACTTGCCCGGTAACTCTTCATGGATTAGTATATTTTTTTTCCTAAAAATTCATCAGACTGTGAGGCCAGAAATTCTAATTACATTGGTAGGCATACACTGTATTATCTTAAATTGTGCAGCAACTACAATGTCTCTAATTGAAGTTGTCTCAATGCAGCGCACCAGTTTTAATTCCCAAGACGTTTTCCAGTAATGAAATAGCTGTATGCAGGGCACAGTGTGAGAACATGTTCGATGGTTATGTTAAATTGTGCTACAGCTACCTTTGGGGAGCATCTAATTTATTTATTGTCTGTATGAAACCAACCACTATTTTCCTATGTGAAAAAATAAATTGTTATTCATACAAGTACTGCCTTAGACCGTGAGTAGTTTAATTACATATTTCACATGTTCAGAAAAACCTGCAGATATTTTATGTTCATGTCTTTAGACTGCAGCAAACACTTCTGCCATCCTTCCTCCAAATTAATATATATAATACCCTCAGTGAAACACAAGGGTTTTTCAAATATGGCTAGAGGTGTCTAAAGTATGCAGTGAATTCCATAATTTGTGAGTTGTAAAGCCTACTACCCAAACCAAACAGGTGAACAGACCTTAAACTTAGGGATATTAAGTCTAAGCACTTGCATTAATAATTTATTTTCTCTAGTAAAATAAAACATTATCAGTTCATTGCCTACCTTCTCCATTAAACTGACTGCAAGTCAAGAGTCGACTTCTGAACTTTTCATTTTCTTCAAGCATTTTTGAATTTACTTTCCAGACCTTAAGCCAGACTTTGGACTGAAAGATAAAATTGAACTTTCTCAGTGAAGCATATAAAAAGTTTGCATTAAGACATTTATAGGGCAGAACTTTGAATTCTCAAGCATGACTATGAAGTCCAACTGGGTTTTTTTTTGAAGATTGGGAAGGGGGAGATGTGGAGGAGGGATATATATGTGGGATATACTGGAAGAATCACATCTATTTAAAAGTCAAAAGCCATAAATTACTCCATGAGTTTCCATGCAAGATACTCTCTTCCTTTCTCGCCTAGAACTCTAGTTTACCCAGGACTTGTGAAGTGCCCTTCTAGATAAGAAGCGCTTATGAAAACGTGTGTAGAGCAATTAAACTCTCTTCAAAGTCATCCAAAATGGAGGGGAAAATAAGATTGCTTGTTTTTCCAGGAGCAAAAACATTCCCATGTGATCCCTTAACAGCAGCATAATTCAGACCCCATGTTCAGGTTCTAGAATAGCAACAGCCTTGCCTTTTTCATATCAAATCCAGATGAATCTGTTTTATAGATGTTGATGACCTTTATTTTAGAGGCATAAAGCTCCATCTGTAGTGGGCACATTTCAACCTTGTGTATTGAAAATATTAAATTGGAACCGTTGACAAAGGCATTCCGACAGAGGCAGCCTAACAAACATAAATGGCTGTTAACACCCTAACGTTATGACTTTTGCTGGACCCCATCTGTGAAACTAGCTTAAATGTAAAGGTAATTCTTTTCTCATGGGCATTTATTGCTAAAACATAATACATATTCCTCATTCTTTTGGAAGACTATTTAAAGCACTAGGAGGGTGATATTACTGTATGTTAGTGGCTGTTCCTCTGAAGTCAGTAGTATTTTGCTGGTTTTAAATCAAGTATCTGTGATATTACTATATTATAGTCTAGCTGATTACTTGTACTTCACACATTACAAAAGATCGTAATGAGTTACTGTTCTAATAAACATGCCTTTTAAAATCTCAAGCATTTGTTGAACTACTGAACAGGAACAGGAATACATTTGTGAAACAAAAAGTAATTTCGTATTACTACTAGTATAGCATTAATACCTCTGATTCCTGCCTTCACTTAGTTGTAAGCTCGGGGATTTCTTTGCTTAAAACAGAAGAGGAAGGGGAGCTGCAGAGCTTTTCCCTGCCGGGTTTCACCCAGCAAGGTGTGCAGCACCCTGGCCCCAATCCAGCAAAGCATTTCAGCACAGGCTTTAAGTCACCAGCATACTCTCATTTTTCAAGGTGAGCACACACTTAAGTGCTTTATTGAATGAGAGCCAGAATTTTAAACCATCCAGAGAGGGAAAATAATACCATTTTTCATTTCTGTAAGTAAAGTTTTCAGTAACAGACTACCAACTCAATCTTTTAATCTCCCTCATGCTCTCACACAGACATATACAGAACAGGCAGGAAGTGATTTTCTCAAATACAAAGGCAGCTAATTCAGCTCCCACACTTTATACCTTTTGCTTCTTTCGTTTAATTGCTTTATCAACATTTCTTGAAGGGAGGGGAAAGGCAAAGGTGTCAGCCTTATCTTCTCGAAGGTCACCTAGGAAGAGAGTTTAGAAAGCATATTCTAAGCATTTACATATATTTCAGAGGAAGCTGTAGATTCCCCATCTTCCAGCAGGATACTTATTTCTTGTCCCAGCAGGTTACAGGATATCAGCCCTCACATTGTGCTGTATTCTTACTTATTTTCTCTGTTATAACCATGGCGCAAGTGAGTGTCTCACAAACTCCACAAAACTACTTTCAAAACTGTACAGCAACCAAAAATGAAGCCAACAGGTTTCTGGGTGATACAGCTAGCTTTCAATTCACTCTTTTTCCCCCTGCTATGGCAGCTACTAGATTTCTACCTGAGCTCAGAGAGGAAATGATGTATTCTTACTTATTTTCTCTGTTATAACCATGGCGCAAGTGAGTGTCTCACAAACTCCACAAAACTACTTTCAAAACTGTACAGCAACCAAAAATGAAGCCAACAGGTTTCTGGGTGATACAGCTAGCTTTCAATTCACTCTTTTTCCCCCTGCTATGGCAGCTACTAGAATTCTACCTGAGCTCAGAGAGGAAATGGTGAGTGAACTGAGGCAAGAACCCAGACAAATCACCTCTGCTAGCACTAAAAAAACAAGAAGCAAGAAGGGCAGGTTGATCTTGTGGACTCAAGACACACAGAGCTGCAAGAAGGAAGGACTCAGGTGAGTTCCCATGGACGGTGGCTTTCTGAGGAGCTGCTGGACAGGCAGGGCATGGCATGGGCTGAGCAAAAGGGTGATCCATGTGGAGATGCTGAATGCAGCCACAGCCGTGCGCTTGTCCCCTGCTGCAGCAGGGCTTCAGGCAAACCAGCATCCCCCAGGCCACCGCAGCCCCACCACCAGACACCCCAGGCAGCCACATCGATATACCAACAGCCACAGGCTGCCTCTGAGCCACAGGTTGGCATCACTTAGCTAATAACTTAGCAGAACTGGTGGATTTAATTACAGGCTAATGTAACATTTCACTTTGTCATCCTTAGAGAAATGGCTTTTAGAAGGAGGGGAAAAAAATACAAAACCCCAAGCACGCCTCAAGAGCAACAAGTTAGTAAAATTCCGGACCACGCTATCTGTGAAACCCATCATTTCCAGCTCACACCCCAGCCTCTTCTCCAGAAGCAAGGTCACGTTCTCCATTTTCACTCCATTTCATCCTGTGCAGCAGAGCTATATTTCATAACAGATCGCAACCAGTGGAAAACTGCCTAATCTTTTTTGCTTGCTTCTTTTTAAAAAAGGCACCCACACCCATGCCCATCCTAACTTGCTTTGGTCCCAGCCACAAAGAAAAATTAAGAAACGTCTTTGGGCTGTCAGAGCAACAAGGAAGCCAGCGGCACAGTGGCTCCTGCTTCGGCGGGAATCTCCTGAGAAGAGGCGGAAAGGACCCAGCAGTTGGGTGTGTAACCCAGCAGCCCTGTCGGACACAGCTTGCTTTTGCCCTTACTGCTATCACAGAAAGGGACGGGGAAGCCTGCACCACAGGCAGCCGCCTCACCTGACAGGGTGGAGACACAGTAACTCAACCGGGTAAAAGTTTGGGGTAAAAATATTACATTTTTCACCCATGAAAGTTTAATACCATGTTCCACCTCCTGCCTAAATACCCAGTCTGGCTGTACCAGGCACATTAACAAAATGACGGTGCTGTGTTCCCCTCTCAGCGTGCACAGTCTGACTGCAAGGGATGACCCGGGCGGGACAGTATCGACAACGCACCTCAGGGAAATGGTTTCCCACCGGAGGACAACATGGC
>NW_009260839.1:4432947-4466747 GCF_000687185.1 Egretta garzetta | reverse complement strand
GGTGCACGGCAGGGGCGGCCCCTTCCTCTGGGCAGGCAGGGCATGGGGGCACCTGCAGAGCACCCCTCCTGCCTCGGCCCATCTGATCGCCCACCGTCCCACCTCAGTGTCCCGGCTGGATGGTGATAACGGGAGAGAGCTGTTCTGAGAGCAGGAAGGAACAAGGAGCTTCGTGCAGGACAGGAGCGAGCCTTGTGCCACCCCAGTCTCCTCCCTGCCTCTCATTCGGACACACACGGTAATAACCTGCTCCACCGGGCTGCTTTTAGCCAGCGCTAGTTCGGGTTTAGCACCAAGCATGCTGCCTGAGGCCATATATTGATATACTTCATGCAAGCTATTGATAAAGTGATATATGGGACTCCAGCCTGAAGGCAGCGATGTATTGTCTGTCTCTACTGCGATTTACAGCTGAGGAACAAGCGACATTTCTTTGATGCAGCTCCTGCACTGATATCATGCATTTTCACGCTGGTGTACTCCCAACTGCTTACCTGCTGGTGCACGCGTGGGTGGCTCCAGCCACCTGCTGAGCGACATTTATGAAACATTAAATATCTGTTGTTGATAAATATCCCTCAAGCCCGCACACACCCATGCTGTGCGATACCGAGCGGCCGCCCATGGCAGCCGGGGCTCCTTCTGTGACGGTGCTCTGGGGACGCGTGCCCTGCTGCACCCGTGGGCTTATGAGGTACGGCCAGCGACAAGTGGGATTTCTCAAACCGCTTAAGAGCCCAAGCCCCACTGATTTTTCCTTTGGCAATGAAATACTGCTCTGTATTGCTTCCCAGAGTTTCAGCACGCTCAGCTGGTCAGAGGGAAAGCATCCCGAAGGAGAAGGAATAAATTCTACAGAAAGCCATTCCGTTTCAGCAGCACCAGCAACGCGACCGGTGCGGACAATTTGCCACCCTTTGCGAACGGATCTGGAAGGACCACGCGGGGAAGCGGGGCCTTGCCCCGGGACTCGGAGGAGGCTGCACGCCCTGCAGTTCGCAGCTACCGCGCGTCCTGCCCGTGCAGGTGAGGAGGAGGAGGAAAACAGCTCCCAGAGGCGCGGCCTGGCCGTTCGCCAGAGCGATTTGTTATTTCCCGATGATAAAAGGGCATCTTACCCCGGGCTCCAAAGTGTACGGGCTAAAAAAGAGGTCACGGATATGATCATAGAATCATAGAATGTTTGGGGTTGGAAGGGACCCCTAGAGGTCACCCAGTCCAACCCCCCAGCAATGAGCAGGGACACTGCTAACTAGATCAGGTTGCTCAGAGCCCCATCCAACCTGGCCTTGAATGTTTCCAGGGATGGGGCCTCCACCACCGAGTCAGTAACACAGAGATCTCAAAATAAAACCAACCTCAAACACCAAGGACTCTCTCCTCCCCTGCAAAGATGCGAGCCAACACATTGGCCTAGCAAGGTAGCAGCCAGCGAGTTCAATTTGGGGGTGTTAAGCCCAGAGAGAGGCAACAGAACAGCTTCGTTAAAAACTGATCCTGCAGTGCAAACTTTGTCATGTTTATTAATCACAAAGCCCTGGTAAAGAAAGTGCTCCTTTTGCCGAAATACGTAAGACTCAGTCCACACCACAAAATAACCCTGAACACACCCCCATAAACCTAAACAGCACCCATTTTCGTTCCATGACTGTCTTGGCACTGTGCATGAACTCTTGCTGCCGCATCATCCTGACCAGGAGCTCCCTTTGCCAAATGGCAATGTGCTTCCTTCCTATGGCCCCATCAGGGCTGCCAAATCAGTGGTTTCTCACCATCTGTATTTATGGAATATGCTTCCACCCTGCTCAGAGAAATGCACGTGCCTTGTGTGGCACATTTTGTCCACTTTTCCCAACAGCACGTTGCCAGGACTTTGATTTCAAATGCAAGTTCAGCTCAGATCCCTTTTAGGATCTATTACTACTGACAAAAAAAAAAAATCAATGCCACCTAAAACCTACAAGTGATCTGCACAGCTGGAAAAATCAGCTGTTTTAGCTGCACACTGTTCTTCATCCTCCTTTCCACCTGTGTGAATTGACTACCAGCTAACCTCTATCTCTGTATGTGTCGCTTTGAACAAACATCTCAGTTTTTCACCACATCTTCAACTGTCTAGTTAAAAATAGACCAGACTCGAGCTTTCAGTCTGCACCTCATCGTGCTGTTTGTTTTGTATTCAAATGTCAGCTTCTCCAGCTCAGAACCTGCATTGTTTCCTGATTTCTGTTGTTTCAGTTTTACTTTGGTCAAGTGTGCACCATCTCCTATTAACCATGACTGTCGTTTCAAAATAAGGTAGGTTTTGGTGGTAGCAATCCCACAGCTTATGCCAAGGAGAAGGAAGGAAGGAGCTGACGGGACATTGCTGCATGCACATTTAGCGATTCCCTGATTCCCCAGTGATTCCCTGCAAAAAGGAAACTCCTCCTGCTCTTGGAGATTTGGTTTTTTGTGAGGATTCTTTGCAATGGAGTTAAACGAAGTACTCGCATGATTCAACATAACCCAGGCAAGGCACATTACTTATGAAATATTCCATTCTCTCGATCAACAGCGAATTGTGAATACAGCTGAAATACGAATCCTAACACTGTTAACAGGGATTTTTACGTGGAAAGCATGCTAATTCTGACAGCAGCTACAGTCAAACCTTGTTAATTATACCCTCAGCAGTAGCACAAACAACTACTGTATCTCCTTAGTTTTCACAGAATATTTAATAAAAGCCGCTAGAGCGAGGTATTTTATTAGAATGTGGTTACTTTACAGAATACACCAGGGACCATTTCTTAGTATAACTAGGAATCATTATAAAAACAAAACTCACCACTTCTGGTAAATCGAAGCAATGCATTATATGCCTTCAGTTTTTGCTTGCTTGTAAAATTTCATAATCTACAATGGCTCTCACAGTTAATTATGTAAGCAACGACACAGTGCAGCAGAGAGATAAAATGGCCAGCTGCCATTTTAACACACCTGCATTTCATATTAATGAACCTGCATATCTCAGATTGCTCTGCAAACCACACATGTGGGAATCACTTCATCCACACCAGTCATAAGGAGAGGCATATTTTCCCATTTCTCCATGCCGCGCATAAAAATATTTAGCAGACTATAAACTAAGTTTGTTACATAAAAGCCCGAGCCTCCCCTTGAGAGATTTTCAAATCGCCAAGAAGATCCACAGGCTTTGCAATCAAAACCCACGTCAATGAGACTGAAACCCTTGGCTTAGAAGAACTTTCTGTTACAGTATTTAAATAGAGGTTCCCAGTCTGAAATGAAACTATGGGGGAAACTCAAAAAGGCAAAACGATCGCTGAAGGTAACACCAGAATTAAGCAGCCTTATTTCTGGGAAAGATTTGTAGTCAAGTAGGTAACAGCAAAAGGCAGGTAAGGACTCCAGTTTCTCCGTTTTCATTTTTTCACACAAATGTGGAAGTTCCCTGTATTTAATGATGACATCCCTTGTTTCCAAATCAGAGAGAGTAAAACTTTACCTTGACTCTTTCAAATTTCAGGCTGCAGGGACTATGATACTGAAAGTCACTACTGCTCTTCTGGGGAACACGCAGTTAGACCCAATGTGAACACACAGGTGGGGAAGTTTAGTCCTACCTGCGATAAACCTCCAGATACTGTTGTCTCCCATCCAGGAGGAATACTGGTTAGGTACAGGGTATAAAAAGCAAAAATCCCTAAATCAGCCTCAGATTCAGCAGTAATGTAGGTCTTCCAAGACCATCTGTCCGAGCACAGAGAGCTCCCATTTTCTTAGCCTCTCTTCCGAAATCTGATGTGATCTCAGGCCAGAGTGTGCCTGCAGGCTAACGCAATCACCAATACACCTCTCTGCTATGTGAGACAGTGCTATTTAACTACAGTATAAATACCGCTGAACTTCCTCAGCAGTCACATCCACTTCGTGATGGTATTAGGGTCTTTGCAGGACCGATCCAGACACTGAACGTTCCCTCCCTCCCTACCCCCTGAGACATAAGGATGCTGCCAGAAAAGGAACCGAGCAGGGCTTCTGTCTCCAAGGATCGCTAGCTCTGCAGAGAAAACTGAAGCAGTCACTACTTTGTTCTGCCATCGCATTCTTCCAAAGACATCCCCCTGTAAAAGCAACCCTTGAGCAAATTTTCTTGCCACTGACTGAAGAGCTGAGTTGCTTCCGCCAGTGTGTACAGAGCAACATCTGCCTGTGAACAGCTGGCCCGCTGAAGCAAAGCTGGGGGCTACTGCCTGCTGCTTACAATGAGAATGTTCCTCAAACCCCTAAAAAATCGCATTTAACTCACTGAAAGGAACACTTGGCATGAAATGTACTTCATACACAAACCAGTACTGGGCATTGCTTAAAGTGACAAGCACTGTCTTGAAAAAATGACGCTTCGCTAAATTGACAACTTAATGCTTTCACATGCATAGCAAGGCATAAACAATCACTAAGCAAACAGATCCTGGTCCATGAGTCAGCAGCAGCGTGAGATGGTGATTTAGATTGAGCAAACATTTTCTCAAATGTTGGGTTGGAGAAGGTTGGCGGAGGCTTTTTTTTTTTAAATGCATTGCTCTGTGTGTGAACTGCTACCCTTCCACAGATTACAAAACTGTGTTAAGAGTTACTAAGGCACGCAGTGGGTGTCAACCGCATCTACGCTATCAGGCTGCCATTTAAGTAAAATCACTGTTCTTCATTCACATGAAAAGCAAAGCAACTCAACCTGCCACACAGTTCTGGAATAAAAAGATGCCACATAGCTGACAGCAATAAAACTAAGTCCATTTTGAACATTAAGATTAATGCAAAACTGAAAACGTGTTCTCACAGTTACCCTTCACCTGCGTTGTGTTCAGAGGATTTAATCTCAGCTTTCATGACTCACCAAAATTAAATTTCAGGAACAAAAACACAAACACAGACCTTGTGTATTTCCATATTTTACATACACAAGAAGGACCGAGAACTACTGACTAGCACATTTGGTGAAGGAACCTTAGCAGAATAGCACCGCACTATGGTCTCCCAAGCTCCATAAACAAGGTGACTGAGGGAGCTTCCCTTAGGGATAGATACACTCAAATAAATTAACATTTAGTACCAAATTCTTTCTGACAAGCCCTACAAAAAGTCAGCAAATTATAGCTCACATGTCAGGAAAACAGGTGATATCCGATAGCATTAATCAGTGCATCAAGTTCCAGAAAGACTTGCTCCCCATCTTAAATAGGGAGTTCTGGAACTTATTTCGAGCACCAATTCAACCCCTCTGCCCCCTGCAATTTCTGTGACTGCAAAGACAGCTGCAAGGATATTCTTATCCCAGAGGCTGTTTTTCATAGTGACAGACTGAATCAGCTTATTTTGCACAGAGGAAGAGATGTCAGTGTTTTTTCCTCATCTATCCTTTCTGCGGCTATTATTTGTCCTAGGTTTCCTGCAGGCAAGCCGTGTGCGTTTTTGGACTGTGGCTGAGCGGGCTCCCACAGCACTGAATAAACAGCAGCTGGAGAATGGGGACAGACAGTAGAAACTGTCCAACAACGACTTGACAGCTAAGAGACTCTCTTTAAAATATACCCTAGCCTGTAACTCTGTACTAGATGGGTTATATCCATCTCCATCCAAACTGAGTTTCTTCACTGATGTGGAATGTAGCAGTTCATTTAGTCAAAGTAGCACCCAAGAGAAAGCTGGTGGCTGACTGCACTCGACGAGCAGTTTCTGCTGAAAGAAAATAGTTGAGATTCATGTACTGTGGAAATTCTGAAATTTCACCCAGCAGGCATACACCTCCATCTTCTGGAGTCTGCCTGGAGCATTTATTTATAGTTCCGGGACAAACCGAAACCCAAAAGGGATTTGTTATCTCGTCTTTCCTCGAAAGTTACTTCTCAGTAATTCAGAATCAGCCAAGGCCATCACTACCAAGAATGATTATTTTTAGTTTTGAACAGTCCAGACTTTTGGCATTTCACCTTATTGAGTTGAACTTTTAGCCTCCATGTATGTAATAGAATTTAATTTATTATACATTCAGCAAAGTATTTTGCAATCTTCATATAGGAAATTTTAGAATGAATACACACATCCCCAACTGTAAATCAGATGCTACACCCTGATAAACACCTCTAAGCTTATAGCATCTGCGAATTGAAAACAGTCAGGGAGTGCCTTCTTTGTGAAGGACGTTCCACCATCATGGCAGCAAAAGACTTAAAATCCCCATGTTCCAGGACCAAATTTTAAGTCTATCATAATTGTTAAAAACCATTATCAGATAAACCACTGATAAGCACACGCTTTCTGAAAGACCATTTGCCCTTGAAAACAAAGCCAAGAACTTGTTATCACATCGGGAGAGGCTGAACTATGACTATTTCCTAACAAGACCAACACAGAGAACGGAGAGATAATGCTTCCGTTACCAGCCAAGTCACACGCTGAAAGCTGGTCAATACTGTCTGGTACCGCTTGGCTGCCACAAAACGCAGCGCTGAGGAATTCATCATTCGCTGGGCAGACAACCCATCTCGAGCCTCTGCATGTTTGATCCAAAGCATACCAGCATTTTCTGTTTATTTTTAAATAGCCATTTTGAGGGCTTGGAAGTATCTGCTCGAAGTCACCAGCTAAACTTTTTATTCTAGTTAAAAACTAGTTTCTGAAGGCATTAGCTTCTAAGTTTGCATCATCTGAAGCCAGTGGGAAATGAAGTGATTAGCATCTGGCAGAACTAATCCCATTATAGCTCAGTTCTATGAGATCTGCATTTCCTGAAGCACCCACAGAAAAGAATGGCCCTTAACATCTATTTAACATTTACAACACCATTCCTTAGACGATGGCAAAAGAGATTAGCGGCTCAGACACCAACGGCAAAGTGCTGGTCAGTGCAGCGGGCACGGTTTGATTCTTACTGCAGTCCGGTATTGCGGGCAGCGGTTTTTCCTCAGAAGGTACGTGGGCATATTCCAACTCATGGTTCCACTTACCAGAACTTCTTCCAGACCAGCCAGAATTATACTTCGCTGTAGCTTACCTGTTTGTATCAAAGTAAGAAAACCAACAAAGTTTGGGGAATTCCTAAAGTTGTAGCGCTTCACAAGACTTTTTAGACATTTCAAGTTAAGATATTTTTAAATTAAAGGCTGACACTAGCAAGCTCTTTAAAATGCCAGACTTCTTCCTTCTGTTCATATCAGATCACAACCATGAGACAATGAAGAAAGAATCCTTGTCTGTCCACGCCTTGCTTGGCTCTACTCTGGCCCGAGTCTGGTTATCTTTTTGTCCCAGCTGCACAGTGGTTTCTGACTTACACGATGCATTACACGTGCAGTGGTGGTATTCTCCTTCAACATGTCACCTGCCCGGTTAGCTTGACTTTGCAGCTGTGTATTGGTTTTCATCTTTGTCCCTAAGAACTAGCAGCAGAGAGCACTGAGTAGAAAACAGGGATCCAACTACAATTCCTTGGCTAGGTTGATACACTTAAGGCTGTGCAAAAAGTAGAAACGGCAGTGCAGAAGCTGCTGAAAGGCTCTTCTGAAGCTACACACGATTTCTAATGAATACTCAACAAGCACCAAATTCCCCAAATTAGGTAGTTAGCATTCAACATTCCCTAGAGACAACATCTGTAGACATGACCCTTTCCATTTATGCAACGCTGCACATTGATTTTGTACCATTTTAATGCAGTGCTCAGGGTACTCAGCACCTCTCAAGAGGTTATACCCTCACTGACACACCCTCTACAAAACCAGGCTCCGAGTTTTGACTGGAACAGACTGCAGAACTTAGCCCAAAGCACTTTACACACCATATAGCCAGGCGTGTGCTGTACACGTCATCGAAATCACTTCCCCAAGCCCCGTAAGCTTCAGCCACAGAGGAACCTGTGTCTACAGAAAGCTTAAAAGAAAAAGGTTAAGAAGAAACACTGAGTTAAAAGTTTTATTCATTCAACATCTCACATTACAAATATTTAAAAATTATATGCATACTGGTATAAATAGTCATTTGCAAACTATTTAATAACATTAATTTTCACTAGCACTTCAACAAATGAACTCTTTAAAAAAAGTAACTTGTGTTATATAACTTAGAGTAGAACATACAAAAATATGAACTTAAACGTGAAAATGACTTTAATAAAAAATGAATTACCCTTATTTAAAATGCTATAATAAATACTACAACCTCCCCATACACAGTAAAAACTATATGGAAATTCAGCCAAGTAGTACAATTAACTGACATACTTAAATAACTTTTCCTTCTGATAATATGAGCAATACATTGGGGGAAAAACATATTAGGGATTAGTAAAAACTAGACACCCACTTGCTAAAAGTTTCACTTCCAAAAAATATAACAAAAAAATCTGATGAAAATTATAAAAACTAATTATACTTTAAAATTTAAAAATATAAAAAATAAAACAGTTGAATACAATATTGTCCCAATTCTTACAATGCTATCACAGTAGCTTTAAAATAAGATAATAAAATAAAGCAAATGACCAAAACCTTTTATTCCATTTTTTTTAAAAATAATCTCAAATTTACATTAGTAGAAAGATTGATTTCTGATTCTTTTCTTTAGAAACACCAGCAAGAAAGAGGATTTACTAGAACAGTAGAAAATGACATTTTTAAATGTCTGCAATTAAAAACAAAGAATTACACTGCAAAGATCTTCCAGAAGTCTGAAATAGGTATTGCACATAACGAAGTTAACTTGCCACAATTCATCACATTCAAGTTTTAAATCACCTTATAACAGAAGGTTTTAACTCTTCAAAAACAAAAGGGGTGAATTATCAAGTCTTTCCAACAGCATCCTTATAAAACACTAAATTCATTCACTGCAAGTTTTAAATTTGCATTCTGCAGAGGTCTGTGTATGGAGAAGTATATACTATACCAAAAAGCACGGGGCAGTGGGGTTCCTTTACATATAAAATAATCAGAAACACTTTATTTTACATTGCAAAAATAACCATGTAATTACTCTGTAACTACATTGTAAATACATGGCCAGTGCCATGCTAGTGTGATAAAACTACATGCTTATTAACCCCTTTGCAAATTGAAGTGATACCCTATGACCGGTAACCTAATTACATGTTAATTAAGTCTGGAGCTACATGGTAACCCCAACTACAAATCCCATGTAATCAGAAGGACATGTAATCACTATTTAAGTACAGAGTAATGTATATAATTGTTTATGCCCTGTAAATCGAAGTGTAACCAAATAATCTGTAAACACGCTTGTCACACAATCACAAGTGAATATTAGTAGAATAACAATTTCTTACATTAGTCATGCATACTAACATTACATGCCTGCCACTTAGCAGGCTCTCTTTTATTCTTTAAATATAATTTAAAAGAGCAGACACATTTCTGCATCAAACACCTAACATCAATTTTTATTAATATTAAAAATGGCTAAACATTCACCAAAAACGTCTGCATTTGTGTATAATTTTTAAAAACTTAGTAAGAAGCGGTAGACAATTTTGATGTTTCTTTGCTTTTAAATTTCTACACTATATTTATGCATTTAAATTTCATGGGTCTAAAGACAGTGTCATTTGTCACTTTCATGCTTTTCTTCTTTAATTCTCAACTTTACATATACTATTTCTTAAATTATATGTACACCAAATACCTGGTGCTGGGCTAAGATGTTTAAGCAACATGCTTTCTTTTCTCTGCAGATTCTAAAATAGCATTGCCAGTGCACAACATCCATAATTCAAAATGTATGCAGAGCACTGAAATGTATAAAAAGCAGAATATAAGAAAATAAAATTTATTAAAATTATTTATATTAAAAAATGAAGTATATGAAGATCTCTCAGTAATAAAAGTACAAAAAGCTACTCTTTGCAATATGAAAAATTGAGGTATTGCATAAAGAGATATCCCGTCAGTGAAAAGTGTGCCTAAAAATGCTCACTGTTGGAAAAACAAGATATACAAAAGTAGTGCATAACAAATATACATTATGTGCATGACAAAATAAGTTAGCTACAAAAACACTGTACCGAAATTCAGCAGGTCATGTACAAAGGGAAAATTATTATTCAAAGCTAGTTCTCAAACAGTGTTATTTCTTGTAATGGTAACCCATCTCACCTGTTTACTGGGTAGGATCGGCACAATAGCACACCCCAAGCCACCTACAAGCATTAAAAAAATTAAAGGAACATTCCAACTATAATTATGTACTTCAGAGAAAAAAAAAGTCCCTGACAATCTACACAAGAGCACTCTGCATTTGCATTACTGTTGTCAATATTTTCAGGGATTTCATTAAAAGCAGCTCCCTTTCTATACTTGACTAGTAGACAGCAAATGTCTCCATTTTGACCTTTGGAACTTGGTAAGGTATAGTTCATTAAAGCCTGTATTGAAAATAAAAACTGCTTCTCATAAAGATAATCTGGGCTGGGGGAAGGGGATGAGGGGGGCCGACAAAGGCTTTTAACGGAGCAGATGTTTTCCAAGCAGTGCTGAGGCAAGTCTTTGGTTTGAGAGAATCTAGGATGGTACCACGCCGCTCGGGCAGTTCAGAAGATTGCCACTAAATTTGTTTGTTTGCACACTGCTAAATAATCATTTGAGAAGATGGCCAGGGCATTAGTTCAAAAGTAATAAAAATAATTTTCAGAACTACTCCTTCATTCAACTGTTTCAAACTAAACCCCTGCACCCACTCTTTATCCTTCAGTTAACATGTACTGTGTTAATGCTTCTCAAGGTAGAACTTATTTATAATAAAGCAGGCATTAACTTAGCAATGTTGGCACTTCAAATACCTGTGTTTCTTTATTTCCCCATATTAAGTTCTGAAGAGGTGGAATCTTAGTTGGGAATCTCTCTACAGGAAGAGTAAGAAAGGCATATGCACACTTGCACCATTTCATGCACAAATTCAGAAAACAGTGCAAAACGAGATGTGGAAACGACTTGGGTTCATGCCTTCTGTTACAACTAAGTTAGAGGGTGTTTCGAACTAACTTGACATCCAAGATGGGAAATGAATAAGCAGCCAATTTTAGTTTGTGTGACACAATGGAATATCAAAACTTCAGTAAAAATCAGTGATATCCTTGAGGTATCTTTAGGTTTTCTACTTTTTCACGTCAAAATGGAGAGCAAAGGCTGGCCCCTGATGAATGTTAGTATATTAGGATATAGAGTTATATATAGCCATCAAAAATAAATTCTATATATTTACCCTTCAGGAGAGGAAATGCCAGTTAACTAGTTGTCATTACTCTAGCTTTGGTAGGATTTCTAGGGCTGTAACCAGACAATTCTTTTAAAGAAAAAAAAAAAAGTGCACTCCCCCCTCAGTAGTAACTTTACTCAACTTTTACATTCAGGAATTCTTAAAATGTAATCATTTTGATGAAAATATAGTAAGCTCTGCCTATCTCATTAGTAATTTGGATGTGGGTGGTAGTCAGAGGCACGGTCAGGTACATACCGAGCTAACATTTCAGCCTCAAAACCCTTATCAGATTTTTTAAAAAGATCATTATTATAATGCTGCTTCAACTTTGCTCATGCATTTTTGTTGCTTTAAACATGCTCTTTCCTGTTGGTAGTAAATGCTAACTTCATCTGTTGCTGGAAAAATCCGAAGTCGAAACAAAAAGAGAGGCAAAAACAGGCTTCCCTGGGGGAAAAGTGTCAGAACAGACTGATAGTGTTATTGTTACACGGTTATTTTAATAAAAGTATTCTTATGTTCTTTATTAACAATAATTTAATTAAAAAACCAAAATACTCTATTGTTTCAATTCTCTTTTCTTAATATTTTTCTCTCCTCTAAGAAAACGTTGCGTGAAATTAAGTGTTCTCTCGGTAGTAAAGACAAGAGAATGCAACTCACTTGCAACATGTTATCAATACGAAAAGGAGTTCCCAATACAGTTTTCAATGACAAGATTCTACAAAATACCCATATTATAGGTCATTCTTTCATTATACTATTGTTAAATTACAGACTACTACAAAAGGACATGCTATCTTGAATAAGAGAAAGGGTAGGGTGGGGTAGGGACAATCAGGATAACAGAAGAGTGCACTTAATTTGAGGCCTGCATATGAGCACTGCAGTGATCATTTAGTTCCAGCGGAATGAAATATGTCTTGGGCGATCTCCTCCCTCCTTCACCAGGGGCTTGTGGAATTCCCTGCCAGCGCGTGAATGGATAGCAGCCCAGCAATATTCACAGTAATACTGCAGACAGGTAACATTAGCACAGAAAAATGGAGCAAATTTTCCACCGCAACGCGCCCCCTGACATTCATCACAAAGCTGATCATCCAAGACATATGGCTTAACTTCCACCTGTATTCAAAAAATGAGAAGAAAGTTTACAATTCTTAATAACAATGTAGATAATGACAATTCCACGCTATTTACTTTCTCTGTTCTAGCAGGATTGTGATCACAGTTCTGTAGTAGGGAACATCACACTCAAGAATTTTCCCCCTCATTACACACGATCATCATCATAAAACACCCAAAACTACAGGCACTTGAGAACAATCCTGCTCCCACTGTCCTCCTTGATCCTTAAAAAAACCCCAGAGACCAGTGCTGACCATCAGCATCACACATGCTGTCACTGACTTACAGAAAGAACCGATCAACCTGTTGTTACAGAACTGATATGCAGACCCGCATCAAAACCCTGGAGAATTCTGGGGGGGTTATTTGTAAGTATGGTGATGCACAATTAAGGTAATGTAAGGAATGTAAACTGTTTACACAACACTGTAACTGCGGATTAAAATATGCACGTGGTCTGCAAATTTCAATGTCTGAATTTCCAACTTTGAAATATTTCATTTATCGTCTTAATAAACATTTCTGTTTTCTTTCTCTGTGGCTTAGCCCTCTCAGCAAAAGGAAACCTACTTAATCTTGTTGGGATCAAATGGGAAGCTTAAAATGGCCACCTACGCTGTTGACATTAAGGGCCAGATGATGAACAGTAATTCAGTACAGCAGACAAGAAAAGAGAAGAAAAATTTCTTCAAGTTCCTAACTAATAATGACTCACAGGAACTTACCAGCTGGTGCTCAAGAATACATCTACTCTGCAAGATCTGCAGGCTACCAGCTTTTAACCTAGGCGTTTGCATACCAAAACCAAGCCTGCTGTAATACGGGGCTACAAAACCCCGCTCACAGCACCCCAGAGCACTTTCTCTGAAACAGCAAGGCAAAGCTTGCTGCTCGCAGTATCCCAGCTGGCTAGAGCACAGCTCGTTCAGACATGCCTATGTGTTTAAATCACAGCTGCAACACTGACATCCCCTAAAGGCTCAGTTTCACCTCAAAACCAGTAATCACCTCCACTCCCATGCCTTTGGTCCACAGAACTGTGAAAGGTCCATGTGACGTATCGGCAGTGCAACACAAAATTTCATGTTAAAAAAGTATAGGTACAAGTTCCTGTTCTAGAAGCGTTTGTGAGCCTTGTGTGAAGCTAATTTAATTAGGTGTTTTCACAAACATTTACAAATATCCAGACTGTGACTGGTATCTCTACTGTTAGCCTGTTACCTCTGCATTTGGCTTAGGGATGCTCCTTTCTGTGTCTCAGAAACCTCAGAGGTATGCCAGCTCATTCCAACAAGGACATTCACAAGTTCTGTGTTTTTAAACTTAACCAATTTTATCACAGTCCAGACAGGGGACCATAGTAGTTTGATGCCATTTGTCCTTAGAGTACATATAAACTTCTTGGAGATAGTACAGCAGCCTTTCTTTTGGCCTCAGTTTTTCTCCTCTTCCACTGCTAGAGTTCTGTTTCTCAAACACCCCTCCATGCCAATTCAGAAGAATGAAATTGTAAAAGAGAGCAGAGGCAGACAAATATTCCTAACAGCCCATTCTCCCTTCATCACCTAGTTTGCCATGTAGTTTGAGGTTGGCTATTCACTGATGAGTGCTTAGAGGAGAACCTACAAATCTGTTATGCATGCCTCCTTAGCATGGCAATTCTGCTGCTCCATTACATCTACTCAGCCATATTCAGAGGCCAAACTACAGCACAGGTAATTAAACCTCTGCTTGCTTTAGCCTGTTACTGCAGCACTGGTGTTCGTGCAAGTTTGCAACCCATAGATAATAGTCAGAGTCCTCAGCGCATTTATTCAGTGCGTGCTGAAGCGGATGTGCCAAATACGGCCTGCAATTGTTACTTGTGCTCGGTGTTCGAGGTTGCCTAACTATGGAGAAATAGGTTAAATTACAGCAACTTCATCAGGCGTGCTTAGGGTGGCAGCACTCATCAGCAGCTCTGCAGTGGTGGGTACTGCAGGCCACTGAACATTTAATTTGCATTATCTCTTTGAAGGGCACACCCTCTAGCAGCACCTCCTTGCCTAATTTTACAGGAAATCCCTTCTTGTTACTAATTTTATTTTTACAGAAAAAGTTTACTAGAAAAAAATTATTAATAAAAGCAGTATTGCCACTGTTGCTCTTTATCTCTCATGCACCCAACCCCTATTATAAGGAATCCTCTGAGCACTTATCTCCCCACATTTCTTCTTAACTACACACAAAATGGGGAAATAAAGAGGAGTGGGAGGAGAGAAGGAAGGGGAAATAAATTGCAAAATCTTTGCTAGAGTTCACAAGTACTTACTTAAATTTGTAGTTCTACCAGCTTCAATAGACCTATTCACCCACATGTCTGCTTATGCAAGCAGAAGTTGCACAAGGGCGGCTCAAATTATTTGTTCAAAGCCATACAGAATTTATTTCAGAGCCAAGATTAGAACAAAGACATTCCAATTCGCAGGCCCACAGTCAAATTGTTTTTACAATTCTTCTACCCAAGCTTTATAGCTAAAGCAGAAGTGAAATGATAATCAGCCAAGTTTCGGGGTTTTCCTCTGTAGTAATTATAAAATTAAGATCAATAATGACAGTCATGTAAGAAAAATCCAGAGACAAAGCATGAATTAGACAGAACAGTAGATGTAAGGATCCGAGTTTCTCAAAATTGCAGCCCAAAGATCACTGTAATTGACAAAGTCACATTTTATATAGATGAGAGCGCAGAGGCAAGCAAACTACAGATCCATTTGGCATACTCCTTTGATTTATAATAATAAAGGAATAAAATAACCAGACACAGCCTTTACCTAAGCTGTGGAGGATGACTGTGAGGCTGTAATGCACGCTAATGAGTTTACAGTGCATTACTACGATGTTCTTCAGGAACGCCCAGCACAGAATGTGTAACACTAGGGCCAGATTCTGCCCGCTGTCTCAAAAGATGCAGAACAGGAGTAAGAACTGCTCCATCCTTGGCAGATACCTCACTCCCCGACATTATACAAACACTGCAAGTGCAAATACTTGCAGTGGGAGTATATGACGAGTGCAATATTCTTACAAAAGGGCAAGGCAGCTGACATGCTTTCCATTATGCTAAGCAATTTGAGAAAGTCTGCTTCACAGTTGCCTCCCACGTTCCAGAAGCAAGAGCTCTGAACCACTCCTTCATTTTTATTCTGTGTTGTATCTAAGTGGCACAATCTAGCCCTAAATATGCAATTAATCTGATATAACATTTACAGTCTTCACAATGACACACATTTACATGGAAAAGCATTTCTAGAGAAAGCACTGAACAAAAATAGAATATGCTTGAAGACCTTACCCGTTTATCTATCTCTCCATGCTGCAGCTGAACAAAGCGAGCACTGATAGCAGCTATGTAACTCTGTTGATTAGAAAATGCAACCCGCCCAGCTCCTTTTGGGTACTTCAGCTCAGGGTCTGTGTCAATTCCAGCATAGCACACCCCTCCATACAGCCGATCCATTATCATTGCAAGTTCCACTAAACCAGAAAGGAAAACAAAAGAGTGGTGTAGACTTGGTATTTTTTTCTAAAAGCATCAAAGGAAACAGTCTGTATTCATGTCTCCCGCTATAAGTGTCAAGAACACTTAAATACTTCCCTTGCTGAAATATCTTGTTTCCCCCGTTGCTCCCCAAATCAGACTGCATATTCAACATGCCCAGTGCTGCGGAACACGCAGTGTACCTGCTCGTAAAGGCCGAGGAACACCACCAACAAAAATGGTTTTTCGTGGGTCAAGAGGCTGTGAACCATCCATAACAAAATCACTATCACTAAGGTTCCAAGGCCGGATCTGAACCTATGGACAAAAAGCCTTTTTTTTTAACCATTCACAATTCAAAGTATCTCAGTAATATAAATTAAAACAGTATCCTACAAAGCAGAAAACCTCTTAAACAGCTGTACTTTCTAAGTTCATTTTCTACTCGTTCAGCAATCATTTCTCAAAATGAAATGGTAATAAGCTCTGTTAAGACAGACCAGTTGATTATACTAAATTTCACCACTACCTTGTTACCTACATTTCTGGGAAAAAACTCACCCTCTACTTACACATTTATTTAATCATGACTGAACTGTGCTGTGTGAACGACATTGGTGCATACGTATCTATGCTATTTGTGTTGTTCCAGCCAAGTGTAAGCACTAGACTAGCATTATCTCAATGCAACAGGTTCCAGTGCTCAAAGTTGTGTGTTTATTTACTACGCAAAACTAGCTGCTTTATACTTGCCTCCGAAAGGCCAAATTTGAAGTACAGGAATATAGCAGAAGTCTCTCCAACTATCAACAGACTTGCAACAGCCCCAAACCCATTTGTACTCATGATTACAGTTCAATGCCATGTTGTGTTTTTTTGGATTTGTCTCTGTCAAAACATGTTACATGCAACACTCAAATAATATGAATTCTACATTTTATTCAATAATAAGCATACAATACCTGTCTGGAAATGTATTTATTACATCAGTAATGGTGAAATTTAGCAAACCTTTTTCTAACAAAAATATGAACTGTAACTAGACTAAAAAACTTTATAAGGTCTAGTTTAAGAATAAGTAAGCTGGTCTTCTCTTTGAGAAGTTAATCTGACACATTAAAGAAATTTAGACATTAGCACTCTGAGCACAGAATAAAGGAAAAACGGTATATGGAGAGACCAATATCTGGTTATCATACAGGAATTGTGCAGGCCCTGACAATTCTACCTACCGGTTTGTCTTTGATAGTGGGGCTGGAAACACAAAGATAGAGCTTTCCATCTTCTTCAATACATGCATCAATCAGTGCCTGTACAGAGCTTTCATCTTGGAACAGCAAAAATGCATATCCTACAAAAGGGAAAACAAACACGTAACTTCTTTTGTCTATCTGCCTATAGGATAATAATTTAATTTAACCCAGAATTATGCTTGGCACCATGTCATCATGCTACCATACAGTAAGGGACAAACTTTAAGATGCTCTCACACATTTCCAACCCAGCCTCCTGCAAGTCCTCTGCAGAGGCATGAAGTAAAGCAGGGAGCTTGCTGATCAACAAACTCTCTCCATTTCCTTTGAAAAGGATAAGCCAACAGTATGAACTAAGCAAAAGCCACAGCTGTAGAGGCAAACCTGCCAGGGTGGTTGTTAATATAAGGTACAAATCCTTCCCAGCTTCTGCAGAGGGCATTTAGTCCCTTTAAAGAGGACTAGTCTTGACTATTAAAATGAAGAACAAAACAGGGGTAGAAAAAGGAAAATAGAACAAAGTAAAATCAGGAAGTTAAGGGAGAATGGTTTTACTGCAGAATAATTGCAAAGCCACATTCTAAATTCCAGCAGTTTATAACAGTTCCAAGGATTCAAATTTTGTCACAAAAATCTTGTCTAAAATGGAGCCTTATCAAGGAGAATTATTCTAAAATGCTCCTGTTACTCATTATCAGATATTTACCTTTAGGAGGAAAATAAGATTTGCTCTCTGCCTTGTGTGGCCAGTCTACAATCAAAGGTCCAAAGCGACGAAAACTAGCAGTAATCTCATCTGTAAAGAGAGAAGGGAAAAGGCATGAATTGAAATTAAAATAAATTGAATGGAAGACATTTGAAGAACACTGATCTCGGGTAGCTTCATCCTGTAAACAAACATTCTGTGACCCTAAAGGTTCAGTTTTTTTTAGCTGATGGGAAATCTTTATGACAAGTCAGAACACACATTAGAAAACAAGACAGGTCAAAGATCAAGCTGTTCTTTCTACTGATGATTATAAATAAAAGCTCACAACCCACTAATTTGCAGAAACGGAGTCACTGCAGCTATACTGCTGTAATAAGCTTCAACTATTCTCCCACAGAGTTTAGAGATTATTTGCTGACTTGCTAGTAAGCAATCAGCTCTGCTAATATGCCTTATATTTGCTCAGAAAGACTGGAAAAAAAGGAAGAGACTATCACAAGACCCAGCCATGCCTGTTCATGTCATATGCTAGTGCCACATACACAAACGCTGTCTGAGCTTAACCTCAAACTAACATAGTAAACTCACAGGACAGGGTTATGTATTTTTATAGGAGAGATGGCAAGAACATACTACTACACCAAGAAGCAATTCTTGCATCCATTTCAGTTCTGCCTTTGACCTTGAATTACTGGTATAAATTTGCATATGCTAGTCCCATAGAAGTCTTCTAGTTGCAATTCTGTTCTTGAAATGGAGTGATTATTCCCTTTTCCTTCTCCACAAACGCAACTGAACCATCACTAGTTAGAAGTTCTCTGGACAAGAATTTTTCATTAAAAAATTGAAACAAAGAGAACAAACTTCACATTGCTGGAGCATCATCTGAATTGGCACACTGCTCAGCCATACTCTGTTTATGGTATTACAGGGCTTGCTATACTAGCACGTTGTTGAGGGCTTCTACTACACAATTTAGAGTATTTTCAGCAGCCTCAAATTCAGTTAGAAATCTGAAAAGGTGTTACTAATTATGTCTTTTCTAGTTTGTTTACAATCTTTGATGACATTGCTAATGAAATAGCAACTGAAAACCCACTTCACAATCCACAGCTTCTCTGTGGGCTACAGATCAACAGGGATGTATACAGCAACAGTAGTGTGTCAAGGTTACTTGCTGATGAAGATATAAACCAAGGAGAACAATACTTACTACGTATCTATTCTTAAAATAGAGCTCCGTTCAGAACACTTAACACAAGTTTAATGTTAAAGCACATACATAAAATGCTTTTTAAAAACAGGATCAGAAAAAACTCAAAAATTCAGCTGTGATGCAGACTTTAAATTGTATACTCCTTATTCTACTTCCCACACATGCATTTAACATGAAGAGCGCTGACAGAAGCAACTGTGAAAAACTCAAGTTACCCTCCTAGCACAGGTTTAGGAAAGGTCCTATTCTTCAATAACTAGGGTCCACAGAGACCAAACTATTCATGTGCTCATCTGCTTTTAAAACAAAGGTGACAAAGATAAAAACCAAACAAAGCCGCAACAACAACAACAGAGAGAGAGAGACTGTAAGATCATTTTTCCTCTTGTAAACACCATGTTATATTTGACCTTTTAATAATAAAGCAGCTCTCATGTTTGACATGAAAGTCATCACGTCACAGTAGTACATACTGCAGTGCATTACAATCACTTTCCCTGACACAGAAAGTGGGTATTAGAACGATTCTGTGAGTAAGAAAAAGCAACTTTTCAGATTTACAGTTGCTGTAGTTCTTTTAACTACTATCCCAGCATGCTCATACATACAGAACACAGAACTCTGGTGAAATGAAGCTTCACAACACTTGTGCATGACAGATATGGATATACATTTTTTTTAATAACAACTGCAGTACTCTGTCACCTTGGCCTGTGTCATGGACCCACCACAAATTCCGGGTTCCTCACTGTACACAGCTGCCTTTATACAGATTCATTTCTGTCTGAGTCCTCACCATGTACACGTTAGAAGCTACCACAGGACATAATCATTGCTGAAAACAACCTCTGAGAACTACATACAAGCATCCAAATAAAGAGCTATGACTTATTATGCTATACAAACTTTATAAAACTACTAGCAATACTTTTCCTACTACTGGCTTCCAGTGCCTATAAAATGATTGCAATGTATTTATGAGTTTCAACAAGTCATATTTACCTGTTTATTTTTGCACCACTATCCCTTTTTTGTATTGTAAAAGTCAGTTAAATGTGTGGTAGGATATAATTTGTTCTTCAATGGCAGAACAATGCTGTAGCCTAAACTAGTTTGAATTATCTCACGTTTTCCATGGACTGAAAGTGGTAACATAGAAAGATCCATTTACATATCAAAGCTTTTCTGTGGAGTTTGGAAAACATTCATTAGCTAACAGACAAAAGGTTTCACACCATAGTTTTGTCATTAAGCCAGAAGGAGCTTTTCTGGATAAGATCTTCTGGGCGTACCTTCATCAATATCTGGTGGCAGTCCGCCAACAAAGACTTTACGGGAATACCGTTCCACTCTTTCTCCATTCTGATGGGAGAAGCAGTGAGGTGATCCTAAACCACTGTGAAGAGTCTGATCCCCACGTCCATCATCCAAGAACCCGTCTTCCATTGGAAACAGTGAAGACTGACCTGAAGAGGGGGTTAAAAAAAAAAAAAAGAAGGAAAAAAACCACATACTAACAGAACAAAGCATATACTGTTTAAATAATTTTGTTAAAATGCACTAGTTGCTGCATCAGCAGTAGAACTGTTTGCAATCTTCTAATCTTGCAATCTTTTAATGAGAAGTTATGTGCTCAATGTTTTATGACCCTAACAGTTTACAATATTATACAATAGCTCAAATGCATTATTTCAGAGAAAAGGTTGCTACCTTCTTCATAACTGCACTACAACTGATAAAAATTTGAAACAAAACAGTGTATCTAATGGACGCCCAAGTTGACCATTTGGCTTTCCCAACCGCAGGCATCACTAAAACCTAAGCAGTATATATCATTTTCCAGGGAACAGCTCCTTACAATGAGTAGATACAACTTCACAGTGCAGATGGGAAAACAAGAACCCTACCAGCTAAATATGTTACACATTTAAATGACCTGATATCAAAACGTATCATAATCCACCCACTTATAAATAACAAAAATATCCTGATAAAAACCGGAAGACCCACTGTAATTTACTGCAAATGAAGACTGAAAACTAGGCAATACTGTGTCATTCCTAGAATCAAGTTTACTTAGATGTTACAACAGAGTTTCGTTAATGGCCTCACTCTAAGAGAAAATGTTGTAAGCATGCTTCCCCTCACAGCCCAATATTCTTCTATGATAATGCTTTATCACAGATTTCCTTAATAATATTATTACTTTTAAATAAGATTCTTTGATTTATAAATGCAACTGTATAATATCATAGAGCACACAAGCTGATCTCTTCCATGAATTCACCATTAGTTACAGTATTCAATATCTAGGCAACAAACTCCTACTCATTTAAGGAGCATTTTAGGAATAATTAAAAATATATATATAGTGAAAGTAAGCACATAAATGAGGTGCACTGCAAGTCTTAGGATACATTTCCTTTTGCCAATGATGCGATATACTATGTCTGCTTTTTTCAGAATTCATTAAAATCTACTACAGTAATGTATTGGTAAGGTTAATTTATCCTGCTCTTGCTTCCTTCCTTTGAAATAAACTTATTTTTAAAAAGAAAACATCTTGAAAACAGAAAATTTGACCAGTTCTGTTATCCAGACATTTTCCATGCAAAAATAAAACAGCTAACAGGTGGAAAGAAAAAAAAATACAATAAAATCCACAGTCTGTGGAATTTACACAAAGAAAAAAAAGAAAGGCTCAGTCAGCTTCCTTTATCTGAAATTTCAAGAGTCTTTGTACACCTTCAATTAAAATAAAAATCAACTATAATCAGGCCTATTTCTGTAGCTAAGCAAACCTGGTTCCTACTGTGATAAAAATAATGTAATATAGACTTAAACGTTATTTTGTTTTCCTCTAATGAACTGATGCACATGTCTTTTGTTTCATCTTTTAAGACCCCAATCCTGCAGGTATTGTTGGAAGGGAGCAATTCTCCATTCCTAAACAACCTTTTCAGGTTCATCAGCATTACCACTGCTGTTAGATAATTCAACATGCACGTTTGCAGGATCTGGTTCTTCAACCTAGCAGGCCGGGATGTGTATTTGCTACAGTTTATGCTGCATCAAGAAAACCATCAGCACCCAAAAGAACCAAAATAAACTTCTCCAGCATTGGCATTCATAACATACACAAACACAGCAACACAGCCCTCCAGTGTAACAAATCGTATAGATGCTGTCCACTGTAAGGATTGTGATCATTTCAGCCTCAGTAGTACCACTGTGGAGAGCTACCTAATTTGGTTAAAATGTTTATTTGTGGCATGCAGACTATGTAAACTTATGCGAAACTGATGTTTTGTAATCTTGAATTTTGGAGTTTGCCCTCTAGTAACAGCTTAATGTTATTTCTCCCATGAGACATTGTCAACATTAGAAAATTAAATAGGAATATTGTTACCTCGCCTTCTCCCATATGTCCTTGCTGCATGTTAAATGAGAAAGAAAACAGCCTTTCAAACATTGTTATAAGGACCAAAAGACCTTGTTTTATTGCCTTTATACTAACTCAGTGATTCTCAAGCCTTTTCATACTTCAGGTCATTTAAAATGGTGTTCACACGCTGACCTCCCCCACCACCCCCAATACCACGCCTTCCTTGAGCCATCCCTGTTACTTACTGATAAAACATTTTGACATGAGGCTGACAAAGTATACATGTATACTCAAAGAGACTTTTTGCAAACAGTTTTAGTTCTTAATTTGCACATTTGTTTTCAAATCTATCCCTTAATCCTCTGCTGGGTGTATGCCTATATGTAAATGGACCTTTTCTCATGCACCAGGTCTCCTGACACATCCTGCAACGCACCATGCTCTCTACCTTGCCAAGTTCAAGCATACTTTAACACCGATCTTCAGCTGAACTGCAGGAAAAGCCCTGACACACGGGAAGTGGAGGACTATTGTGTTAATTTCTGCTTCCAAATTAGGTTGCTATAAAAGCTTTGCACAACCCACAAAATCCTTGATTAAATTATTACTGGTAAAGAACCAGCTGAAAAACTTAAAAAGTCAAGGAGAAAACGTCTGGGCCACTAAAACCGCCTTCCAGACCTCCTGCAGCCTGTGTGCAACAGTATAGATTCCCTCACACGAACTTAGTACCCTTCACTGTAATTATTCGACAGCAACCCACTGCTTCCTACTTTTCATTTTCCAGAACAAATCAATTCTACCACTAAAAAATAAAACATTTTTCTGTCCTGGCTTCCAGGACCCATTGTCAGAATACAGCCAAACTCTCTAATCAAACTTGCACATTCTTTCTCTTTTAATCTCATTAAAATCCATGTCTGAAAGTAGGCCAACTGTTTTCAAAACTTGGTTTCTCCTGGCAAGTACTATGAGAAACTCTGAGCACACCATGCATTTTGTTTTGCTTCCTCATTCAAAATTGAGGCTTGACAATTACATTAAGCATTTAAATATCTGTAAACCACAACAGAACAGGAGTCGTTTCCTCTTTCAAAATAAAAATCATATCAATCCAATTTACTTCATGATTATTTAACATCTGTAAGATCATTTTACTTGTCTGATCTTTTGCTGATAGAGATACTCGCAATGAATACCAAGAATACAAAGTAATGAAGCCCCAGTCTTCAGACTGGATCATACTCTCAAGCGTGCACACAGGTATTGGCTTTGTGGGAGAATCTCAAAGGCTGAGGGCCTTTTCAAGTATAATTTTTCCATGGTAATTTTGAATTTAGAAATCCAAGATGCTCATGTAGTCCTCAAAGTAAAACACTTTAAGGAACTTCTCTTTCATGGAAAGAAATCAGCAATCTTACTGCATTTCTGACAAAGCTCAGAAGCCTTTACACATTTTGGAAAACATCAAGCACTTTCAAAAAGAGTTCTGCCTATAAAGCCATAAAAATCTTGCTTGTGGTTTCTAAATTACTAACAAAACCACACAATCTCCTTCCCTTGGTACACCCATTCTTGGCAGCAAAGCATGCAGCAGAGATACGATTCCCACTGCGGATCTGTGACCACAATTCAGGTCAGCAGACTCCTCACTGCTTTGCCACCTGTGTCACTCAAGGCAATAGGAAAACACCAAAAAAAGCTCAGCCACCAGCTAGGAAGTGTTTCCAGTGCCAAGAACTACTGAAGAGGTTTTGAGAACCAAGTATTAAGATGATTTTTTTTTTCTTCTTAATTTGCTTATTTTCTGCATTTGCTTCATCTAACCCACAAAACACCAACATTTGACATTTCAAAACATTTCTCAGGAGCCACAGTTTATAAACTACGCCAGTGCAGCACAGATACAAACTTTCTCTGCTCACTGAGTTCAGAGCTCATCACATGCCATTAATTTCACACAATGCAATACACAACACTGAAACTAAAGAATGCTCTTTTGGCAGGCCAGGAAGACAGCTACTGTGATTTATCAGTTCTGTCTCTGGCTTTCCTAATTTCATATTAAGAGAAATCTTTGCAATAGGAGTACCCAAGCTAAGCTGCAACATAAATGAAGCCTTAAGGTAGTTGTTACCAACCAAATAAAAAGACTTAATTCTGAAGACCAGGATGCCTGCCCATCCGCTGCTGAGAAATGAGACAACTGCGACGTTGCTTTGGATTCCTCAAAACTGTTTTTCCTTTCCCCATTTCTTCAACATTTCACATAATTGCATAAAGGGCCTAGGACAGATTTACTAATCTCACAAGATGTTTGAGCAAGAATTATGTTACAAAACGTAAAAAATAAAAAGTGTTTATGCAACCGGTTCAAGTGCTCATTAATATCCTATGCAGAAATATTTTTCCAATAAAATCAGTCTGAAATTTAAAATGCTGTTATAGCAGCTGCTTCAATTATTTTGTCACCTCAGCCCTCCCTGCAACACTCCTTTCTATGTAAGAAATAAAGCCATACAGAAAGCCAATAATCTTTTGTAAAAATCTGCTGCTTTTACTATCTGTCTTTTTAAGGAACTTAATGGCTAAGCAACCTGCTCAAACGTTTGTGTCTTTTCCTCGTTTGAGACATTCATGGGCTCCTGGCCATCTCCCTCTCCCTCTCTTTTTTTTGTGTCTAATATACCTCCAATTAAATGTGTTGAGCTTTCTTCTCTCTACAGGAAGCACCAAAAAGACTATCAGCATGTTGTTTATAATCACACGTGCAATTCTGCATAAAGTACACAGTTCCCAATGACAAAGATACTCTGCTGAGGAAGCATGAAAAACGTATGCAGGAGTCCTAAATCACTTAAACCCCAAGCTTACTACAAGGTTGTCCTGCAAAAGGCATGCCCGGGCTGAGCACCTGGTGCTCTTTAATGGTTCCTTCTGCCTTCCCATCTGAAGGATGATAGCAATTTCAGGTGTGTTTTGTGCCATTAGCTGTGGAAGATATTCATACAAAGGTCAGCTGAAGAGCAGACTGTTTAAAGCAAAGGGACCAGCAAGCAACAGGATACATGTCTCCTGTGAATGTCATCCCAACTTCCTAAGGCCACATTACAACTAGGGGAATTACACAAGCATTCATAGTTAATAGAAACATCATAAAATCCTGGAATGGACAGAGCAACTGAATGCTCAAAGTTAAATTATGGCTGTACCTTCATTCTCACTACCTGGGCTATGGTTGTTTTAAGGCATGTAAAGTCTAGGTTGAGGTAATACCTCTTCAGTTCTGTACCTAATTTATACCTTCACCCCAAAAGCTCCTCAAGGTAGGGATTCTGTTCTTTACCTTGGCACAGAGGCCAATGCAGTAACATGCTGCAATCTTTTACATTAGTCACTGATACACTCTCATTTCTTTCCTCTCAAAGACCAAACCAGACTAGCTTCATTAGTCAGTTCCACGGAATGTCAGGTGTCCACACACATTAATCAACGAGGTTACCAGAGAAATATTTTTTGAAATTTAAAAGGGGACAAATATTTGTGTTGACTTTTTACATAACCTGACTGTGAGAACAAGAGTCAATCACACCCTTTCACCACTGAGACAGCTTCCCACCGCCCAGCTCCAGGAAAGCTAGGAAACTTATGTCCATTTGCATATACTCTTCCATATTCTACACCAACCACACAGGCTCTAGGAACAAATATTCCAAGCTGAACAAGATTTTGCTGAAATGATCCCAATTTCATAAGCTTTCATTTACAAAGCAATTATTTTAACTGCTGATTTTTAGGGACAAAAAGTGACAAACAAGAACCTGCCATACAAACGAGGGAACCACTACAGAGGAAATGGGCTGCAGCTCTTGCAGATGAAAGCAGTAGATGGGAAAACAAAGCCTCTATACCATCATCAGCAATTTGTTAGGTAATATATAAATGGAGAGAAGTGTAAGAGTCCGGATTTTTAAACAAAGGGGGATAACAGGGTTTTCTCTAAGACTATCTTGAAACCTCTCCATATATTGAAAAAACTTTTAACTGTAATGGTCATAGGAGGCAAGTTTCTTATGTTGGAAGGCAAACATGATCGATATACAAAGGTAAGAGTTTCAAACTTTCACTGAAACTGATTACTCTGCTAGTCACTTTCTTCCCCTAAACACAAGACAGGAAGATAACTCGGTGCTGGTCTGTCTTCTGTTTCACCTAGGACTTAACTTTTAGAAGTATTACAGAAGTATCAAAGTTTCATGGGATTACTTCTGTCCTTGAATCTATTCTAGAAAATACTTTGCTTTCCTGAGTTTTATTTTTAAATTATAGAAAAATAATTTAAGTACAATCTGGTTTTGCCATTCCAACAGCAAAGCCTTATTTCTAAATTATTCTACACTAAACTATATTTTGTAATTGTAGCAAGATTGACAATGCTGTGCACAAGGCCATGACAATATGAACTATAGTATTTTATTACTTTCTTTCCCCTACTGCTCCCTGCGGACAGGTAGGGTTGATTATAACCCAAGAGTTAGATTTTATCATCACTTCGTGTTTCAGAATGCATTTCCTACGTGTTTCTACCACGGGTACATTTCACAAGAAGTTCTGTAAGGTCATCCCAAGCCCAATTTTACTAGTGAAGAATCTAATCATATCCTTAACCAAACCAAAAGCAGAAAAATGAAAATTATAAAAAACATCTATATTTGACCTACCTTTGATTAAAGTATCTCTGTGTAAGAAGGAGCAATTCAGAGATGGAGGCAGGTATTTTCAGAGATGTATACATACTTTCTCAAATTAGAACATAAAAATTGTATCTACAATGTATCTTTACACAAAGGTATTTCTTCCTATTTAAGAGAGCCTTACAATTTAAGTCTTAGATGATATTTCCAATAGGAGAGAAGATAGTGTCATGAAGTGTTGCAGGCAAAAAAGTACTGCTTTTTAGGCATTCCTTGGTTTTAGTTCTAAAACATTAAGGACAAAAGGATTAGGCCACAGTTCCATGATTGTTAACATAAGACATGTGCATGTGTGCAAAAATTTTACCCAGTTCAATCATATAATCTCATTTTTGTCGACTTATCCCAAGCATATGATATGTTGACTGTAGAATCAGCACTCAATGCACGGTAAAGAGTGGCACAGACACGTGATACCTGATCCAGAATAAATTCTGTCAATACAGAACAAACTGATCAACATTGTAACAAATCTACACTGACAGTGAACTTATGCCATGTCAGAACTTTGCATCCTACAGTCACAGCCATCTTTATATTGTCAAATGAGATCCCCATTTTAAAAATTCTTGTCAAAAACAACCTACTAAAAAGTGATAGGAGAGATTCCCTGCTATGTGGATTTCAAACCCTACTGAACTTCGAAGAATGAAAAACATTCAAATAGTATTTTCTTAATCTAAGACACTCTTACAAAAATTAAATACCTCTACATATACATCTGGAGAATGCATATTTGTCATGCTTTTAGCAATGTCTAAGTCAGCATGAAACTAGAAAAGTAGACTCCATTTGGTTGCACAGTAAAATCAAGGATTAACACCTTTGGAAGTACTTGTTCTGCAAAATTAAGAGGCAGAGATGCCAAAACCTGATTTTCTTGCCCTCCTAAATTATTTTTAAAGAAACTCAATGTAAAAAAAAAAAAAAAAAAAAAAGAAAAAAGCACATGATGAGAAATATAGCTCTAGTTTATGTCTAAAATGTCCAAACAAATGCTGAAAAACAAGAGTACTACTGTAGATGCAAGTATTGTGCTTTATTTCAAGTAAAGCCAGATGCCTGAAGACAAGTAAAAAAAACCAAAAAAAAAAAAAAAAAAAAAAAAAAAGAAAAAAAGCACATGATGAGAAATATAGCTCTAGTTTATGTCTAAAATGTCCAAACAAATGCTGAAAAACAAGAGTACTACTGTAGATGCAAGTATTGTGCTTTATTTCAAGTAAAGCCAGATGCCTGAAGACAAGTATTTACCCATTCCTTCTGTCAAGAACAGTAACAAAATGAAGTTTCTGGTATTCTGTAGCATTCAAGTACAGGTCCAATTAGAATTTTAAATTCCAGGACACTGCCACAAAACACAATCAACATACAAAAAGCAAATTGGTTTATTTTCTTCTAAAACCCTGAAGAGAACCTACCTATAAAAGCCTTTTAGCGCTGGCTCTTCTGATGGAATGATTTGGGTTCACATGGTAAAAAGATACAACCTGCCTGCATGTCACAAAGCAGATTATCAGCATAACAACATCAACAGTTTGACTGTTGACTTTATACATCAAATAACCAGGATGGGCAGAGGAGGAGAGAAGCTGAGAAACAGTGAAGGAGAAAGCGACAGTTTCCAAGGCTTGTGCAATGAGCTCCAAGTTTTCAGGGCTTTAAGCTGCCTAAAGCAAAACTGCCTCACTGAAGGGATTCTGTAGTTATATTCAGAAAATAGTAATTTGGGCAGGGGAAACCTAATGACTGTCATTCCCATGCACTGCACAAACCCAGCTGTAGTGGTACCCAGAGACACTGCCATGGCATGACCCAGGGCAGAAGCACACGTGCTTCCAACTCAGCCAGTCCAGCCCAGCATCAGTTCAAATCCACCTCTGAGACGTTTAAGCTAACTCCCAGATTGGGCAACCCTGACAAAAAGTCCCAGACATGCTTCCAGCATGCGATTCAAGCGTAAGTCTGAATGGAAAGTGGAAACAAAAAAGGCTTAACTATGAAAAACATTGCAGTTAGGTTTGTGTGAGAGCTTTTAAAACTATTGCCATTATTATTCCTTTGCTGCTGATGCTCTCAGGTAGTTGGCCAAGCTAACACAGTGCCACGCAGACTGAACCTCAAGAGATGCTCTTTCCTGCATTTCAACAACCACTTAACTACTCGTGACGGGTGACAAACCAAATCCAGTCTCACTCCTCTCAAAAACACAGATGCTTCAAAGCTAACTTTGAAGTTTTCTTCCCTATCAAACAGAATAATACAGAGAAGTCTTCTCCTAACCAAACCTGCTTTAAAACCTAAACATAGCTACAGCGTTGTCGACAAGGTATCAATATTTTTTCAATAATTCCAATTACATTCCACTGGGTTACTGCAAACCAATTTAAGTGGAAACCTTATTTTGAATATAACTCTTCCCTCTCATCCAGAACCCCCACAGGGTCAGAGATACGAAACCAAAAGCAGAAAAGCAAATCCTTAAGCACAACCCTCTGCTGGAGACTGGATGTTAGCTGGAATTATGCATGTATTTCAGAAAAGCAGCCACCCTACTGCTGGTGTCACTGAGCTTTATTTTATATTCATGTACGACTTCTGGAGAATAGACAAAAAGTTATAAAAACATCCAATCTTTCCCCTCAATACATCTTCTAGTTTATGATATGGAATAATTGGCAGCATTTATCTTTTGAACACTTAAACTATTACTATATTCACTTTAAAAATAAAAATGAAAGGCAGAGTTTGCAACTGGGAGAAGGAAAAGCATTACACAGCTTTGCCAGCAAAGAACAAATCGGGTTCTCAGCCACAGAACTACTTCAAATGTGGTAACTTCAGTAAATTCCAAAATACATACTAACGATGGACTTGCTGACAAAAGGAAAGGAAAGAATGGGATGTCATACGCTATAAATAGCTAGACAGAATTTATTTTGTAAGTGACAAGAACAATTCATTGAACCTATTAAAGAATTTATTGAACTTCTAAAAACATATGGAAAAGGTGCAAAAACTTCACAACTCCCATTCACAGTCATGGTTCACATGCACTGTGTTCCTGGATTCTTCATACGCAGCATCTCACCTCAAGAGATGTTGGTACCTGCCTATACCATCATACCCATACCAGGAATCCTGCCCATGCTAACCCAAAATGCAATTCCTGCATATGACTCGCAAGAACTGGATTTACACTGGCATATATTTAATGCTGCAAGATTTAAAAGCAGAGTTCCTTAAGTACAACAATAGGTTCAAAGCAACTTATTTTTGTCCATGGAAGGAATGATCACAAGACAGCCTGGAACGCAACATGAGGGCTTTGTTCCTTTTTTAAGCATCCTCTTACTTCACTCCCAAACAATAAGGAAATAGTAACACAAGCAAGTCAACATCAAGCACTCTCGAGTCTCCACACCATAACATTTCCCCATTTTTCATTTTTACAGTAACCAGCATAGGTAAGACACTCATTTTTCCAGTAATGTATGTGAAAAAACTGTACTATACACTTCCCCACACCCAATCCAAATGGGAAGAGAAACAGAAAACTGTATTTTAAAAGAATCAGCACTTCATTTCCTCTGCCTAGATTCAAAATGGTACACAGGGCCAGACTCCAACACTATTTATTATAACAATTTAAAATGACACATTCTGTAGAATGCCTTCAGAAAGCTATCCCCATCTCCCTCATCATTTGTGCACTAATGACGATACGAAGATCTGTAAGTCACATTACTATAAATTACTGGGAAATTATTAATTAATTATAAATTGTTTTATATATTCAACTTTACCTATCACGAGTAACCCCACAATCCATACACAAAATTTATCCTTTTCTCATACCTGTCCAGTCTGACTGCTGAGCTGGGATTCTTGTTAATGGGATTTCTAAGTAAAGCTGAAAGAATACCCCTCCCTGTACCTCTAAGGACACTTGACATTTGCATATCTAGAGATGACCGTGACTGCTCCACTCACCTAGAAGTCCAACTATTATAGTGAAAAAAACCAAAACAAACCCCCCAAAACCAGCATCACAGCTAGCTAATCTGCATTCTCACAAACAATACATTAAGCAAAGTACAGATGTATTTTCAGATTCGCCTCATCAATAGTTCTCATCATTCTACCCAATGCTGAATTAAAATAAGCAGATACTGAATACAGACTGTATATGCATCACAATTCTGTCTCGAAATATCTTAGTATCGATGTGCAAATCAGATTCCAGGCTGCTGCATAGTGTCTCTTGGGTATACGCAAAGACCGCCCACTACTAAAAAGTGTTTCTGTATGACTTCCCTAGGAGTTTGTTCCCATTTACACTTGCACCTCATCTCTCACCTCCTTATCTTTTTTCAAAGCCCATCCCCGTTCTCATTATAACCTCCCGTTTTTTTCTTTATCTCCAGGTTTAAGAAAAGCACTTCAGGCTTTTCCTTCTACTCCTTTCATGCCATTTCTAGCCTGATAAACATGATGGAGGAAAGTATGCAAAATGTGGCTACAAAAAGATTCAAAGCACTAACAATTCATCATCAAGGAAGAAAGTGAATTAAGTGAGCAAAAAGACAAAAGACAGGTGGTTTCAGCAGTTTGGGAGGGGAGGCAGGCGAGCTCTCCATCTTCTAAAACAAGGAACAGACACTACTCATGCAGTACAACTCCAAATTAAAGGTTGCTTTGAAAGTGATCCAGAATGGTCAGAGATTATCAAAGCAAGAATTCAGAAAAGAAAAAAAGAAAAAAAGATAAAAAAACGCACTTGGTGGACAGTGATATTGAACAAGGCAGAAGATTAAAGACACTTCTAAAAAAAGGAACAGAATTAATTTAACAAAGACAAACATACAAAAAAGAAAACAAGAAAACCTTAGAAAGATTTTAATTAGATTAGCAAGGATGCTGTCATGGAATTCAGTACAACTTTGTCAGCTATAACACTTTTCAAGATCAAATCACCGATTTAGACGTGAATTTTTTTAGCAGTATTTCAATGTTTTGTTGTGTTTTAAAAATCCCTAACTGCCACGTCATTTGCAGCACGTATATTCCTAGGAAGTATCTTGTCTAAGGAGTATGAAAGGCATTTAATTTTCCATACAGTCTCTGGAGATGGGATGGCATGGCAAGGGGCCTATGAGAAATGTTTCAAGATTGGACAGAAGAACCCCATAGGTCTCATACTCCCATGAAGTTAACAGGAATCCTAACACTGATTTCAAAGCTGGACTAGGATCAGAAAACCCTGGGATATTTGTACTGCTCTGTGGTGGCAGGGGAAAGAATTTCCTGGCCTCAAAGGGTGGTTACATTAATACCCTCTAGTTTATTGCTCAATGGCTCCATTTCAGACAGATAGCATAAATCTAGGTGTTGCTCCTCCTCAGCTGCATTAATACCCTACCTCAAAATCCTGCAGTAGTGAAGTATAAACACTAGTTGTTTGACATCTGCATTATCAAGACCTGCATTTCTATAAAAACACAGGTATTATCACAACGTTTAAACTACTCAGTAATTCTCGTGTAAAAGTAGTACCAGGATAGGCAACCAACAGTATCTGTTTCCTTACCTTATTTTCTTCCAGTACTATATTTAGCATGATACATATTTAACATAAGTCAAACTCAAGTTCTGAATGCAGTTCCAAAGACAAATTAATGTCAATATTTTGAAAACTTCCCCAAACTCTGAGGAGCACCATAACCTACAAACTACTTCCCACACACTTAATATCAATAAATGCAAGGGAATTAATTTAATGTCAACACTAATTCACCTCTTCCAATTATGTTTTCCATCATTAAAGACAAATCCTACACGGCTACATTTCACTACATAATTTGTATTGTGCTGTAATTTCCCAAATTATTCCAGATGATTGCAAAAATGTTTATTATACTGTTTTAAATGTTGCATCCCTGCCCTGGGATTTTCGCAGTTTTCATCATAGTAAGAGAATTTGCAGCGAAGAGTAAACTGAACAGCAGTAACTTATACTGCTTTATTTTTTAAATCATATGCATCAGTGTACATGGATACAAATGGTTTAAATTATTTATTAGGTAATGCACAATGTTTTCTGAGGTAGTATAAATGGGTCTTGGCGTTTCACAGCTGATAACTGAAAATTAAGGCGTCCGAGCCAAGGAATAATCAGGAAAAAAAATCCCAAAAGTCTTAAACTACATTACACTCTACCTTTGCCTCAGGGCAACCTGTGTTCCAGTCCACATACATCTTCCAAAGAATGGGCAAATTCTTGTTTCATTTACATCTACCTAAAAGCTGCCAATTCCAGACTGCTATAAATTAAACCCCTTTTTTTAAATTGACCCCATTTTCTTACGGCATCCAGTGCCACAAAACCATGCAATTATTTGATAACATAGCAATCAGTCGAGTTTCAAGGCTTTAACTGTTCAAAATATCCTGGGTACAGCCACGTTCTTTCTCTTGCTACAGAAATAATTCACACCCAGTGCACTCGCGCTGCTGATGGGCCTGTGGGTTTCGTAGGTGAGGAATCAGGAGCCTGAATTA
>NW_009260839.1:4432284-4432584 GCF_000687185.1 Egretta garzetta | reverse complement strand
GGCAGGGGGCGGCCCTCGGGCCACTCCACAGAGGCAACGACCGCGGGGGGGGTTGTACACCCCGCTCCTTTCTGAGGGCCCCCTCTAAACCAGAGATGGGCCGTGCAGAGGGAGCTCCCGTTTAAATCGGAGTGGTTTAGGTCATGTTTCAGTGGGCTGACGCTTTTAAAAAAAAAAAAAAAAAAAGTATATGTATTTCTCGTCACCCCTGTGTGAAATTAAGAGGAGGTCACCTCCTCTGAGGAGCATTTGGTAGTGCCAGGGCCGGGCGCCACGGCAGGGGGCGCCGGCGCAAGCCCC
>NW_009260839.1:4413977-4432032 GCF_000687185.1 Egretta garzetta | reverse complement strand
CTCCAGACTAAACACCCCCAGCTCCCCCAGCCGCTCCCCATCAGCCTTGTGCTCCAGACCCCTCCCCAGCTTTGTGGCTCTCCTCTGGACACGCTCCAGCAAGGCAACATCTTTCTTGTAGTGAGGGGCCCAAAACTGCACACAGTATTTGAGGTGGGGCCTCACCAGCGCCAAGTACAGGGGCATGGTCACCTCCCTACTCCTGCTGGCCACACCAGTCCTGATACAAGCCAGGATACCGTTGGCCTTCTTGGCCACCTGGGCACCCTGCTGGCTCACACTCAGCCAGCTGTCAACCAGTACCTCCAGGTCTTTTTCCACCATGCAGCTTTCCAGCCACTCTGCCCCACGCCTGTAGCATCGCATGGGGTCGTTGTGACCGAAGTGCAGGACTCGGCCTTGTTGAACCTCATACAGTTGGCCTCTCTCTTCACAAGGAAAGCTGGGGGCGGGGGGGTGTAGTTCTCATTTCTCACTCCGTATCGTCCACGTTCCGCTCCTCATACCTTTTGCAAGTTTGAGGCATGATTTATTTTTTTTTGATCCAAATCCAGTTTTGCCTTTCCAAGCCTCATCAAATTAAGCATCTCTTACAAAGAAGCATTTGGCTCAAGCCACAAACCCAAATGTCAATTTAAATGAAAAAGCTGAAAGTTTATTAGATAATAGCCAATGGCTGTAAAATCATATATTACATATGGCTGTGAGTACTTCTATGTAAGGTTAGAACCCAACCTGTGGTCTGATTTCAGTATTCATTAATGGAAGATTTTTGTTTCCTCCTGTTGCCTGGGGGGATTTCATTTTATTACCAGATTTTCGGCTGTTTATAAATAAAGGCTCTGGTAAACCCCAAATATTCAAAAGGTAGGGATAAATCAACAAACACGTCATATGCCAAGAGAGGGACTGGGGAAAAAAAGCATACCAAAAGACTAAAAAATGAAAATATTGAATATTGCCTCAAAATTTTTAGTATTGGCTGCATTTGGGAAGAAAGCACACCCTTACTTGTTAATGGCAGTTGTAACACTTCTGCTCAAGCCCAGCTGAAAACAGTGGATTGCAACGGGAACACGAGCTGCTGATTTCAAATGAAATTTACACAGACTGCGCTTCCCCCATCAGCTCCATCAGCATGGGTTGTAGTTTATTGCTAGTAGACCCAGTTCAGCAATATTTTGAGATAATAAAACAATTGGTTTTCCTCTTAATTAATACGCACTCAAGTCTGCAAATCCCACTAGCCTTTCCTGGTTACTGTATAGGAGGTAAAATTCAAGAAGATCCTGAGTAGGAAACATTCAACACAGTAATTCATCAACAGTTTCCAAAGACAGTTACGGCAAACCATACAAAAAATTGTCTACAGCCTGGTGCAGTAGAAGCAAAAGTTTTTCTGCATTTCATCCTAAATTGGATACATTAAAAGTAGCAAACGAGTAATCCTTAGGCAAGATTGCTCTGAGGCAAGGCACACAAACGAGATCAATCTCTGATGCTGCTCTCGGAAGCCTGAGGTAGGGCCACCACGGTTCCCTGGAAAGCGTGAGCACGTGCAAGAGGCAGCAGCGGCGCGAAGACGACTGCGGCGTCAGTACAGACGTACACGCTGGCCAGAAGCCTTCAACTTCCAGAGCACAGTAACTAGATCACATACCTCTTTGCACAGAACAAGAGTAGGGAAGAAAGGTTGATCTTACCCACCAACCCGAAGCGTTCCTCACTGCTATGAAAACAACGATGGTTTTAAAATTTAAAACCACCTAAAAATCTATTATTCTATGTTTAAAAATAGCTCAGATTTTGTTGCATGCATATATAAAGGACCACTTCCCCAAAGAGCATCGTGGCCTTTGTTATTTAGCCCTTGGCAAAAATTGGGCCTGATTCTCAACAGATTCTCATTAATTTTCTGGATCATATAGGAAACCAAATGGCCCATCCTACTTAATATGAACATGTTGCATAATCCATGCAGCTGGAACAGAAACTACTGGTTCAGCTTCTTACCAGATTTTCATAAAACGCTGTCAAAACTATTTTGATCCCTTTGAAGAAAGAACACCTTATAAAGTTTACCTACTTTCTTCACATCTGAAATAGCTTTTCAGATCAATATTAAGGGGCTGATGATTGCTTTAAAAACACAGCTAGGTGTATCCGGTTGTTCAGAGAAATCCTGAATGGTGCCAGTTCTCATCATTCTGGCTGTCTTATCTCTAAAATTTAGAGCTGCTGTTTGACCCTCTCTCCCAGTGTCCTATGTATACTTCTTAAACCTTCCTTTTTGTGCAAAAGTATGTTTAGTCTTTAGAGACTACTTCACCTCATAGCATTCATGCAGATACCAAGATATTCACACCCAAATTTTACCAGAGTGCTTCGCAGTGCTAGAAGCAGATGTATTAGCCTACTGCTTTAATCCATTTCACCTTGCATAATTTCCAGGCAATAACCTTATATCCTGAACTGAACCATAGGATATTTCAGTAATAAACCAGTCTGCGGTTATAAAGTATTTAAAGACATTTCAGTGTCAATTAAGAAGGAAATATTTAGTCAATCTACTACTATTACAGTAATGCTCAAATTGCCATCTGGAAGACCCAGATTCAAAAATCAGACTCTGGATTCCAGGCTCAGCTCATGAAGGCCGAATACATTGTAAAGAAGATGCAATTAGTCTCCAGGGAAAGGCTTCTGCAGGCTGTCATTGGCTATGCAGCATGCAGCACACTCACTCATGTGGATAAAAATAACATATTGAAATGGCAGCTGCTCAGCAAAGGAAGAGGATTTGAGCAGGGATAAAAATATACCTTAAAAAGAGAGGAAAAAAAATGGTAAAATGCCTATCAAAAGCATTAAAAGGTGATATTGAATGTACTGAATCCATGATACTTAAGATTCACCTTTGAACCTTAAGCAGGAAATGCTATTTATTTCATATAGCAAGACAACCCAAGAACATAATTATTACTGTCCTAAACAAATCCCAAGGCTAGCACAGCCTAATCACCTCAAGTTGAGAAGTACACACTGTGAATGGATTTTGTTAAATTTTGAAGAATTCCTGCTTATAATTTTATTACAGGATTCAAAACCTGCTGCTCTGAACATATAATTTAAAGATAGAAATTATTGCCAAGAGACAGCGGGTTCCAAACTGTGACTGGAATCTATTATCATGTCCATACTCTAAGTTGTTTTGATGGCATATTTTAACATACTACCTCTTTCTCTTGAAGCCCATTACACTATGAAAGGGGGTGGTGTCAGTGTTACATACTAAACTCATGTTGAGTCAATATTAAAGCCTCTCAAAGACGCACAAGATAGCAGTGAGGCCTATTAGATCATCTAAATTATTTCCATGCCATTCTGAGATTGCTCTCTACAGTATGTTTTCTAAGTGTCTTGCCCAGGCTATTTTTAAAGTCTCAAACCCAGAAGCTTTTCCTTTCTGAGAGTATCCAACTTTAGTTTAAAAGCACTGTATGCACTGATTAACCCATTTTAAATGCAAAATGAAAGACTTCTTATGGATCTGCTTATTTAACTGCAGGTGTTTCAAATGGCAGGCAAGATTTAAACTGACAACCATGATTTGTCAGATTTCAAGATTTCATCCAAAGTTTTTAAAGATTCAATCCAAAGTTTTTAAAGATTCAATCAGTTTAAATAAAGGTGAGGCAAGAAAAGTGAAAACAGGAGACAGAATCTGTGTTAAGACATAATCATACACCAACAGATAAGGTGGAAAAAAACCCCAAGAGGCTTGTGATCACATGAACCCTTCTTCAGACTTGACTTGAAATATGTTCTGTACCAGCAAGTTACAACTTTTTTCCAGCTGTATCAGTTGGTTTAACTAAAGGTATTTCCTCTCCTTACAAATCCCACCCTACTTAACAGACAATCACTGCAGCGTTACCACAACATGGTAGATGCTAGTTTGAATAAAGATCCATTCCTAAATGTATTACAGCAAATAAGTTATTGTATTAAGTCTAATATGCCAGATAAGCAAGCAGTCAAATTCAGCATACTGCATATTTAAAATACACAATGTTTTTGCTGAGGAAATCCTTGAAAAATGAGACTTCACAACAAAGTATTTCACATAGGGTCACTTCAATTTTTCGTCTCAGTTTTGGGGCTTTTTCTTTATAGTTTCATAACTATTAACCATGAAACAGAACAATTTGTAAAGAACTTCAGAAATCATTCCCAGAACAATACCTGATTGGTATTACTGTGTTCCGATCAGTATGGTACAATGCACACTAAACTTTAGACAAACCATAGATGACTCTGCAGAGGCGATTAACAATCAAGCTCAAGCAGGAATTAACGTGTATCAGAACTATACGTATTCTTTGCTGGCACACTTATTCCATCATTCTTAAAACATGGTAAGCACCCAAAAAAATACTTCCCTTGCAAAGAATCTTTTCAAAGCATTTAAACTAAAAATCATACTACTATACCGAACTACCCTTGTTTGGTTGCTGAATACATACGAATGCATATAAGCCTGATTTTGTAAAATTCAGATTTAAAGGGAAATTTTAGTTGTTCTACAGCCACATCACCTTAAGTAGTTATCTTGCCAGATTTCAGCATCTAAAACCTGGGTTGTGCCTGCCTGACAGTTGAATAGAAGGTCTCAGGGCAAATCCCAGGTGCTGCAATCAAGGAAGGGCACCCAATTCTTGGTTCAATATACAATGCTGGGGGCACAAGATGTTGCCAGACAGCATATAAAACAAATGAAAGCTATTACTACCTGTCATTAGTAAAAGCCTGGCCCCCACCACATAAGAAGGGAATGTATTTTGGCTGTTTAATTCATTTGGCACTGCTTCTATCTACATCAAGCTCTCCTTGTCATTTCAATAGGAAAGTGTATTTCTGGGTGTTTCTCATCACCCTGAACTGCTGCGCAGTACTGGGGACGTGAAACACAAGTTGCATTGCACACCACAGTGAATGCAACAAATCCAAGTTATTGCCAGTTTATCAAAGGTTGGTCTTCTGAGCAAGAATCACTATTAAAACAAGTCAGATTTCATTAATACCACAAGCCTTGATATAGAAAGAAATTTGCTTTAAGAAACCACAAATGCGGGGTTTTTTTTTTAGTGGTCTCATGACTGGTAACAAAACTGAATGCTTAGCCAATGAACGTAAGTAAGAGTTTGACTACTTATACAAGTAACCATCGAACTGAAACAGATTACTCGTTATACAGAACACGAGTAAGAAAGTAGACTTCTGAGTTGTATACTGTAAGCGGTTTCTATTCAGGTCTAGATAAAACATGTAGACGATGCTTTGAATCCTTTGTAAGTTGTGGTGTTTTCAAAGAAAGATTACCTTTGCCAAAAAAAAAAAAATAAATGCCAACTGCAAGTAATTTCAACCTCCCTTTTTGTTTCCCAATGGTACAAAGAATTCTGCAATTCAAGGCAGCAACAAAAAGAGAGGTAAAGAACTAAAAATATTGTGATGAAATACTCAGTGTTCTTCTCAAAATGACATAGATAAACCTCATTCTTCCCCAAGACAGAAAGAACTAGGACTTCAGTGGGAAAACACCACTAAGCAAAAAGTTATGTCTCATTGAGCTGCACAAGATCCCTGAAGTTGATCATTTTTACAGGCTGCACACATTGTATCTATTAAGAACAACACTGGCAACTTACACAAAAGATCAGCTTATGTTTGTGTTTCGCATTGTTTTGTATAGAGACAAAACACACTCAAGTGCTCCTGTGTTGCAATAGCTTCATCTAGACAACTGAAAAAAAGGAGGCCCACCCGAGCTGACTGACATGCATTACGTGCACAATGTAACTTTACTTTTCCTAACCAAAACTGAAGTTTCTTATTCTAAGTACGTCTTCCCAATTATTTACTGCAGGAATAAGTCTGTTTCTAAATTTACCTTTCAGTGAATCATTTTCAGCTCTCATTATGTCAATTAGCGAGTTCTCCAGTGAATGCATGTCAAAAGTCCTTGTGCGATCCTGCAAGCAAATACAAACAAAGCCAGTTTAGGCAACACACAGTGTTAAACAAGACTGTCTGAAACATACAAATTTCAGTTTTATTCTACATTACTACAATAGAATTAAGCAAAACCACATGCACCACTAAAGTCTGTCTGATATAGGAATATTAAAAATTAGAACATTCTTAAATATGAATCTGATCTATATTTACCATAACCAATCATTTAAGAACCCTGATTCAATATTGAGTTTGTAGTCCTTGCTATACAGTTAAACTTTTTTAAAAATAATTTCACAGTTTGGAAGTAAAGATCATATCCTGGGAGACAGAATTGCAAGGGAAATCATAAAATAGGTATTTCAGCCCGAATTTAAGAAAATCTGAATTCCAGAAACACACAGAATTTCCTTCACCTAAACTACTACCTCAACAACGGAAATAATCTAATTCTGCACAGTCAGTTCAAATTCTACACAATTATAACATATTCTGTACAAGCAGTAGTGTTCCAAATGGCCTGGTTTGCTAGGTGACAAGTTTGCTCTGATTTTTAATCCCCTGAATTCACAAGTTTGCTATTCCAAGCATTACTAGAATTGAAGGAGGACTCAACAAATGGGAGGCAAGATGTCTCGTGTACCTTACTGTTTCATTATCTCAAGCCGTTTGAAGTATACTTACCACATCATTTAACACGTGGTTCAGACTTTCCCAACTAAAACAATAGGTTCCACATCTTACAAATCTGATGCTATAAAATATCCTGGCACTGCATTATTTTAATTAGCAAATTCAGAATAACTGAAATTATATATAAACTTTTAAATCTTTACAGTATCATAAAAGGTCCCTAATGGAGGCAAAAAAATCACTCTCATTCCCCAAAATTATTCACCTATCCAGGTTATCTATCTATTTATACATTTGGACATTTGTACAAACACCTGGATAGAATTTTGTAGAATTAAATTAATCCACCTTGAATTTAATTTTTCTGTTCTAAGAGATTCACCTCTGAACTGAGATCAAGCATGGAAAGTATCTGTTCAAATAAGAAAGCAAAATGTGAGCAATTCAAGACAGACATTTGCTCTAAACTGCTTCTCTACAAGTATGGTTACTACAGCAGTGAATTTTTTTTTTTTTTTTTTTTGTTCCTAACTCTAGCTGTCAAGCTGAAATTTCTCCAAAGCACACAGATCCAGCTTTAATCATTTTTAAAAGCAGTGGTGAAGTAAAAAATGGTATTACACGAAGACTGTTGTGTTTCAAGTTATAATGTCCTTTACTTCCAGTGATGAAGTGCTACAGCATTATTGATTGCAGTGTTGCAAGAGGCATTCTTTATATCAGACAATGATCAGTCATCTTGGACTTTAAACACCTAGTACTATTTTAAGAGCAGGAATCCACTAGCTTCTCGGGTCCTGATCCATTTCCAAGTTCGTAAGTTACGTTCTGACCACTAAAAAATACTATTTTTCAATGAAATTTTCTGATCTTTTTCCTCTTTTCAGAACAGTTTACTGCTGACACAGAACAGGTGAAGTGTTTCTACCCACACATGCTGCACTTCAAATAGCATTAAAAAGATCTGAGTCTGGAACCATTTGCTTTATTAGTCTAGCCCAATATAAAATTTGCTATAAAATGCATAGTGCTGCCCCGTCTCTCTGCAGTATTTATTTCCTTGATCATTTACATTACAAGGTAATTGAGGCACCTTAGAGAAACTATCACAATCATTTAAATTCTTCAGTTCTGTGGCTTACCTTCACACATTTCTTACTGGTTTCTTCCTTTCCTGGTAGCATTTAGTTTATTGCTTTGGTTTATACATTACTCGTTCATAACTATTTCAAACTCTAGTTACACTAAAACACCTTAGCGGGATTGAGTAGAAATCCTTGGGTCTGCATCCTGGACCCATTAGGATCCAACAGCCGCGTAACTCAGGGATGGATGCTAGAAGACAATCTCTAGGCTTTCAGCAGTCCTCACATGACAGAAACAGCCTAAAACACAGGTGGGAGCATTTTGTGATAACCTGACATCCCTCAGTAGCTACTCCTCCTTCTGTTCTGACTTTCATACTGTATTGTGTTTCTCTGTGTGGAATTAACCTCAAGTCCAACCCCTGAACAGCTACAAAATTCTTATTTCACAAAGTGCAGAGAACCTCAGTAGTTCCAAGTCTTTGTTGAATTTGTGGCTCTTAACATTTCAGTTGTCTGAGACGCACAAAGGGAGAAACCCAAGCCGAGTATTTTCTAGTTTATTGTGCCGCGTATGCGCTGGAGTACGTGAGCCTGAAGATAGTCTCTTGTCTCTAAAATGTCTGTGTTGGGTTGAGCTATAGCAGCAAACATTGGGCTTTGCTGCAATGGTAAGTTTTTAATATTGAGAACACAGAATTTAAACATTTGAGGAAAAAAAAAATGGAATTGAACCGGGTAGCTGATAGGGACACCCCACTCTCCAAATGGAAGCTTTCTGTGGTGAGGAGTTTATAGTCTTCCCTTCCTGAGTGAACTAACTAGCTGTCACTTTTGTAGTATAAGGTCCATAAGATTCTAATCATACAGCAAACAACTTAAAACAACCCTGCATATCGATACAAAATATTAACTGGTCATATTCCTACCTGCAGCTAATAGCAATCACAGAAAAAGGAGAACTGGCTAAAATACAGCCCACATTCATCCTCATGCTCTCCAGATGTTCCAGTAACTTGTCATAGCAATGGAGAAGACTGCCACAGGCTAGAGCACCCTCAAAACGCTGATATATTACTATCTATTCTATTTCTTGCCTATCTTTCCAACAAAAGGTCTCTGTGCTTACAGTGTATCTACCCATCATTGTCAATTCATGGTGCTGAATTGCCCTGGCCCCAGCACCCTTGGGAAGATCACTCTTGTTCCTGGGTTGTTTGAAACAGTTTGCTCTTCTGTGTCTGCTTATTAATTAGAAGATAGCAAACCATGTTAAGCACAACACTAAGAGCCACTACTACTCTTATACTGAATTTGGATATATTCCTGAAATTAATGCAGCAGTCCACCTCTCTGGAAATGCAGAGTAACGCAAGAACTTGGCATACAAGCAAAGCTGTATACATCTGTCCGAGGAAAAGATGTCCATCACGTATGTCCTAAATGCCATGCTCAGCTGATTCAGAGGTTTGCACAGTGCTTATTACAAAAGAATTCCATTAATTTAGTTGACTACTTGCCCTGATACTGAAATGGTCCACACTACTAGAGAAAGTCACCATTGATAGTTTTTTAGAATTTTTATACAATTTGAAGGCCTTTTATTCTGAGACTACTTTAAACCAGTAGCACAACTTTTGCCAGTCTTAACTTCCAAGATGGACAGCACATTTTATCACAAACACATATTCAATCTGAAATCTGTATATATGTATTATATACCTAATATTAAAAAAAAAAAAAAAAGACTGATGACAGGTTAGCAGTAGGCCACACTGTACTTAGGAAAAAAAGTGTTGTTTTCTTCAAGAGACTTCATGTAGAGAGAATTAACAACAACATGGTGGTGTTTTTAATGAATCAATTCTCAAACTTACAATGCTTTCCATGGAACTGGATTGTTTACTGTATACTTTTTTCATTTTTTATAAAGAAAATATATAGGGGTAATGACTACCTTGGAAAAAAGCAGAGTATGCACACTTCAGTAACTAAGTTAACTACAGCCTACAGATATTATTTACCCAGGTTGATGACAAGGACTTGGCTTTACATGAGTCTGTTTAGGGCATCTAAAATTTTGCTTTATCAGAGGGGTTAAAGGGCACACACATTTATCCTTGGGAAAGAGGCAGAAAGACACCAGGCTGAACATAAGGCCACAAAAAAAAGCCAGCCAAAAAGAAAGAAATCAACCTGCAGTCTTAATATGTGATGGTGTTTAAAATGTCAGCCAACATTTCAAAAGACATTCAATAAACATAATTTTGAATGAGCAGTATTGTTTTCACAATAGCATACAAGAGGTGACAGCTAGCAGACTTAGTTAAGAGAGAGCTATCGAGACTGTAAATATTCTACAACAGCAAACACAACAGTTTTGAACTATACACTGGCCAGCTTTGTCTACAGAAAAATAAAATTATTCTCCTACTGTCTAGAAAACATTCATAAGCATGTAGATAGCTCATAATAATGCAATCTCATTGTTAAAGCATACAGAGTAGAACTCAGGACTTCACGTCACAACTTTGTCATTGCATTCATACGGTACGGGCAAACAACTTTACCTCTGTGACTAGTGGTTTCCCTAGTAGCACCCAGACAGGTGTTATGTTTAGAGGTCTTGTAAAAAATTGAGCCATTTGTAAATAGGAAACCACTAAATTCTAATTCCTATTCCAATTTTATTTTTTGAAGTCCAAAGATATTTCATTCCAAAAAGAAAGTCACTGGGTACTAAGCACGTGCAATATAAACAGGGACATCCCCCTATGCAAAGAAACTAAACATGAATTTTTCATGCACAGGAAGATTGTACTTTGCAGTTAAAAATCTGGTACCTAAATTCTCTTGCACATCAGAAAAACATACATCTACCTTAACTCTTAAAGTTCAGATTCATTATATTTAATCTGCACCCACAGCATTATCATCGCCTGAACACTTCAGATTCCAGAACTTGAGAGTTTCTATTCAGTGTTTCCCCTGATGGGCCTCCCAATGCTAAGAACCCAAACTGCACAAAAAGTAAAACAGGACAAGGTATGAGCACCTGCTGATAGCTAAGGCTGTGCCAAATCTTATAAAATATGATTTCTCTGAAGACCCAGGCATCTATAATAATGCAAAGTATGCCATTGCATTAAACAATTTATTGAAGGTGATTAACCAGTATTTATAGAGTTGGTATGGTTGTAAAACTAGAGCTTATGTTATATATTTAAATCTTTGTCAAACCAGAATACTTGTGAAACTCATTATAGCATGGGAAGCCTGAAACCTTGTACATATTTCCCACAATTAAAAAGCCTTGTGTCTCAGGCAAAGTAAAGCGTGTAGGCAAAGGTAATACTGTAGGTACTAAATACAAGTTCCAGGTTTTTCTTTTAATTGCAAAGCAAATTTGGACTTGATTATGCTTCTGGGTAAGCTTCTCCTCCTTCCCACCACCCTGCAAATGCTGTATTCCAGCTCCCAGTCCAGTATCCAGTGAATTAAAGGCTTTGAATAAACAGGTTTTTCCTGAAAGGATGTTGCTGTATGCTGCCCTGATCATCTTTTATAGCTTCACTAGGGAACAATAAGAAAAAGCTGGAACAGTTAAGTGATGCATAACATAGGAGTTGTTTTGGGAGGGAGCACTTTTGGCTTAGTCGAACTTTTTTTTTTTTTTTAGGGTTAGAAATTACAGACCTTTATAAAAATTTCCAGTAACATGTCTGATTCTATTTAGCCACATATTAAGTTTTTTATGTATCTTCTAGAAATTATTTTCCACAATACCTTGTGTTCTCAGTCTTTGTGCTGGGCTGCAAAGTATGCAATTTTCAAAGCAAAATGCTTCATAAGAGTACTCCTTTTAATCTTAGGAAAATACAAACATAATTCAAATAGCTTCTAACAAAAGCTCTCTTTAAAAAGAAACCCTGAGGTCAAAAACGCACAGGAGGGCCAAAACCAAAGTATTAACGTCAGTAGTAAGTTTATAAAACAAGAACAGTGTTAACTTCCACAGTACTTAACTTGTGCATGTCATACCACATTAAAGTGCTTCTAATTCCACAGATCAGTAGCTGTGGGGAACAGCATACGAAACACTAATTACTACACAGCCGATGCAGTTATAGAAAAATGGGTGAACAGACATTTAAAAATCCAACTTCAAGTATTTATTCTATTTTAAAATGATAGCTTGAAATTTCTCGGAATAATTGCTGTTGCTAGAATAAAAATAAAATTCTGCAAAACTTTCTGCAAAGCCAGTAGCCTTATTTTATGCAACCAGCCGTCGTGATTTATGAAAAGGTTCTTCAAAAACAAAGAACAAATATTACAATAAAGAGGCATGGTAAAGAAATATATTTGCAAAATTCCTTCAAGAGGGAAGGACGGCAAATGCATTAGAGAGATGTTTTTTTTATTCCAATTCCCTATGCATTTGTTGAACACACTTATTAAATCAACCCATTTCTATGGGCAAACAAATCATGACGTATAGCTCAGAATTAAAACACATTCTGCAATCACGTATGTGTTTTCTCAAACATTCCATATCTGCCTGGGGGAAGAGAAAGTCTCTCTGGCACAGCCCCTCAATGGATTTGGAAGGGGTTATATACCTGGAAACTAGCCACTGTAGAAGAAAGGAAAAAACATTTTGAACAAGTGGATATAATGAACTGCTCTCATGCACAAAATTCTTTGAAATGGGCAGTTATTTTCAAGCCTGATTCCAGGAAGAAACAAATTATTTTTAAGCATTTTTACAGAAAGCTGAATGCTATTGCTTAACCCGCTTGTGCCTTCAAAGACCAATTTAAAAAACATCGCCACACATCTGAAGATGAGATCTGGAAACCTGGAAATGCCTATCAAAGCAAGATTTATGCATTGCATAACAGGCAGGATGTTCCACTCTCATGAGGAAGTGCAAGTACACAGCAAAAGGAAAGCCAAAACAATCTTGAGGGCAATGCTGCAGTAAAATGCAGTTACTGAGCACTTAGTTTGTTGGTGCTGCTGGGATAGAAGTAGAAGGAATTTATTTTAAAAATCGGTAACTTTAAGATGCAATAGTCACAGTCAAAGCATTTTCATTTATTAATTCTCAGGGAAGGCTGTTGTATCTAAAAGACTATTTTTTTTTTTATTCAGGAACCATTTTTTCATTTGGATACCATTTCCTTTTCAAATGAACGCACAAAGAACAATGGCTTTTCTCTTTTCAAATGATCTTTGAAGGGGGAAGCCTGCCCAGTGGCTAAAACACAATATCAAAACTTAATTTCATTAACAGATCTGGTAACAGTCTTCTCTGACCTTGCTTCTAGTTCCATCTCTGCAACAAGAGGTTCCTACAGATGTGCTACTTCGGAAACGTGAGGAGATAGAATTCCAAATGAAAACCATTTACAACAAAAAGCATGATGTTTTGCATGCAGCTCTCAATACCAAGCGAGCAATCATCAAATTGCAAGATTATCAAACAGATCACCGCAGTATTTTCTTTTTATCTGCAACATTTGGAATGCCCACTTCATCACAAGCATCTAAGAGCCATGGGCAGAAATACATGAAGTGAGCAGTAGTTTACATTAGTGCCTTATAGGGACATTATGCAATGTCCTCTCCGAAGAGGAAACAAGCACTTACACTTGGTTACCCTAAGATTTCCATCAAAACATAGACTTCTGTGTTTCACCAAGCTTTAGAGTAGGGACAACCTTGAGAGTAAAAATAAGCGATCCCCAAATATTTGCAATTGCTGGTTTACATCTTGCCTTCTAAAGAAACTAATTTGCACTAGATTGCAGCAACACTTGTTAATGATTTAAGCAGCAAAACATAAATATTAAATGAAAGGGATAGTTGTATCAAATTACTCCATTATGTTGCTGCAGCAAAGACAGCTTTCAATTATTTCCTAAATAGGAATCTAAGAAGATTCCAGTAACAAAATAGCCTTGTCCAGTACATGATTGCATCATCAAGGATACTTCATATATATATATATATGCACAAACACAAATATTCAATGAGCAAAACTCCTTATTTCTGCTTTGAGTCAGGCATACAATCAGCATAATCAAGAAAAAAATAAAAAGAGCAAAGGTCAAATTTTACATCATTTGTTTTCAGCGATTCAAAAATTCAGTATGCTTTCAACACACAAATGACGAAGTGACCAAAGAAGCTCAAGATCTTATACAAAAAAAAAGTTATAAAAAGCAGTTGCCTAAGATGGCTTCAAAATTAATCAGCATCTTTCTAGGTCTGCAGTGCTGAAGTCCTGTTTTGCTGCCCTGCCCTTTTCTTCACAGAAGTGATAGTAACAGACTGGAAAGCACTTCGCTCCAACACTTTCCTTTTCTTGGCATGAAGAAGTGTCAGACTTGGTCTTGACATGCACGGCTTCATCTTAGTGTTTATGTAAACAGATACCAACATGCTACACAAAAATTATTTCTTTACCATGACCAAAATACTTGTGTATGATATTTTATGTTTCAAACACAACCCAGAAGTCAAGGTTGACTTTGCCAATTTCCTGAAATTTCCTTGATGCCAAACCAGGCACGTTTCTACCACTGCGTATATATTTGGGCCTTATACACAGCAGCAAGGACACACTTGATCTCATTCTGTCACTCTGAACATCAGCTATGTGTCAGAGTACAGAATGAATTAAACTGTGAGCCAAGCCTCGCTGCAGTGAGGCTGAAAAAAGACGAACTCCAGCTGTGTCCCTTTTTCTAATGGTTTCAGTGTATAAATTGGGTATGCTGGACACAGGTTCATTATATTAATTACAAATCCTGACATTAAAATCGATTATTACTACGTAGTCTAAATTTACAAGGGCTCTACCTGTTATTGAACCAGCTAGTAGCTCTGCAGTAGAAAAAAGGTCTCTAATGGAAAGTTATTGCCAGCAGCTGCTCTGTTGTCAGAAGGCTGCATAGGCAGGCCCTGCAAACCAAGCAGAAACTGAACAGTTCATGAAGAACTGAACTGTTCCTAATTCTGAATCCACAAAGTCATTATTAAATATATTTCTTTAGGGCGGTTTATAACATGATACGTATTACAGGGGTTTTATCTACAGATCTTTCAAATTATTTTAAAGTAGGTCACCCTCGTTCTTACAGCATGGCTAGAAATACTGCAGTAATTTTGGAATTTCTGCTTCTGCACTTATTTGAAGATCTTGAAAAACAACCCACTAAATGTAAAAGAACGCTTGGGTTTCTGGATTCACCCTAAAGGAGTTTACCAAAGGCACACACTCATGAAAGGTAGGTATAACAAGTGGTCAGATGAAAAGTACTTCTGTTTTAATTTTTACTGAAAATTAGGTTCAGTATTAATACAGTTCATTCCAAATTCATAAAAAGTCAGCCTAGGAGGAGAGGTTGAACTGCCAGACAACCTGCCTCCTGCCAGGATAACGCCATATTAAAATAGAGGAGACCACCAACTGAAACTCGTCCAGATCTATTTTTGGTGAAGATTTAATAGCCTGTAACCAAAATTTGTTGCCATTACTGAGGAAAGCAAACTGTGTTGATTACCATCATGTAACAAATTCAAAGTTTCCAAAAAAAAGATACAAAAATTATGTTGCACTACAAGTCTATACAATACTGTAAGCCAAAATACAATCTTTTAATACTTTTTCTCAGATGTGGTACATTCTTGAATACTTTAGAAGGCCTCAGATCCTTCATACTTCACCAGGCAGCACTTTTTTCCTTACTCCTTTTTGTAGATATACTCGCTACTTGCAACTAAATTTGTCCGTCAGCTATTTCTGAATGTATTAAGTATTAAGCTGAAGAAAACTGGCTAATACAGATGTCTGGTGGGCAACAGATATTTAAATGACCACCACTATTAAAAAAACCCCACCACAGTTCACAGCTCAGAACATAATTCATACTATGGCATTTTAAGTTAGCCATATATAGAAAGAGATATATTTTAGTTACAAGCACAGAAGTCCTACAATTATATTGCACTGTTCAAACCCCTGGGCCCTTTCTAGGGCATTTTAATGCACTTACGTGTTGTTTTTCTTATGGATAGAAAGATGTACTGTTAAAGCACGCTCACCTGAAAAGGAAAAATGTTGTCAGCTCTATTCAAACTGTCTTCCATCCATGATTTTGGAGCAAAGGCTGAGCTGGGTCGAGCATATTTCTGCAGCTGGATATGATTACTTGCAAAATTCTTCTTTAAGGGCGAGATGGAGTTCAGGGGTGTTATCCCTCCATTCAGTCCCCTTCGATGGTCTCGGCCTTGGGACCCACCCCACCCACCGTATCCACCGCCACCAGGGCTCCATGAAGATGGTGTAGGCGATGGACTTTGGTAGCTGCTCCATGGAGAAGGCGGCTTGTTAAGATTATTAGCCAAGTGAGGCAATTGATTAAAAGCAGCATTTCTATGTGTGAATGGAGGTGGATGAGGACTTGCAGGAGACCTCCTCTGTTGCTGATGCTGATTGTGATGATGCTGAAAATGGGGGTGATGAGGGTGGTGCTGAGAGAGGGGTCCAATTTGGGGGGAAAAGCTACCACCAAAGCCAGGGCTGACGTGATGTGGAAAATTCTGAAACAGCAGAGCACCATTATTAGCTGAGGCAGTAGGGACCCCTCCCTGGTGAAAAAAGCTTGCATCTTCATTGATTATTGTAGAAGAAGAAGGAGCTATAGCTGCAGACCAGTTACTGAAACCAGTCAGAGAAGATGCAGTGGATGTCAAGGGCTGTGTCGAAGTACCTAGCCCCGAAGCCTCTTGATAATCAAATCCTGTTAACACCGGCGATTCTATTCTTATTTTCTCCTTTCCATTGCCATTCTCTGAAGAATTATCGCCCTGATTTTCTTCAGTTTTAGCTTTCTCAGGTTCAGAAAGCATGCCTGCTTCCTGACTTTGACCAGGGGAAAGCTGCTGTTTTTCTAGGGACTCTTGCTTTTCCTGTTGCTGAGTTTTAGATTTTTCTGACCCCAGAATCTCATCCTGAATATTATGGGCAGCTGGAGCAGGAAAGAGCCAAGCTGACCCAGCACTACTGCCATTGGCAGCTGTGTTATTATTTATAAAAGCAGCAGGGCTGGGGGTTGCATTTTGATGATGGTGTGGAGGCTGCAGATGTGGATGAAATCTGACTGGAAAAGCTGACTTATTTCCAGTGTTGTTTTGCACTAACACTCCAAACCCGTAATCCCCCATTGATTATATTTAGGATTTGAATCCTCCCTGTAAGAACAAGTTGATGTTTAGTGTTTACCTCGTCCTCTTCCAAGGCAAGATTAGCAAGTATCCTGTTTTTAGCTAGATATTCCAGTTTCTCCCTCCACACTACTTATTTTCGATTTGGATGAAGATGTTTGTTTTTTGCAAAAGATAGATCTCTTCAACTATTTAAATGTGTCAATTTGTGTCCATTTCCTTCCTTTGGCCAGGAGGAAGGGAAAAATAAATCTTTGGTTCACAAAATAAGAGGTTTCCTTTTTCTTTAGAAGAAGGAAATGCACAGCAGTGAGAGAAAAAGCTTCTGGGCAGTAAGGATAAAGAGATTCTAACTATCCCGTTTTTTTCCTCCTCAGCAGTCTTGACTCGCCCATAAATGAGTTAAGAGGGAAGTGAAAAAAAAAAATATACAATGATGTCTGGTCCCCCAACCCCTTGGCAGCAAAAAATAGATTTTAAATCTGGAATAATTTAATACATCTCTATAATCTAATATATATTTGTGTCCTGTTCAAAAAGAGTCTTTGCTGTGGGTATGGGAAAAATTTACCTCAGGATCTCAGCATTCAGAAGGGTGAAAAGGGGGAGTGAGTTACAGAAGAGGCTTTTTCCCGTGCTGCTGGGTTTAACCTATTATATTTAGAAATAATATACACTCTGTGTGTGTGTGTGTGTGTGCGCGTGTGTGGTTGTTTAAAGGGGTAAGATCTTATCTCAGGAAATTAGTATTCTATGTGCGTTGGGTGGGGAGTGAGTTGTGCAGGAGAAGGGTGGATTCTTGATGCTGCTCCTTTTGGGCTGGGTTTCTGAGCTCGCCAGACTCGCTTCTTATTTATGATCCAGTATTTGCGTGTCCTTCATATGAGTCCTGGCTGGCCGGAGAGGAAGATTTTCATCTCAGAAATCAGCATTCAGCATTCGGGAAAGGGGGAGGGAGGGGACAGCGAGCTGTGCAGAAGGAAGGGGAAGGAGGTTTTCTTGCTCTCGCTGCTGCTGGGAGGGTGGTTTCTGGCGCGGGGCTCGCCTCCTTCCACCGAGAGACGCGGGCTCCCCGCAGACGA
>NW_009260839.1:4392129-4412919 GCF_000687185.1 Egretta garzetta | reverse complement strand
GTGCGTTGACGGTCATTCCCTGCTGTAATATCATGGCTAATATCTAAAAAATAAAATCCTACCCGAAACGCTGCCTGTTTGTAACACCCTTCGGCATCCAAGGCCCCTCTTAGCACAGCATCCCCTCCCTAAACTGCCCGGGCCTGGGCCACCGCTCTGGAGCAATCTCACTTGTGGAATGGGAAGTCAGCAAAATAACAAAACAAAATGTTCAGAGGGCAACTTATGTGGAGAAACTACCACGATATCTGACTTCTGCTTGATTTTTAGCTCTAGAAACACAGAAATCAGGTACAATGACAGAGGGTTGTATTAAAAATACGTGAAAAACTTGAGTAGGTTTCTGAGATTGTCGTTCTCAAAGTCTTTTGAAACTCCAGCTCACTTAGGTATATAAAGGCTTTCCCAAATAACTTGTGTTATGTTGGTTTTAAAAAAGGCAAAAAAACCCCCCAAATTAGTGAAAGACACAAACAGAAGCAAATAAATGGGCAGTAAGTGGGAATTATTCTGGGATGGTTTCTGCTGCAGGGCCCACACCGTCCCGTCCCACGTGAGGGGAGTTGCTGCCTGTGGCGTGGGCCGAAGGGGGATTTTTCTGGTTCTCCGCTGTATTTGTCAATGAAGGGACAGGAGGTTTGAGCTGTGACAGCCAGCAAGTCTTGTCTTTGGGGATGATGGATGAGGCCATTACACCGTGTTAAGCACTATAACTAGAGGTGTTTATGGGGAGCGGGATTACAGAGGTGCATTCGCGCTGAAGCGCAGCTCTTGGAGCTGGAGTGGTGGTGGGAAGGGAGGATCTGTGCTGCGTTACTGTGGTATCTTGAACTTTCTTGTGGTTCATGTAGTGCCTCCTGGACCACCACACCTTCACCGCAGCCTGGTGTAAAACTGGCTGGAGCGTGTGGTACTTCAGGACGGGATTGCCCCAGCGAGAAATTCCGTCCCGGTAACAAATACAAAGGCCGTAGTTTCTAGTATGCTTTAGGGAGTTCTGGACTGAAAGTGAATGCATATTACAGCAAGTTGTACAACATAAAATATTAATTCAGCACATATTTTATCTAGCTCTGGTATTTATTAAACGTTCGGTGATTACTACTTCATCATGCGTAGCAAATCTGCAAAAAAAGCAACAGGCTTGGTTGTCCCCAGCTGCCAGGCATACAAAGTGAAATTCCAGTTTTACTTCTAGTGCGGTTACCAGATGGCTAACACCACACATTGCACATCTGATTGATTTTTTGCATATAGTTATGTGGTCTTTGGGCACAACCATGGGTCCAACACTGGTATGCACTTTAAAATTTGTTCTTGCACAGGGATGTGGATTATTCAAGAGCAAGCATCAAAACCTGTGTCTACTACAGATTTGTAAATAGTTTGTTTCTGGGATGGATGTCCATTTTGCACATCTACAAATTGAAACATGCAAATAAAATATACTTCAAAATTAAATAACAAAAAGCAGTGAAATGAAAATAGCTATATGTAGATGACACCAGCAGAAAAATCAAGTAGAAAAGGAAACATGCAGAAATACTTCCCAAATAATTTTCATTTAGCAGTGGAGTATCCACTACTACTTCCTCCAAGACTCTTTCCAACCTACTCAGTCACCTGATTGTAAGTTTGGATGTTACAGATATTCTTACCAAACCCAGTATTTCTCAACAATTTTATTTAATGAACTTTTTTCTTTGCAATCATATATACCTTTTTTCCATGTGTGAACCTTGTTTCCATGTGTGAAAATAGACTTGTTTACACATGGTGAAATCATTGTGAGCATGTAATTACTGGGTTATAATTTCCCCTTTTGTTTACTGTTTGCAACCTATGTGAGCCCATCTGATAGTGTATTATTTTCCTCTGTATTTTTCTAGTCATACCATTATTATTATCATCATCGGATTCAGGATTGAGAAGCACTTCTGTCAAGAAGCTATGAGCCTGGCTCCAGCAGTAGATTGCTATTACGTGAATAGTTTGGGAAAGACTGAGAAGACAGCCTTAATTTAGTTTCAGACACACCCTTGCAATACATTAGGGTAGATGCAGATCAACTAGAGTGATATGAGCAGAACTTCCAAAATCTGACTTTAATCACTTTGCTTGACAAACATGGTTTGCTGAAACCATGGGAGGTTTCTTAACAGCTGACATTTTGATGGTATCAGCTGCCCAGCAGGACTTGTGTAATTTTTTTCAGCCTCTTTGAGGAAAAGTGCCTGAACAATATACAGGGTTTGCAGTCACTACATTAGTTGCAAAGAAGAATAAATCACTAAAGAAAGTCAGTAGTGTCTATAAATAAGTGCATTTAACAACCTGTGAGGAAGTTGCCACTTTGATGACTGGATGACGTAAAGAGAGTCTCAGATAATGTGCCTGAGCTTTATTTGGAATGCATGAAAACCAACAGGTTTTTTTTTTTGAATTGTCACATAAGTTCTGCAGAAACTAATCATCAAATCAACTACATGATTAGCTTAAAAATTTGTCAAACATCTTAAAATTTATTATGTTTAACAGCAATAGAATTTCATTTGCCACCTTCTTTTACAGGAGAGAATTTTCCTTTCCCAGCTGTCTAACACTGCAAAACCAAGCTGGTTTATATGGAGTAATGAAGATATTATTGTTGTTGCTTTTCATTACAGACACATTAAAATAGTCACAAGCATTCCTAAAAACTTTCTTACTGCTCTAATTCAACATACAACGGTATAAGGAAGACTTTTAAAATCTCTCAAGCCATAAGCTCAAACCTTTGCACAGTCAAATCAACCCTTTATCACATAGCAGGTGACACACTGATTTTCCTGTAGCTTATGCTATGACCTAACTTTTGGATGAAACTTGAAACATAAGATTGAAATAATAAAAAAAAAACCCAAAATACCAACCCTTGGACATCTAAATAATGTGAATCTAACTAATTTAAAAATTTAATGCTAAATTTCCCTTTACCTCAACAATAAATATCCAAGGATATTCAATGAGAAGGAAGAGGGAGAGTTCTCTCAGCAGCTCACATACAGTGGTGAGATCTGGCTCCCAGATTCGCTGCCGCATCCACCTGCAGCTCAGTCCTGATGTATCTAACACCTTCCACCTGAAAGGGGTTTCAGACTGAATTACACTTGAAGTACTTTTAGTCATTATGGTACCTTACACTAATCACTATCAGCACCTAATGGGTTCATTTCTGAAAGCAAATTTAACTCTTCTGTCTACCTTACAGGAGAGGATTTCCCTGGCCACGCCAGCTGACATCATTAGGCAGCTTTAGCTGATGATTGCCAGTGGCACTGTGCACTAAGCAGGCTCCCCCCCAGAATCAATCTCCAGGATCACAAACCCCTTGACAACCTCTTCATCATGAGACTAAATCACAAGTGGGAACATATTACTCTCCTCTGACGATTAGATTTCTTAGCCTGCTTTTATTCTGACAGTCGCACCATAACATGTCACCCAGTATGTGCTCAACTGTGACTCAGGTCACGGGGAAAAATAGAGGACGGGTGAACTGGTGTAGAGAAATCTGCTTGCTCACTTTTACTCAGTCAGAAACAATCTTGAGATCTGTGGTTTGCTTGGGGCTGGTGTAGCACCCGCTCAACCTTCCAGTGTTACACACCCAGTAAAACACAGCAAAGGGGAAAATCTTCAGGGCAAAACAGAACAATTTGGTCAGGTGGACCACATAGCCTTGGTAAGGTCATATGACCCATAAGATGTGGATCATTAACAATAATTTACTAGAATTAGCTCACAGAAAACTAAATCTGAAAAAAAATGGAATCCCCCAGAAGCAGCCTCTCAAGCTCAGTCACACCTCTCATCCAAGAAGACTCCGGGAAAGCAGATGTGCGATTTGTGATACACCCCGAGTGTTATCAAATCAAGGTCCTATTGAGCTAAGGAGTGAAATGACTTACAGAGCTTAGAAGGAACTCCTTATGGAAAATGCCTTGCCAGCAACCCTCTTTTTTAAAAATCAAAATCTCTCATGCATCTGCTGATTGCAGCTGTCACGGTGTCATCTGGAAAGAAAGGTGAACCCTCAGTGACTCAACATGCGAACTTCAAACGTTAACACTGCACACGTTGCCGATTACAGCAACAGCAGACTGATGCACCTATTTAACACTGTCGGTGAGGAAACTGTGAATCCAGATCTCACTGCCGTACATTTAAAGTCATCAGCTGCCTTAAAAAAAAAAAAAGGAGCAGAAAGAGGATAAGACTGTCTTTTCTGGGATCAAAATTATCAACCGGATCTTATGTATCCAAAGCTGTAACTAAGCCTCATGTTTTCTTGAATGTCAAAAGCCTTATCAGAATGTCCAGATCTTCAGTTTTATATTAATAATCATTGTTGTGTCTTGTCCATACAACAGGCTACAGCATATTAACACAATTTAGTAAATCAAAGTAAAAATTAACGCTATACTTACTTACATCATAAAGACTGTAGGAAGGGCACAGTGGAGTGTACTAAAATTCAAAGGGATCATTTAAGGGATTATTAGTCACTCAGGTGTTCCTCCACATTACTTTAGGTCTAACATACCCATAAGACACAAGACTTGCTCACGTTCAATGGTAGTAAAGGCAACCAACAGACCTGAAAAGCTGCATCGACATTTTATCCTAAACAATTGCTCCAGGAAGGCTGAGCTAAAAACCCTAGGCAAGCTGTCAGTAGCTAATATTAGCCTACACGTAGAGGATTTTTTTTTATTCCAGAGCAATTTTTAAAAACTGCAGAAAATGTTCTCTAGGCCGCAGAGAAAAATCCAACAGTTCATTTTTGTGCTGATGCAGCTGCAACTGCTGTTTGCTAGATCGTATCTCAGCTTGGTCACTGCAGTATCAGAGTATGATTTTATAAAGCCAGTAAACCATTTAACTCTTGTGTGAAACACATTATACATGCTAATGGCTTCATTTGGCTAAGCTGGCTTTGTCATTTTTCTGCAACTGGATGAAGGTACTATATATTGATATACCCTCACACGCTAAGCAGCCCCCTGATGGAATACATTGCCTTGGTAGTCTTCAGTCTTTATGAAAAAAATCCTTATCGCTGCCCAGAGAACTATTTTGTGTGCAGTAATTATGTAATATTAATGAACAATATTACATACAACTGTATTTTCCAGCCCTATTCTTTGTACGGAATGTACTTTAGAATGACCTGACACTGCAAAAATGCCTCTAGCTTCCATGGCTCATGTAAAATACAATAAATACATAAATAATTTAGATGGGGAAATAGTAGTGTTGCGACAGCAGTGGTGTTCTTACCACTGTACTTCAAAACCTGGTGATGTGGCCTTTGGAAAGGCATTTTTCTTTTTTCATTTAAGGATACCGCTTCCTCAAGCTGGACAAAAAATTCCACACAGGAGCTTTCAAATGCAAACTTGAAAGCGAACTTTACAATTTTATTTCTGAAATTGCAGAAGGAAAAATGCGCATGAGGTGTATCTGTCTGCCACCGCAGGCTTTCGCAGAGAGCCTTGCACATCTCTGTGCTAAGATGGGGTTTCTGAAGCTGACAGATCCTAAATTTTGATCACAACTGCGTCACAGCTTTGCACCCATGGGGGAAGCAAGAAGGAGCACCTCTCTGGTGCCTGGTCTGTATGCTAAGGGCTGCCCCAAGCCCCTGTTAGGGCAGGCTCTTCTGCCAGGGATGCAGTCAGCCTGCAAGCATGGCCTCGGGCACAGCCAGGGTGCCCTTTTCCAAATATCTGGGAGGCCGAGCCCGAGCACAGTGGGTGAGCCAGCCCCAGGCGTGCCAGGACAGCCTGTCCACGGGCACCCACCGGTTGCCCGAGAGGCATCTGGAAGGCAGTGGTTATTCAGTGCATTTCACAGGAAGGAAGCTGTTTATGCTGTGGAGACTCAGCTTCTTTGTGTTTGGGTTTTTTCTTTCCACTTCTAAAATAAAATAACTGGTTATTTAATTCCTGTTAATAAAGGAGGAATGCATCAGGGCTGTTGCTAGGGCCAATTAGTCAGGGCTTACAAAGTGCGCCGGTGCTGAGTATAATTTTTACTGCAACTCAGTGACACCTTCATTTCTCAAAATAAGATTTCATAGCCTATTCATTTACGAAGTGGGCTAGTGCCTTTGGGTATTTGGGAAGGGCAAAAAGACAAATTGAAACGCACCAAATCATTTAATTTCAAAGTGCATTAAGCACACACCTTCCAATTTTCTGACTAAAACGTTCATCAGCTTTTTCCAAAGAGGTTTGTATTCAGGGCACAGAAATAGTTTGTGGATTTTAGATTCCTGAAGTACTTAACAATGCTATTCAGGGGAAAAAACACTGGCTTCTTGTCCTAAAAACCCCAGATTCACGTGCGAGGTGTTAATGAATCCAAGTGACTGCTCAAGGATAAAAATAGAATTAAAAAACCCAAATGTTAGCTAATCAAACATTTTCAAGAACAGAACTTCTGAAAAGGGTGGGATATAATAATAAAAACCCAAAGAGAAAAATTACTCAGGGTCCAGTTCAGAGTGACCAGAATGAGACTGGTCTTTTTTTGCCACCCGAGACCCACCGTACCCCTCGCTGCAGCAGGGCAGGACCCTGCCCGCGGGGCTGGGTCCCAGTGTGCAAGGCTCTGCCTCCTGCACGGCTCCGGGGCTGCTTGGCTCCTTGTGGAGCGTGGCTTGCTGGAATCTGTAGTCTCCAAGCTGCATCTCCATTATTAAAAAGGAGAGCAGTGGTAATCTGCTCCGTTTTAGGCAAATTAAGTGCAGCTCTTTGGCTCCTGGCACATTCCCAACACGGCTCTGAGATGAGCATAACTCCACAAAATCCATAAAATTCAGAGCCTAAGACTGCTACTGCTCCCCCTTCCCTGTGCCTTGCAGATAATGTAAAGTCCTCTGCTGGGGTACTTCACAGGGGAGAGACATATTCTGATGTGCCTAATGAATATTGGTTTTCTATGTGCTGAGGGGCCGAGTTAAGAAGAGAGTTTCAGTCTTACCTTTGAGTTCTCTACCTTAAGGGTTTCATGCCATATTTCCACTGGCAAGGGAGGGGGGGATATTGCATATTCAGTGTTCCCCTCCTTCTGCCTTGCAGAGGAAGGAGGGTGTGTTTCCACCAACAGAGCAGAATGAACTCATGCTTTCCAATTTTTCCCTGTGTTAGGAAATAGGTCCTGTCTCATTACTGGTGACAGCACATATTGGTAGGTCATAGAGCAAAGGGAGAGCCTTGCGTAGAACAGCTGGGGCCCAGAGCCAGAAATCTCATTAAAGTAAGCTGCTGCTATTTCCAGCCTGTAATAGAGCTTTGGAGCTTGATTATATTCAGTGAAAGCAGGTCATTACAAACACAGTGCTTTTTGCATATTATCTAAATTGAAATAATAATATGTTCTCTCCTTTCATGTGCTATATTGATAAATCCCAACTTATGAATGAAACATGCTGATTAGTTAGTTAAAAATAATTAGTTCCATATTATGCCTCCAAGTTTAAGGCTTGATTAGTGCAAACAAATAACTTTTCTTGATAATAAATCATTTACAGATTATTCTCTTAAATGGAGCACACAGGCATAAAAATAATCTGCAGCAATAAATTGTATTATTTGTTCTCTCTTTTCTCTTTGACTTGAAGCATAACAGTACTTTTAGAACTTGAGAGACAGAATATCTATATGCAGATTTTGATCTCAACAGCAATTGCTGCTGTGCAACTCTGGCGCTACTTGATTGAGGCGGTGGTGTACCAGATAAGAATGTGACCCTTAAGTGTTCCTTGATTCAGTACTTCTGGCCACGTAGTCCCAGAAGAACAACAATTACTGCTTACAGTGACTGAGAATATTGCTGTGTTTAGCTTCTCATTATTTAACTTGCATTTAAATATTCTGATATTTACATCAGAACTGAGCTAATGAGTCCTTGGTGGTGGTTTAAGGTTTTCCTTGGTGGTGGGAGCACTAAGTAACCTTTTCAGTTCTTTCGAAGGAAAACAAAACCCTGCGTGAACATTTTTTTCTAGTCATTAGTTCACTGAATCCAGCACAATCCAACGATGTCCATAAAGCTTAAGCACAGTCCTGAATATGAACAGGGCTTAGGGCAGTCGTAAGGACAAAGCCTTTTTCTTAGCTCCCCTACGGTTCTTCTCATGCTGGAAAAAGATGGGTCCATAACTGTGTACAGGAGACATCCACTAAGGAAAGGCATAATTCAATAGATTACAGTATATATACTATAATAAAATTAGATACCATCCTGGTAAAAAGCCTCGACTGTTGATACTACTGTCTCTGCTGTTGCTCCCACTGACAGAGCCTCCCTGGTGGAAAGTTATGGCTCTCAATTGTCACTGTGAAAATCCAGCCCTATTTTGGGAGTGCTTATAACTTGTAGCAGTCATCTACGGTGTGGGAGTTTGATGGGGTTGTTAAGAGAATATCAGTCTTCGTATTTAGGCGCCGGAGCATGACAATTCTGGATGAGGCAAATAATACATTTCTATAAAATGCTTTCCTTCCTGGTTGACAGGAAACTTGCAAAGCCTGGGAAGAGAACCAGACCCATGCTCCATTCGCCCTCTTTCCAGGTTGCCAGCAAGAGAGCTAATTCGATAGCAGCGGTTGCGGTGGACACTTGTCCACCGGTGGCTGAGACCACCAGCTTACCAGCTATACATCATCACCAAATAGCCAGTAGCTAGAAATGGCTAAATCTCTACTGATTTGTGAAAGATCTGAAGTGACTTACTGGTTAAAAACCCTTCAATCCTTCCCAATCCTCTCAGAGGGTACTCACTGAGAAGTGGTAATGGGCTACAGTCTCAGAGTGCTTTTAAAGCACTCAATGTCAGAAAAAATGGCATTAACCCACTCTCCTCCCCATGTCCTGGACCTGATTCTCAATGCTAATCAGGAGGAATTTCACTGAAGTGGAGTTACACAAGACCTGTGTAAAAGTGGAATCAGATCCATGTATCATACATTTAAGATTCCTGGCACAATATGCTCTATTTACTTGAGGAAATTAAAACATTTCAAAGAGTCTGGATGATTTAAGGGCTATGTTCTTACTTCCTAGAAATTAGACCAGTACATCAGGTAATCAATAAGTGTATAAAACTCACTGAAATGCTAGCAGTGCAGAGGTCAGGAATGGAAAAAAAAGCAGCTGAAATCACTTTACATGATATACTGGAAAAGCAACATTATTTTTACCAACAGCACTGAGAAGTCATTGCAAAAGGCAAGAAACTGATTTAACAGTATGGTAGACACCATTTGTTTCACAAAGCCAATTTTGCCACTTCCATGACAAATAAAACAAAACCCAAAATTAGACTGTTCAGTTAAGCACATTGGCTCCAACTTCCCTTGAACTTTAAGAAATTCAGGGAGACAAGCTCTTGGGTTGGGCCCATCTGTACTGGAAACACAGCACTGCATTCATACCACATTAGCAATATTTTTTTCAATTCAAATCACAAGCACCAGTCAGTGTGAGGTGTATATCTCCTGCATGGTCTGTAGTAGAAATTCCTCAGTTACATGCGAAGCCTCTCCAGTGTCTTCCACAAGAAGAGGCTCCATTAAGACTAATGAAAGTGCTGATTCTGCACAACAGATGCTGCAGAACCTCCAGGAGAGCTGTAGGAAAGAAATGGGCTCTTAAACAGGTAGGGAGTCATTCAGCTTCTACCCTTGAATCTGAAAGAGCTGCTTGATGAGGCCTGATGAGACTTAGAGGTAAGCAAGAAATTCAAGAAGGAAATAACCAGGACTTTGAAAGCATAAATAAGCTGCACATAGTTTTCTGACTTGTAATAACTCACAGATCACTGTATCAGCTCCTGGGCTACTGCAGGAATATAAAGAGGCTTCTAGAAAGAGGAACAAACACTCCTCTATGCTGCTTCTTCCCCCTGCATTACAATAAGCCAAGGCTTGTGATGTTTTGCCAAAGAATGGGGAAACCTAGGAGTGACTTTGGACAATACATGCTGGTGATCATGAGTCACTGGCTAATGTTAAAGACAGAGCCACAGTCAGATGCGGTGTGTGTAACAGTGACTTTGTTTGCCATCAGTGGAGTTGCCATTTGCTTTATGCCTGATCTGAATTTTGCATCACGTATGCTCCTAATGGCATAAAAAGAAATTTTTGTGAATGTACAGTGAGGGGAACAGACCCCTGCAGTGCCAGCCTCCATTCTGAATGGGTAAGCTTTTTTTGGCTTGTCACATCTTTCTAGTCTCTAAACCTCTGCCGTTGTATTGTGATACAGCGTGCCATAAATATCTGTAATGGAACAGATTACATCAGCTAACTTAGCATTGCCAATCTCAATATTAAACTCTGCAGCAGTAAGGAGCCCTGCCCAAAGGACTATGACAAGTATTCAGCTCCATTTATGTTAGAATACAAAGTAGAGAATAAACCCACATCATTTCTGGCAACTGATACTACCTGTCAGATAAGAATGGCACAGGGGAAAACAATGCCAGAGCATTGAAGTTCCTTCTCGGAATTAAGAGCTGTGGAGTATTTGATACATGCCCTTCCTGAATTTGTTGTAGGTTAGTAATTTTTTTTTTTTTTTTAAATAGTAACTCCCCATCCCCAATACTCAGGCAAAAGCAAAAGGTAGTTTCCTATTTCTACACCCACTGACTCTGTTAAGGGCATGCTGGCTGCAACGAGGGAGAGAGGGTTCTGGTGGGATTTTAACATATTTTCACCTCATTTCAGATACACAAAAGACAATGGTTAAAATACTTAAAAATGCGTTCAACATTTTCTTGCGGTTTCTATACGCTCAGTCGGCTGCACATCGACTGTACTGTTCTCACGGCAATTTCGAGTTTCCTTGAGGTTTTTTGGGGCCAAATAAAATCACATTCCTATGAGATAAGTCAACATTAGGTTCCAGTGAGCTTGACCAGAGCTATTGTCCCCATGTTAGACTGTTCGTCAGAACTTTCTCTTTTCCAGCCCTCACCATGAATATTCTTGGAAGAGACTGCTCAAAGATTTATGTAGCAAGTGTGAAATAATTAGACTCAGTGGAACACAAGTTCTAAAGCGTGGGAGGCATGATTCAGCACTTCATCTTTCCAACATTAATGATTTGTTGTTTATTTTGTGGAGATTTTCAAGGGAAAAACTGGACTGACTTCCCTGTATGGGACTTAAAGATTCTGTAACTGGAAAGATAAAGAAGTTGGCAAGAACTTCCTTTACCCACCATGCTGTTTCCTGACTGCTGCTAGCCCCACAGAGATGGCTTCGTTCTGTTAGCATTTACTGCATATAAATTGCAAACAGCATGTTGAGGTGCTCTGAGGAAGGAAGCAATAAACCACAGAAAATATGAATGCTCAAAAATTGTATTGTCTGTTGTAGGAATATGGAAGCAGATCCTCAGGTCCTGTGCCTTTATTTCAGCAAAGGAGCTGGCCTATTGTTTCTATTTAAAATTGGTTGCCATGGTGGTATCATCCGGGCTTTCACCCTGATGAAAATTGTTTGCATCTGTGATGCAGTAGCGCTGGCAACCCAATGTTTGCATCTACCTCCAACACAGGAGTAATTGTGAAAATGGAACCTGACTGTTTACCTTTGCACGGTAAACAGGTTCCTTAAACACACACATACCTCTTGCTGTTAAAACTGCGTGGAAGTGGAAAAACAGTTGGTTTCACAGCTTCTGAGGCTGCAGAGACCTCAGGCAAAATGGAAGTGCTGAAGTGAAACTCCATGACCAGGCTGACCCTTCCCCAGACATGGCACTGGTGTACAGTTTTCATTTTGCAGCACTGCCTGGAATTTCTGGGAAGTTACAGGTCTCATGTTTTCAAACTGCTGGGAAGCCCTGCCTGACATTCAGATCTGCTGATACAAGAGTCTCTCTCTTCCATTCTCTAATGAGTCTCAGTCATTAGCCTCCTTACTTCACAGGCAGCTAGTGATCCCATTAGGTGAGCGGCAGCCACCACCAGGAGACTCAGAAACGTCTACGAACAATAAAACAGGTTAAAAAAGGGACTCTTCATATGCATTTATTTTCGGTGGCAGTTCAATTTCTGATCCAAACTTGCTATAGGTTCAGGCTTAACAGTGCCATAATTTCATGAGGTTCCTCCAAAACTTCACCGTGTTTCCCCCTTGGTGCCGATTCTGTAGGGCACGTTTACAGAAGCAAACCCAAGACAGTCCCAGGTCTCAAAGGGACATTTAGGCTTAAAGCTTTCTCTCTAATTAAAAAAGTTCTCTTGGAATACTAAACCTCGTACAAGGAACAGATGGGGTTAATGCTCCTCCCTGCATAAGCTGTCAGCACAATACTTCGAACAAAACAGCAGCAGCTTTACTAGCTGGAGTAGTGCTTGTTAAATTGAATTAGATCTGGAGCATTAGTATCAGTCCCTTCTCTTTACCTTTAATGGGAAATCCTCCTTTCCAGCATATGTGATAAGTGGGGGAGGAGGAACCCAAGAGCAGCTCTGAACAATGAACAAGGACCAAACGTTATCAGTAGGAAAGAAAACCTGGTAGCACCAACCCCATTACAGCAGTTAGCATTTTGCAGAACAGAATCGACCCGGGGTGCCAGCTCTGTATTTCTTTCTAGTTTGCAAATGAAAAAGCCTGTCTTTCCAGCATGCATATTGTATTGCAGCTGATGTGTCTGCAATGCCGATTCTGCTGAGCTGTAAGTGGAAGATCTGCTGAGTAAGAAATTATTAAAGGCAAGCAAGAGCCTCATTGTCTTTTGGTGATGTCAGTGCGACCCTTATCAATAATTAAACGGCTTTTCCAGGAACACAATCTAGAGAGACCAGCATCTGTTACCACATCGACGCTTCAGTCAAATGTTCCAGGAAAGGCTGCTCTCCACGGAGGCAATATCGTGCCATTTCTTTATTCTGCAGGCCCACGATGCTGAGAGCTGAGACAGTGCTCCATCTGATACACCGCGTCCCGCCCACACACTGTCATACTTAAAAGCATCGCAGGCTTGAAATAGGGACCATTTTAAAAGGGACTGGCCTGTCTGCTGCAGGCTGGAGCCCAGGGGGGTGTTTGGAGGGAGAGCTGTGGATCTTTCAGTCCTGTGAAACTTCACTGCTGACTTTTCCATTGGAAAGAGGAAAGCTGCAGGTCAGAGCTTCACCCCATCACTATCACCAAGGACTTGGCACGGGGAGCAATGGTCATATCAGAGCACCTGGATGCTAAAGCCGGGAGCTTTGTCTAAAAACTGAGAAGCAGATTTCTGAAGGCTCCCTGTTAAAAAGCTGACACCCAAAGGATGGGAGAACCCAGCTGATTTTGCATTTGTATCACGCCTGCAGAAGACCTCTTTCACTTAAGCCCACCACTGAGAAGGGACCGACTTGCCATAAATGCAGAAAAAACCCACCAACATACAAGGGAAGAATATCAGAAGTTGCACTTGGTTAGGCCTTTTTTACACATAGATTCTGAATGATACAAGCTGATAGCTGTGCGCTGCTGGCAACAGATTTGTGGGACACAATTTTATCCCTCACCACAGACTTTATGGGTTACTCTGATGGCATAAAGGGGCTCGAAACTGTGCCCTGCAAGGCTCTGCTACCCAGGCACACTTTGGGAAAGGCCCTGGCCCCTTCTCAAGCTCAGCCTTATCATTACACTGCAATTGGGAGAGGCAAGAGAGTGATTTCTGCAGTAAATATTGTATCAGGCAGTCTGGGCTGCTTCAAATGAGAGCAGCTCATAAGGAGCTACTAAATATAAAATCATCCTCAGGGCAGCTCCAGTTTAAGCCAGGGCATGTCAGCCCTCAGAGAAGCACAGAATCTCCTGGATGTAAAGAAGATAAAGGCAGGATGAGGAGGAGAATTTGAAGTTTACAACTGAAATGCTGAAAAACAAATGGGAGGTGCCATGTAAAGGGAGGGGAGCAAAACGAACCCATCAGAAACATGAAATGTCCACTATCTGCAGTCCCACAGTTTGGAATGTTGAGTGTCCTCCACCACAGTCTCCTGCATTGCTCCCCTACGGCAACCACCTACCCCGCATACCTCGGCGTCCTCTCTACCTTGGGGGATCTTTCAGCTCATTCTAACCCTTCTCTTCCCTCTGGTTTCTTCAGGCCATTTTTTCCCCTGTGTTTGTACAGTACCGCATAACATAGTGGTGCCCTAAACACCACTAGTAGTAAAAATAAATACAGTAATTCAATCTTTCAGTAACAGAGCTGAGCCTTCCATTGCTGCAGTCTAAACTCCACCTACTAAAAAGGCAGAAGATGTTCTCTGTGGTTTTCCAGCTTGCGTCCCCCCATTCTGTGGATGGTAGATCTAGACCCGGTACTACACTTAACACTGGTGTAACTTGGTACCTAATGGGGGTAGAAGTGTGCAACGGAAGCAGATCTGCAAAACCCCCGAAACAGGCGGGGTATCTGGTGGAGTCAGGTTCCTGCTGGATATTATTGAACTAGTTCAGTGATCCAAAACTAGATCTGAACTTCGCTGCTCTGGCCTATATCTGATGGAGATAAAAGATTCTATCTATATCCTTCGGGCCACACAAGCCCATTTCTAAGCCGTACTGTGTTTCCAGGTTATATTACAGACAGTTGATTCTGCTGGCTTCTTGCATCTGAATCATTCCTCCACTTTTACCCATGTTTTCAGCTGCAGAATATAGCTAATTCAACAACATATGGAAATCAACAATTATCACTAAATGCCAAAGTTTAATGAGGTGACAGCAGGACACACTGACTAGTATTTAACCATACGAGCTAGACCATGGCGACCAGTTTACAAATACTTCTGCTGAGCTTCAGTGCCAACACAATTTTATATAGCAAAGGCAGGTCCTCTCTTGCAGTGTACGTGCACCATTCCCGAGGTTGGTGTCCGAGTACTTTTTGTATGGATATTCTCTATTCCATATGCATGTGTCTCAGATGTTTTTCAAGTTTTCACCATATGCAGGCCAACTGCACTGCATGTAATTAATCTGCATTCTGAAAATAATATTTTAATCACAGCATTAAAGGCATAATTTTAAAAGGAAAAAAAAAACCAAAACAGATTCTACAGTAAAGGCAAAATTTGTAAGGAAAAGTAGCTACTTCCCAACCTACTGTAAGCCATCCCAATTTAACCTGTGGTTTTGTGATCTCCTGCTATATCAATCTAGACCTATCAGGAAAAGTACACACATCTTCTAAATGGCTGCTTACCACTGAAGCAGGTGCCTCACGGTCTTTTATCCCTGGCACCCTATGAAAAATGAGCAAGGAAATGGAGCAGGACACATTTGACAAGTAGGAGTGGAGGCAGGCTAGATGGGCACCTAAAAAAGAACTGAGAATCTAATTTCTCTTGGTATCAACAGTATTCAAGCATCTAAACACTTTTTAGTACCTTGACCCAACTGACTTGGAGACAGTTCACCCAATAAATCTGTAGCAAAGCAATTCAAGTGTCCCCAAGTCATCTGCTAGCACCCAAAACAATAAGCTATCTTTCTGCTGTTATGGTTGGGCAGCATAATAAATGGTTCTTCAGGATAGTAAAAGTGGAACCGTTGACCTATCAGGCCAGTAAAAACCCACTGGCTTATTTCTTCTTGTGTGGCCTTAACTTAATTCTGGCAGCTTTCCTGAGGTGTATATGGCTTGTCCCAGAGTCAACTACTATGGTAGACTGGGGGCTGAAATTCATCAAAGGTTTTGCAGATCTTCAAGCCAAACTCTGCTTTCTGTGCAAAATGTGTTGCAACAGTCAACTCCTGCTGAGCACCAGAAACTGGCCCAGGAATTACGGCACCGTGTGTTCGGCTTGGTGACAGATTGCTTTACCAGCGCTTAAAACAAGAACACCGACCTGCAGAGATAATTAAGCAGTTGTTGCTAGGAGGCTTCAGAGCTGCTTCCTGAAGTTCTCCTAAAAAGATGGGTGCTTTGTTTGGATTTTTAAGAAACTTTGAAAGCTAAATACAGCTGGATCAAAATCGCCATAAAAGGGTCTTGGATTTGGTGACCCTCCATTTCCTGAGAATAATATTTTCTGGGCGCAAAACAGTTGTTTGAATCTGTCTCTGAAGGATTCAAAAATGAAAACCAGATTTTTTTGTCACTGTTCATTTGCACTAAGATTGGAGCAGAATATCTCAGTCCAGAATATGTATAGCACACACATACAATATACACTTCCACTCATGTTTAAAGTCATGTGTGTATATATACACGTATATATAGCATATACAAACAAACCTCCTTTTAGCGTTCCTGTCTGTCATGTAACCGTCATAACTCTTGTAATAGAGCAAGACACCATTTAATTTTTCGTTGTCCTTGATCACCAACCCAGAAACATACCATCAATTGACACTTTTAAATGTCTATACCACAACTCACATTGTTTGTCAATGTGTTACATGTATTTTAATTTGTTTGAGCTCTCCATAAAGTTTCTTTCTATTCTTCTGATTGGACAGTAGAACCTGAGGACACCTCCATTTCACAGGCAGATTAAAAATGGGCAAAAATAGACACAGCATTTTGGTTTACTCAGGCTCTTTGCTGAAAGGAAGACTCAAACTAAACCCACATATTTTCGGGGGGGTTTTACCCAAATAGTTAACATACAATCTTTACTGGAGACAAGGCACTATAATTTTTTCCTCAAAACTCAACTGTTCCCTTGTTGACAGTTTTCACAGATAAGTTATGGATGGCATAAGCGTGATGGCTAAGGGAGGGAAAACACTGGAGTGACTTTAGAGAAAGACATAAAGTTTAATAAGGCCAAGAGACCCACTGACAAGAGAGACACAAGGGAAGAAGGTGAGAGAGGCCATAAAAGTACGTACCCACCCAAATATTCAAATAATATTACCACAAAGTAAAGTTATCACATAAAGTCCATGCTCTATAAGGAGAGGGGTCCACTGAGCAGAGAAGATAACATATTTCCTAGACTCCTACTGTAGTCTGAGAGCCACTGACTAATTAAAAGTAGATTTTTTGGCCCCATCTCCACAGTGCGTCACTGGGACAAATGGAAAGTGTATTTAAACGTGGTAAAGCAGTGATGAATCACCAAATCTACTGCCTGCTGGGATGGATCACCCCTCCCCATGGGATCTGCTTCTCCTGCCTCCAGCTGAAGGACCACTGATTCTCAGTGAGAGAAGTCGCCGGAGTGAAATAAAATCACAGCTTTTTCTGAGTACCTTCAAGAGTAATGTGCATATTTGATTCATGTTTCAGAAGAGGAAAAATCATTAAGGCCATTAAAGGAAGAATACTGGAAGCCACAGTGCAGGGGGGGGAAGCCTGACGATGGGCAGCTGGATTGGGAAGAGTGGGAGAAACCAGTCTGTGAGCCCTGACTCTTACACTGCATAAAGCACCACGTATTTAGCATGGCTAAAGCATCTGCCTTTGACAGAGATCCTCTCACTAAGGACGGAAAGAAACGTTCATCAACAGCAACAAAAGACCTTGGAGCATCCCTCCTTGGCCCTTTATTTCCTGAGTGTGTAAGCCATGAATGATGAGTATGCTGAGGGTTAAAGTAAAAATAAAAAATCACTCTCTAGGAAAACATACAAGAAAAGGGCAGCTAAATCTCTGACAGATGAGAACACTCTCGGGGTGTCAGCAACAGGAGTTCTGATTTACACTATCTGGGGGGAGAGATAAGGACTCTGCAGTACAGCAGCATCTAATAAATGATGCCTGCAGCACAATAACGAGAGCGAGCTCTTCATTTCATTTATTTATTTTGCAGTTAATTTAGTGTTCCTGAAAGCAAGGGCTTTTTTTCTCTGGTCACTGACAATACAGCCAAGTTCTCCCTCGCTCACAGCTCTGTCAAAAGACACTTTATAAATAACTGGATAGGAGGATCTTCACCCCTGACCTACGGGATCTACCACTTGAAAAGAAAGATGAGGAGCACGGACGCCTGGCAGACATAGCGTGTCCCTGCCCTGTAGATTGCGCACACAAATCTACCTAGTTCAGACCTGGTCTTCAAAGCAATAAGCAACAGGGCCATGAGTATGTAATAAGCACATGATGTACATAACCAGCAACTCTGGTTATAAAACTAATCTCCTTTTGACTTCCAGGGTCTGCTACAAGAATTTGAAATGAAGTCTTGAGACAAGAAGATCAGATCAAAGTTGAAATATAAAGTAACAAGTCCTCCATTCTCACCACCACCACCACCCCCAAATTAGAAAAAAACAACGGCTAATTTGGGGGAGAAATTAAAAAAAACATCTAACACCTAATCTAGAGCCTTTTCCCCTGCATTGCAGGAAGGATTGGTGCATAATTTCAGTGCACTTGTTCAGAACAAGAGGTGTTGCAAACACCTACTTTGTTTTTGCTGCTTCCACGTTCCTCATTCCCTCTAGACTGTCCCTCGCACATTAGTCATGTTGGGGCAATGATAAGGTGGAGAATGATTACATAGTTGGCTCAGACTTTTCCCTTCCCAGTACAGCGTGTGCTTGGATCCCTCCTGGGTGGAGACTGACCTGAATGCCTTCTGTAAACCATACGCATGCAAGCCTGTACTGTAATGATTTCCAGTTTGGTTATGTACCTCTTCCTGTTCCCAGGGCCCATCTTTCAAAACAGGATGGTCCTGATTCAGGTCCTGTTGTTGGTTTTGTTGATTTGGGTGAAAAACTGCAGATCTCCACTGAAACAACTCACCTTTTCTCAGTTATCTTCAGAAAAAAAAACATTACTCTGTGCATTCCTCACCTGTTACTATGTCGAGTGAATTTGGCAAGTGCGTGAGCATGTGTTGTGACAGTCCCCTGAGGAGTATTGCCTCTGGGAATAACTTTCTGAGCTACTTGGAAAGCTCTTTGTGAGTGACTGCGTTTGGAGATGCTCAGCGGTGGGATGCTGGTTTTGCCTCTCTCTTTTTCTCTCTCGTGCCCTGGGCCCCATGTCAGGACAGAGGTGGTTTTTACCCAGCTCAACAACAACGTGTACCTCTTACCCTGAGACAGACCAGGGCTCGCCTCACTGGGTAGCACAAACATGGCACAGGACAACCGTGCTCATATGCCATGCAACCAAGGATGTGCTCGGATCTTTTCCCCAAAACGTTCTCACATTTTCTTCTGCAGAAAGTGCTACTGTCCCTTCTCTACCAGCCTGAGCCTCGGCTTCCTCCTTGACTCAGTCTTTGACTCAACATTATGTCGAAGGCTTGTCGTTTCTTCTGCTGGATGTTCAATTTCAGCCTTTCCTCTATCCCCATACTGAGAAAAGTAACCCAAACACAAATCGCCTTGTGACTTGCCTGTAGCAAACTTCTTTCTGCTACAATGCCCCTGGAATTACCTGTTCAAAGCCATTCAGACTGTTCCTTCTGTTGCTCCACAGCCTGCCACCAATTACACCCTCACGTCCACACTCTTCACATACAGTGCTTATGGAAAAGAAGGTGGCAGATGCAGGGTGAGGACAGGGGGTTGGGTAGGATGTTTTGGGCAGTGAAACACAGAACTGCTGGCAGCAGGCTCTGTCTGAGCCCTGCCGAGGTCCCACCGCTCCAGCCCTGAGCTCCTACACGGCTCTGCCTGCTCTTCCAGTTTCCAGCTCCTGCAGCTGCCAAAACACTTCTGCCAGGGAAAGCAATGCTCTCCCTCAGCTGCCTCTGGCCCTACCTATGTAATAAGCTTTTATGCCTTAGTCCTTGCCTAGAACATCTCCCGCATCTGACTTGGCTGCCCACGAGAGCGCCCTGCTCTGCCCCAGCCCGGCAGAAGCCTGACGCACTCATGGCTGTGTCCAGCAGAAGAGGGGCAGTGGCAGATTCCGACACGTCTCCTGTCCATCTGTGAAAGAGAACCAGGTGATCCGCTTTGCCTGCTCTCCCCCAGGTTTGCTTTTTCTCAGAACCAATTCCTTAACATCACTTTCAGTGCCACCAAATTCTCACAGTGTTGTCCAAACACCAGCGTAGGCCTGAACCCTGTTGTCAGCTGTCTTGGCAGACCGAGTGGTAAACCCAGGTGTTACTGAGGCATCCGTCCACTCCACCAAAATACATAAAACCAAGGGACTAAAATATTCTAGACATTAAATCAGGCATCTGAAGTCATCACCAACTTATTTTGCTTTTAAGTTCCTTAGTGACAGAAGGGACCTTGACAGAGATTTTTCAAAGCTGCTTTGGGATTTAGATTAATATAATTTGGGGGTTTGTGCACCTACACATCTTAGGCTGCACTGAAAATCCCAAGCTAAACTAATTTTCTGTGTGGGAGAAGGTGCTCCTGCCCAAAGTGAAGGGAACCGCTTGCTTTGCAGCCAAAGTCCACAGAGTCAAAAAGGCTGAGGGAGCCCAGGGGAGAAAGAAGGGAGGCACATTCACCGTGGAAATGCTATTGATCCTTTGCCATAACAGCAATAGCTGGTAAGACTGCAGCATGAACTAACCTGCCCACTAAAGCAAAATGCTCTGTGATTTGTAAAAATCTCCTCTAGAATGTAAAGAACAAGACCAGAAAAGCTATTTAAGGTTTGCGGGTTTCCTCAGGCAATGGAAGAAATAGAAGCCTGATTAAGTCTCAGATTTGTTACTCTGCAGGCGAATAAACACATCCCCTGCGCTCACACACAAAACTCACTTGGGAAGGGCTGGTGAGGGGGTTTGTTTCTGCTGAGGGAGAACATGCAGAGAGAGGGGGAGAGAGAGAAAATGCTTTCCCT
>NW_009260839.1:4385993-4391756 GCF_000687185.1 Egretta garzetta | reverse complement strand
AGAAACCTGCCCTCAGCTGAAGGCACCGCGCAGTTCTCCCATCTTAGGCTCATACAGCTTACCCAGTCCCAGCAATACTGAGCTTGGAACACCCTAACTCAGGTGCATTTTGTGACAGAAAGGGGTCATCTCTGCTGCCCTGACCCTAGTAAAACTTCTTGTTTTCTTTTTCACTGGGCTTCAGAGCTAGAGCTTGCTAGCTGCACTCTTACATAAATGCTAAAGAAGAAATTCCTGTTGGCGCAGAAGAGCTAGTAGCAAGATTTGGTATGGTAATGTACTATCCCAGATACAGGCTGTGTACCACCATGCAAACAACTGCATGCTCCCAGAAAATACCCTCTGGAGAATTATTGGAAACCATTTCCATCTGACAGGTTGGCACTCAGCCCTTTCCCAGTCAGCATTCATCTCTCTGGTGGCAGCTAATGAGCTCTGTGCTGAAGCACTGGGCAGCACAGGTGTGGAAAAGCCACAGTAAAGAGAGGATTTCTGATATCTTTTATCGTGTGACTTGAAAGGGAAAGAAACACTGTGCTGGACATCCACTGACTTCAGAAGGAAGCGGAGCAAACCATTTAATATTACTATTGTAATACAACAGCACCCAATGGGCCTTAGTAATGAAAGCGGCTCTGTTGGGCTAAGTCCGTGTATCAGCACCTTCCAACAAAAATGTGGGGGGGTACAAATGAGAGGAACAAGTGGGTACAGACAGACCAAGCCAGGGAGCATGAGAGCAAATGAGTTTTCAGTTTGCTGACTATTCTGTAAGCATGAATGAGTAATTTTGTTTGTCCGAGATTTTAGAAGTTAAAGAGGCAGCTTGGCACTGGACAAAAATGCTTCCCACTGGACTTCGTAATAAGCAAACTCCAGAACATTTTTAAATGAAGAGTCAGCCTGAATCAAAACAAGGATTAAAAAAAAAATGCCTTGCTTGAAATGTCAAGTGAAATGGTCTGGACATTTCTGTGCCTTTTTTAAAATTAAACCAAAATAGTGTTTCAGATTTTTTTTTTTCCCCAAATCTTTTGTTCTTGCCAGAAGGAACAGCTGGGCTGAAGGCAAACCATCTCAATGCGCTCCCTGCAAAGACCACATGGAAACCAGCCTGCTTATCTGGATAGCACATCAGCTGCCAAACCACTGCTGAGGGCTTGGTGCACTTCTGGGCAAAGGAGGATTTTGAGGAAGAATGTGGAAGGGGAGAGCGCAGCCTTGAAGATACCGACCAGGACAAGAGAGGCTCTAGGAAAAAAAGGTGGGGGTGTAGGGTAGAAATGTTTCAAAAACGGAAGAGGAAGACAAACCATAGACGAGATCTAAGCACTCTACAGCCTAGCAGACACGACAGATAGGACTGGGACAGTGTACGAAGGCAGTCATTTGTTTGGGATACCCTGGAGAAGGGAGAGCCCAGGGTAAGAGATGCTTCAGCCCAAGTGATGAGCCAAAATACAGATCCCTGTATCTTGCAGGGTTTGAGACTAAAATGCATATGTCCCAGAAAGCTCAAGAGGCTAAATACCATTTCCAACCCAAAGCAATGGCACCAGCCAGCACTGCGTGACTCATGCTCAGACCTGACCTCTTGGAGGCTGCGGAGGTTGGGGTGGAAAGTATTATACTGACAAAAGCAGAGAGCTGACCTGGCCATGGGCGGTGACCAAAGCAAGGAGACACCAACCTCCTTGACCAAAAGTTTTCTGAAGGCTTAGAAAAGACTGAGTGCTGCCACCAGATGTTTTCTGGAAGGGATGGGAAGAGGACCCTTTCCAGAGATGTGTGCCGGGGTGAGGAGCTACCAGAGCCACAAGGCAGCTTCGCAAAGCATTTGCAATCAATTATTTATCAGGCAAGTTTGGGACAGATGGCAGGAGCACTGTGCGCCCATGCGGTTACGCTGCTGCTAGAACAGACCACAGCTCCAAACAGGAGCCCCGAGGCAGGACCAGAGGCAGGACCCCTTGGCAGAGACGGGCATCACCGCAGCAGGGCGTGGAGCTCAGCACCATCCTGCTCCTCTCCTAATTTCTGCCCCTCTGCACACAGCAGGGAAGAGCAGCCCAGCCCAGCCGCCAGGCAGGAAAGGGTGAACAACCCAGCTGTGGCATGGAGGGCTTGGGGGAGAGGAGAGGAACTTGTAGGCCAAGGGGGAGTTAATTTGGGTGGCACTGGGAGTTGGCAATGACCAAGATTTTGGGCCCTGATGCCAGGGTCTGATCTGGGTGTCCTGGTTTCTCCCTGAGCGGCCAAACCCATCGATGAGCACCCTGCAGAAGTGCTGGCCTGTCACACATGGGCTGCCAGGGACCTTGGCAAGAAAAGCCCTTTTCTCCCTCCATTTCAAACAGCCTGCAAGTGGGCAGTGGTTTTGTCTATTATTCAAAATTATTTGACAAGCTATTTTTTACCCTCTAATTATTATTTGCTGCTGGGGAGTTTTCCCACCACGAAAGCTCACAATGAGCCCATATAAAGTTTGCTCCTCCGCAAGCACTTGTGTATGTGAGCTCAGTATTTCCACCTGTACCGGTGCGAGGATTGCTTGGCTGTGTGGGAATGCCTGGAAGAAGGACTTTGAAGACGGCCGGATCAAACTGGAATTTCAGTTTTAATTAATTGCTGTAGAAAATGTCACTGGTATTATTCACCCAGCTGTACTCTTATGTCATGTTTGCCTGAGACAAAGTTCTCCCATGTACTGTAATGAATCATAATATTTAAGATGAATACAGAGCAGCAGTGACATTCACCAGGGCTGTCGGCGGCCAGAGCTCGGGGTGAGCTCTGCCGGGCTCCTCTCCCGGCTGCAGCTGGGTGTGCTGGGACTTGACCCTGTCCCAGGCTTCCCGAGGTCTTTTCAGGCACCCCCCCATGCTGCCTTTGCAGGGCGTGAGCCATGGGGAGAGCCCTTCTGCACCCTCTGCGCTGGGAATTTCAACCAGCACCACCCCCGGGTAGGACCCGTGCATCTGCCCGGTGCAGCTGGAGCGGGAGGGCAGAAGGAGGTGTTGGTAGGGCTGTAAATCACCTCTGCTTCCTGCTGATCTCCAGAGCTGCCAGAGATCAGGCTGCTTCAGGCTGAAGAAACCGTCTGAACGAAGGTGGAAAGAGGTTGCTATTATGTCGATCAGCTTACGCTGCAATTAATGCTTTTTTTAAAATATCCCTTTGCAGAGCAGGTTCCTCTCTGTTCTCTCCTTTGAGTTAAGCCTTCCACCACTCCCATTCCTGCCAACACCCACTGGTAACGAGTACTGCAGTGAAATCTAATCAGAGCGGAGATCAACTCATTACCCTGAGAAGTAAACGTGTCTCTCAGACAAAGCAGCAATTTTGTCTGAGTCATTGCAGCATCCCTGAGTGTATCCAAAACAATCAAAAGCTGGCTAAACCAGTCCATGAGTAGCAGAGCCATCACCTTTTCCTCCTGCTTAGTCCCAAGGAGAAGCTGTGCTCCACTTGCCCTACTCCTGGCAAGGAAACCTCCTTCCCTTTGTTCCCACGATTAATAATTCAGAGAAATCCCATGGCCCAAGTGTTCACATTCCCTCTTTGTTACAGGACTTGAAAATGTGGCAAGGGAAGGGACACTTTTAATTCCTTGGACTGACTGGTGAAGGGCTGAGAATGGTGTAATGGTTGGTATGGATGGGGATGAACCACCCAGACCTGTGTGTGCACATGCGGATGAACATAAACAGGAGGAACAGCGTTACCATAGAAATGAAGAGCTGCCTGCACAGACATCGTTTGTCACATCAGCGTCCCTGCCACGGGGTGCTGCTTCAGCCTGGGAGCTGCAGCGAGGGCGGTGGTGCCTTTGGGTGTGCGGGTGTTCCTCCGCTCAGTGTTGCTTCCTGGTGCCATTTGAGAGAACTGATACTGAACCCTGATAATGGTCAGAAAAGTTCTGGTGAAGGAGCAAAATTGAGATCCCGGGTGCCAGCCAGGAATCGGGCTTCGGAGCCACGGCTCGGGCAGCAGACCTGCATCCCGCCACAAAGCCAGGGGATGGGGAAGGCTTGTGGGAGACCGACAGATAAACACCATGTCAGGCAGTGGATGTGCACAGCGGGGCCGAGCACTTTACATTCCTCCCTCGGATTCAGAAAGTTTTGTCTCTGGACCAGTGCCAGCCTATAAACTAGCTGAGAACCTGCGCTCTCCCTAGCATGGGATTATAACGCTGCCGTGGGTAACGCAACCTCATGTACAGAGAGGGAGAAAGGTTTGGGGTGTAGTGCTGCCCTGGGGGTTATGAAGCCGGCTCTCTTTGTTCCCCTAAAGGGCCCTTACTTATCGGGAGTAGAAGCCCAGGCAGTGTTTCCTAACAACCCTCGCCGGGGGACGGCTGGGGTTGACAACACTAGCAATTTTCCTGCAAGCCTTGTGGAATTTGGTATTTTTCATGAAGTCTAAACTCCTGGACTCTTCTCATTAACTGAAAGTCTTAGCTTTCATTTTTTCCTAGGTCTCATGACTGCAAAGAAAAGCTTAAAAACATGACCCTTAAGCCTCATAAATCAGAAGTTAAATAATTTCTTTTTTAAACTCAGCGCAAACATCCCTATTAAAAAAAAAAAAGAAAAAAAAGAGAGAGAAGCAAGAGCTCATGACATTTTGTGTCCAAGAGTCTTTTCTTTTGCAGGGAGAAGCTGGGGGCCGCAGAACCAAGTCTTCATTTTTCAACACTCCAAATATATATAATTATTACAGATAAAAGTAAACATGATACAATTTATGTAATACATATTTCAGCTCTGACCTTGCAGATCACTCCTAGTTTGTGAAGAGAATTTATTGTCAAGACATGGTCTCCCCTTGGCCTCTGTGAAAACTGCCAGTGAAATAGGACATTCTTGGAGAGAACAGAGGAGCTACAATCATAAACATCCATGACGCAGTCAGAACATACAAGCCTATAAATAAATATACCTGAATGCTAACAGCTTTCAGTCAAGAAAAATTGGTGTTGACCACTGGCCAGCAAGTTGGCAAACAGCTGTAGAAAACAGCCCTGTAGTTTGCAATGCCTCTGAAACCACACAAGGAGAGAACAGGCCACAGAATGTTGTTTTGTCCCTCCGTGGATGCTGCCCCAGTAAATGATTTTCCTTGATCAAGACTTAATCCAATAAGGAAGGCACAATAAGAATGTAAATGTCAATTGTAGTTGAGAAATTTGACCTGTTGGTCACAGAAGCAGCTTAATTTAATCAGAGCTACTTATTGGAATAAAATAAATGCCCATCGTAGTAAGACTCTCAGACAACTGTGTGAAGATAATGTGAAGAAGGAGAAAAGAGGGACCTGACCTAAATCGCCAAAAGTGAGAAACTGCAAGGTCACAGGCAGGACGGACACCTCCACTCGCTATTCCTGCCTCCTGGACCGCATACAAACCCACTGCACCACTCTGGCACAGCAGCGCTAACGCTTCGCATTCGGGAAGCATCATTCATTGAGGCTCTAGGAGAGCTTTGTTGGCATTGATTATTTCAAGCTTCACGCTAGCACATTACGGACAGAAAAGCTGTAGCTCAAAGAGATGAAGTGTCTCGTCCCACAGTCACCCAGCGAGGCACTGGGCAGAGCTGGGAGCAGAGTTCCGCCTGACACCGGCACGTCTTTGCTCCAGCCAGCGTGACATGCGCTCGCTTAGGAGGCAGCATTGGAGCACATGCGATTGCTCTCTGCAGTCGATTCCTCTCATCTCCCAGTTCAAATTAGACACTTTAAGTTTTCCTGCTTTCA
>NW_009260839.1:4361859-4385953 GCF_000687185.1 Egretta garzetta | reverse complement strand
TTAACGCCCTGTGAAGTGCTTGGAACGTTTAAGGCTTGGCACTCCTTTGGCAGACCAAGTATTTCAGAGTGAGCAGTGTAAAACCCCAAAACCAAGGGGGTGAACTTTAGGCCAAACAGATTTGGTCCTGTACAATTGCCTAGAGGTACTAAAGCTTGATCTCTGTGCCAAAACCCGTAGTTTCTCTCAATCACTGAGACTTTTCAAAGTTTAACTGTTACTTGGCACAACAAATCAGAGCAGCTCTTGTAACACTCAGTTTTCAAGTGTTTATAAACAGCCCTTCAAAACCACCTGCAATTAAGTAAGCAAGTTTTCACACTTAGAGGTCCAGACCTCTGTTTCGCATTTTGATGTGGTCTCAACAAAACAGTCTCAGAAAATGTGGGGGTTTGTACTTTGTACTCAGGCAAAGTAGTGTTTTGTCTCAGCCTGACGCCTAGCACTCAGGTCCACAATCTTGATTCAGATGCAACTCCAGAAAGCAGGATGTCTGAATATATTTATCAAGGAATTAAATATATATTTAATCGAGGAAGCTGGAAGAAAACTGCTTTAAGAAGAGATGCTGGAGGAAAAGGATGGAAAAAGGATAAAAATAATTATTTCAAAGCCAAAAAAATAACGGCAGCAGAGACAACCCTTGCAGGGCACGGTAAGCACTGAAAAACATGCCTGAGAAAGTTATGGGATTCCAAGGCATGGCTTCCACCCAAGAATCCTGCAAGCATGGCACAAGCAAACCCAGATAAAGACATTTTTAAACAGCCCCTCAAAACAAAAATTAACAGAAGGAGCTGAACTAGAAAATGTTCACATGTAATTCCAGAGCAGATGGACTGTAAGTCTCTGAAACAGAAGGTCTCACCCACAGAAGTTCCTACCCATCCTTAGAGTACGAGTGACAACAAAAGCAGCGTTTATAGATCTGGATGTGCTCGTGTTCGCTTACCTCTGTGAGACTGTGAGTCTCAACGCACAAATTTGGAGGTTTAATTCTCCTTAGGCTGAGTGCTGCCAGGCTCACAGATCTGTGGTTGTGATACAGTACATCACTTAAACCGGGCTGCAGTTGGATTAAAGGTCTTTGTAGGACCACATGCCTAATGGGGGACCCCATCCCAATCAGGCCAGTGAGCAGCGGGACTCTGCACACTGTGCTTATATCATCCTGGTAAATAAAGCTGCAAAACTGGGATTTAGATCCAGAGTTCACTGGTATCTGGAGGTAAAATCATGGTTTAGGCCCACCTCTTCCATTCAGAGAGCCAGACCGTTGCTAGATGGCCCACCGACCCGTTTGGGGGGGCACAGGTTGGAGAGGAGGCACAGCCAGGTGTCTGAACGCTGTGTTGCACGATAACGCTGCACTAGGGCTCATGCTTTTACAAAGCAGAAAGAAAACATGGTTTAATTGAAGAAAGCTCCCCAATAACTGTATTCTATTGACCTGGAGAGCAACCTCCTGAAGTGAAGAAAACTTCAAGGTGATAGACACTGGTATGTGTCTTACCAGGACAGATGGGATTAAAAACATCTGAACATCTGAGAAGCTGCCTGGATTTTTGTCTGTCCAGGTAAACCTTTGATTGCAAGAGATTAGGTAACATGCAGACCCTTTGCCTGCGCTTCAGGGACCCTGAACTCCTGCACAAATTCAGTGGGGTCTGGGCACCTCAACCTTTTAACTGACCAAGGTCTAAAAGGGTGAATGGAACATCAGTACTGGGGGGCTTACTGGCATGTGAACAGGCAGAATCCTCGCTGGGGGTAGGAGAGTCTGCAATCTGAAAGGACGGAGGAGCTGGATTTGGGGATTGCACTGAGAGCAATGGCTCTGCTTGAACTGATACAGATCTATTGAACTGGTTCTTCCAGCACAGCCTGAGTGCCTGGACTCCTGGCATTTTTGTAGTGTAATAGCACATACATGAATGGTAAGGAGTGGCTGAATGAATAAAACACTGCAAGAGGAGCAATAATTTACGAGTCTATTTAACAGACGATGGCTTTCAGGGCTGTAAATACCTATGAAAGCTTCTGGTCACAGGGCCAGGAAGCCTCCGTGGGGCTGCTCTAGGCACTGCGGCAGCACTGATGCCCCAAAACTGGTGCAGAAGGCAGGTGAGCCTGCAGCGCCCTGCAACACCCCTTGCACTGGGATCCTCGCCCAGGTGGTCTCGGCAAGCACCTCACACCTCGTACCCAGCAGCTAGATCTGCAAAAGGACATGGGGGATGGGAGTCACTTTTTCCAACATTCAGGAACCTCGAGAGGAGAAGCGATTGTCAAAAGAAATCATTTTATATTTACCCGCCTCAGAACAGGCTGTTAAACTCAGCTGGGACCCTGATCCAAATAATTTCTACTGCATCCTGCCTGTCCTCTGGGACGCTGGAGGTACCCATCCCCCTGCTTCGCCACACCTCAGTGATTCCGACTGCCAGCCCTCATAAACATAAACCTGCATAAATCAGGGATTTACTGCCAGGAAGCCAAGCACTGGTCACAATTGCTCTAGCTCCATACGGTAGGCCTGGCTAGAACATGGTAAGAATTCTCCCCTGCGGGGACTTCTAAGCAACTGCCAATAATTTCCCATGCTCCCGGTGCCAATAATAAATAAATAAATAAACAGGGGGGGAAATGCAAATGGAGAGGACATGTAAAACTGCCAAACCAAATTCAGGACGCAAAAGAAAAAAGGAGGGAGAAAAAAAAAAAAAAGCATTGAGAAGAGCACAGTCTAGCCAGTAACACTTTCAAGTCCCATCCATAGCTGAGCTCGGAACAGTAATTCCTTGTTTGCAGGCTCCTCTGTTAGAAGCTAAATGTGATTGCAACTGAAGTACATTGATTAACCCAAAATAACTTTCCCTCAATTTGCTGGCTGCTCAAGAATACTCAGGAGACCTGCTTTTGTTCTGAACTAGTCACTCAGGAGCCCTGGCTCGGGTCCTTGTGCGTCTATTGAAACTGAGTGAACCAGAAAAACGCCAGGAACTGCACAAGGACACATAGTACAGTTTAATTAGTTTAGAGAGAGGAGTTTATTTTTTTCCAAGCATCACTTGGGCAAATTGTTGTTGTTGTTGTCGGGTGGTTTTTTTGGTCTTTTTTTTTTTTTATGGTCTTGTTAAAATAATTTCATGGTTGCAGTTTTTGTTCCTGTGCTTAGCAAAGCAAACTGTAGTGGTTACAGCCGGCGGAGGCCTGAGGGGGAGGGCTGGGACAGGCTGGCTTTTTTTACCAAAAAAAAAAAAAAAGTAGCACAGCATTTTATCACGCTGCTTGCAAAATGATGCGTTTAAAGGGCAGAATTGTCAATGTCAGATGCGAGGCTGAGGTACCTATTAATAAACAGCCTCTGCATAGGAAATTCTTTGCAGACTTTAATCAGGAATTTTCCATAGTAACGCCGTGTTCCTACAGCTAGCTCAGCGACAGCGGTTTAAATTCCACCCAATGGACTTTGCATTTGCCTTTGAAAACAGAAATAATACGTGTGAGATCACAGGTGCTTCATTTCCTTCATTAGCAAACATTTTATGATGGCTTTTTATTCCTCAGCTTTCCTCCCTGCACATACGTGTGAGCTGAAAAGGGAAGCTAATTTTAGAATGACTGAAAGATCTGGAACCAAATCTAGCCTAAAATTCAGGTTCAGAGTCAACGCTGCTGTTACCGTAAAAGTTGATCTAAGAGATCCTTCCACAGAGCGATGGAAATCTCACAAGAGCCACTGGTCTCATAAGTCCCACAATATTGTACGTCAGACTCTTGCAGGAGTGGCTGTTATTATTTTGGCCGCATCTAGACAAGAAAATAAGCAGCTTCTGCTTTGGGATTTAACTCAGAACTGAGAAAATCAAATCTCAAGACTCTAAAGCAAACATCTCCCTTTGATCCAAACTCCAACTGCGGGGCTTTTTCCATCTCCGGATTTAACCGTTCAGCCACTCCAGCACTATTCGGCTCATCATGAATGCTGGAGGTGGAAGAGCCATGTGTGTAAAACTGCCTGGGAAAATGAATGCCAGCTGTCCCGCCACTGTCTCCCTACTCCCTTCAATCGTTTTTGGTCTCTTCAAGCTGGTTTCATATGTCTTTGTGAATGCTTGCCCTTATCCTCTCCTGAGCATGACTGTCCTCCTTGTGCGGTCAGACCCTCCTCTCCCTGGCTCTCTGAGATAGCCTCCTTGCACCAGCAGGGACTGCAGTCCCAGTTCATCATTCTGCAATTAGCAGGTGGACTCTCCTTTCGTATTACCTGCCATTCCCACTAATTATCTGCCCTGCCACCCACTGCAAGATTGAGGCTGAAAAGATCAGCAGTCCCGTGCCTTAGATCTGACTCCTAAGTTAACTGCCTTATCCCAAAGGCATTTTTTTTGCCAGATGGAGTCCCTGACTACTTTCCTGCTCAGTTCCACGGGTGTTATATGCTATGCGTGCCGCTGGCTAAATAAAAGCTTTAATACCCCTATTACTCCAAGGGCAGATGTCTTTCCACTTCATTCTGGTTTTCTATTTTATAGACCAAAACCATCTCAACTGCAGTGAATTTATGCTTAGGCCACGAATTGCTTGAGGCTAAAAGAATGTACCAAGGATGCATCTGGCTGTTCAGCTTGTTCATATACTTTTCTCAATACATTACATCCCCTCTGAACCACTGCTGAAGAGAAGATACTGAGCTAGACAAATGCCTGATCTGATCCAAACTACACTCTATTCTCAGGCTTTTATAAAGATATTTGCTGTATGGCCTAGCAACAAAAGGCTAAAAACTTAACCAATATGGACATCATGCAAATCTACCCGAAGTGCTGGAAAAAATGACTTCTGTAGGAAACGTTATCATAAAGAATTCGGAATCGTGTGTCTTATCTCATATGCCAGTATCAGTGCATTTGAAACAGGCTGGAAATAACAGCTATTGAGACAACCTAAAGGAGGTGCAATAGGCTTCCCGTGGCTTTATTTCTTTTTCAGGAGCCAATATTAACAAATTCAGCCGCAAACTCAGACCCCGCGTTCAGCAAAACTTCCACGAGCAGCTTAAGGGGAGACTGATGGGTAATTTTCCAGATCTCAACGATAAGAAGAACAGCAACAAACATGAAAGGCTCCAGCAGCATTTTTGTGTAGTAATGTTTAATGGCTCAGTGTCCCATTGTGCCGATTGTTCCCCGGGTCGGGGGGGAGCCAGTTTTAATCAATGGAGCCCTTTGGAATCAAATGCAGGTATTTACTCGAATGCGACACGCAGACCAGTGTTTGTCTAGCTAGCAGTCTGCCTGTGTCAGCTAATGCTGTGTTTGGAAGAGGTTTCTGACTCTGACAAAGAAATGGATAACCAGACATTTCCTCATCATCCCATCTAAAAATCTGGGAGTGGACAGCATCCATGAATGAGAGGAGAGACTCTCTGCAATCAATAAAATGAAGCTGGCCTCTGAATCTCAGCAAATAAACAAAGCCACGATCCCAGGTCAGCCCTCAGATTTTCAGCAGTATAAAGAAGCGGAGAAGACAGGCTGATGATTCTCAGTGTTTGGCTGTAGGTCTGCTTTTTTCTCCTGGCGCCTGTGACAACTCCACCAGATGAGGAGGTCAGGAGAGGCACCACCACTTAGGCACCTCAGCATCAGGGTGCCCAGACCCTGACCATGCTTAAGGTCTTAAAAACAACTTAAAGCAATGACTATGAGACTTTCAAGGCTCTTCACAAAGAATAATGATTATCTCCTCTTTCCAAGCATACTGACATGCCCAAGGTCAAATGTGAAGGGGTGGAGTCATCAGAAGCCCGGAGACTCTTGAGGAAATGCCTAATCCAGCGGATTGCCACAGCAGATTACCTTCATGTGACACAGTGCACCGTTGCCCCGTGTTCCCTGCCCAGGGAACCGAACTGAGATGAACCTGAGTCACCATTCCCAACGTTGATTAGTCCGGCATTGCTATGTAATGATGCTGATTGTTACTTAGTGCTTGATAAGGACAGGATCCCGTTTCACTTGTGAGGCATCTTTGGACTCTGGCTACAAGCAGACAATTTGTAAAATAAAGAAGTGAGCATCCTCTACACCTCAGAAGTGAAATCAAACAGGGGTGAAACCCTGCCTCATTCCACCAGTTGTCACTAGGTTTTTAAACTGTACATTAAAGCAGCATTTCTGCAAGTTGGGAGAGTGATATGAACCTGGAATCAGAGGCTACGAAATCCTTTGTATTTGTACAGCCTCCACCAAAAGTGCTTCATTAGCAGGTCACAAAGTCTCATAGGCTGGAATTTCTGCAGTAAATTGCAGTCAGGCTAAGCTCACAAATCATTAGCCATGCAATCTTGTTTATCCTGCTAGGACTTGGAGTTTGTCCTGTTACAAAATCAAAGCAGCAGGGTTGAATGGTTCCAAGTGAAAAGCCTAACGAATGAATAAGATTCTCTGATGAAGGATGAGGGGGCTGGAGGGACAGTCACTTAATGTAAACATGGCCGGGAGATAGCATGTGAATGGTCCTGTTGGGGTGAAATCCCACTGAACAGCCAGAGAATCACATCAGTGTTTCTGAGGGCCCTGCTGTTTATTCTACAGCATGCTGGGGGGTTTGCTCTGGGCACCGACAGCCCCTGACAGCAGTTTTTATTCTTCCACTAATGCAGGTGATTAGGACGTGTACAAAAGGTTCCCTGAGAAATTAAGCATGCTCCAAGTTGGGGAGCTCTGCCTGATCGGGGGGAAGGCCACCGGTTTATTTGGAAGAAGACGGGGATGGTGATTTCATTACCAAAAGCTTCTTAATTAAGATATATTATTTAAAAGACAAAGTGATATTGTATGTTTTTTTCATGCAACAAGTCACCAGACTTTGCTCTGCAGAGCTAAGGCTTGACCCTAGTGTGCAGGTCTTCCCTAACACTGTAGCTCAGCATGGGGGGGGTTGTGGCCCTTTTGGAGCTGGTACTGCAGCTCAGAGAAGCCCAAACTGGAGGGTCCACATAATGAGGTGTCTTGAGAATCAGGCATGACAGGTTGGAGGAGTTGAGGAGAAAAGGAGAAAGTCCTCCCGGTGGTCTGTGGGATGGGCAGTGGCCAGACAAGGACCTGCTGGCTGCACAGAGGCTTGTCCATCTTCCGTGGGGCTGGGTAAAATAGCACAGAGCTTTTGCTCCTCTAAAACACTGGGTTTTATCATTTGCTGTCAAACACTTAGCTGCCAATTTATTGGTGAACTTTCAGGTACTTAGTTCTTGTGCTGCACCTCTCCCTACACTCGCCATATCCTCCACTCCATGCTACTTCTCAAGCACAAGTATTATCTTTGGCTACGTCTTCATATAGTGCTACTATTCACAAAGCCCAGCCTGTGGGCTTGTGGGGACCTAGCATATCACAAAATATAACTCAAATATCTATCAAACCCCAATACCCTTCATGTATTTGAGGCAGATTTATCCTCTGCACCAGTCACCTGCTATAGTCAGATAGCATTCTCCAGTTTAAAGCCTGTAGCTGCTTTTTCTGGGAGCAGCATTGAGATTCTGGCAGCCCATCACCCACCACAGATCATCAAAGCACCCAATTTGCAAACAATTCATAGGCTGAGATGGATTTGCTGCTATTCAGTAAACTCTTCTACCTATCAGCTGAATCTGGAAAGCAGATTTGGATCAGGAGAGAGCAACAAGAAGGAATAATGGTTGATTTAGCGGGTAGTTTTTTTCACAAAACTATTTTTTCCACTTCCAAGACAATGTTTTATAAGCTCAGGCTAACTTTGCAGAACCCAGAAAATCACCAAGGTGATGCTAAATGTCAAGACTGGCTAACGGCAAACGAGCCATTGCAGCATTGCGCACGTGAACAGCTCTGTACTACCTCTGCAGCCTGTGAGCGGGGAAAGCCACACACAGCTTCATGTTCATCAGTAATTGCACAGAAAGCAACACGCTACGACCTGAACAATAAATAACCAGAGTGACACAATGCTGTCCACGGATTATATATAGCTGGCAGAGGGTCAGAAATTGGGTTCAGTTCCAATGTGTAACCAGAAAACTATTACATCCCATGTGAAAAGTCAAGATTTTTCTTTCATTGCAGCATATACTAGCATTGCACGTTCCCAGAATAAGACCTTTTCGCTTCTTCCAATTCAGTAGAATACCTTTTTATGTTAACATTCACATTACCCTCCCCAAGTACATGGAGCACTGTGTATGAAAGGCATCACATTTATATAAGCTTATTCAGGAACTTTTTTTTGTGATATCCTGCAAGTTCGGTAGACAAAACACATAGTTTGATTTTACAGCAAGTGTACTAAAATGACAGATTTAAAAAACAATGGCAGAAAGTACCCTTTGGATTCTCTCTGCTTGAATGGCAAATATACTGAGAATAGATGAATGCCATGAGCAACTATTGTCACGCTTTCTTCATGGGCTCCCAGGTGTATTTGCAGCATTTGCTCCATTATGTGGTATAAATACACACTGAGGAAGAGGAGTTGCACATCACCTTTGAGTATCATTGCTAATAATGGATTAGATTCCCCTTTTCGCTTTTCAAACCCATCTACCTCTTTGAAGGAGCCTGTGTAGGGGAAAATCCTTTGCTAAGGGAAATTATAGTCAGAAGCACTTTCAGAGGACTGTCAAAACTGATCAGGCCTCAGTTCTGCTACGTGGTGTAGTCAGTCCAAGGGCTGTCATGGAAAGAGGCAATCTCTGAATAAATCCTTGTGGAGGCAAGGCTGAAATTTTGGCCCAGCAGCTCCAAAAAAACTACATGCCTCTATCCAGGTTTCTCTAGCAGATAATAGTATCACAGCTCTCCTGCCTGCTATGTGAGCCCAACCATTACAGAGACAAAACCTGCATGTATGCCTATATAACCACCTCCCCCCCCATCAATCCTGCAATAGGGATCTGCACCAAGGAGCAGGAGCAAGCCCTGCACCCACACAAAATCATATTCTAACACCAGAAGAAAAAAAATCGACATTATAGGCCAGCTGGCATTAGGCAGGATGGGAAAGCAAGAGCAACTGCCAGTTCTCTGATGCACTGCAGCATTGAATTGTGTCAGCCGCTGCACTGCTAATGTGCTTTTGCGGCTCTTCTGCTCCAAAAAGAACAGGCAGCACCAAGCATTGCAGGTAAAGACGCTTTCAAACTACAAATTTCCAAGAAAGTCAGTCTTTCAGGGAGTTAAAACGTAAAGGCGCTGCAAGAACATGCCCGGGGAAATTTAGCAAAAACTCTAGTCAAATGGAGATAGAAGTGGGGGATTTACTGCTTCCCTCTTCCCCCACCAGCTCCCTGGTAGCGACGGGTACGGGTTCAGGCAGCAGAAAGTGCTGGTGCTTTCACAGAGGTGCAGCAGCGGGAAAGGCGGGGGGAAGAGGCACACACGTGCGTGCAGAAGGCACAAACAGGAGCCCCGCCGGCAGCAGCAATGAGGCATGGAGACAGCAGCCAAACGAAAGGTTACCATGAAATCCCACAGGGACAATTGATGTTGGCGCTTGGCTGTGAGAGAGATAACATCACCAGTGCCGGGAGCTGCCGGAGTTATGGGCTCCGACCCAGCCGGGGAAGATCAGCCAGCTGATCTATCACCAGCAGAAGCGTTGCAGCCGCGCAGCTGGATGAATAAGCAACGTGGGACTCGCGTAACTCAGAAGCACCCGGACATATAGCACTGGCCAAGGTGCAGGCATGCACCCTGTGCACCGGGGTCGTTATCAGACCAAGGCTAATCCAGCCTCACGGCTCTGCTCAGCCAGGCACACGCATGGAGGTGGAGGAACAAACCAGCAGTGAGGCCCCGAAGCCGGACCCACGGACGGCTGGCTTGGCTCTGACCACAAAGCGCGGCGTATCACGCAGGGCTCACCCCACATGTGTACCTCAGCTGCCAAGCCCGGCTGCGGGAGGCTATTCTGGGAGCTGGGACGAAGGAGAGTATCCTCTCACAACCCAGATAAATACCTCTGCAGTTGTTCATGAAGGTTTTCCAGATGGGGAAAGGTTATGTTGTCCATGCACCTGCTGCAGTTTCCCCAAAATACGGAAAGAATTTTTTGGGTGTCACCAGTGAATTTGCTACCTGGCAGAGCCACTGCGCATGAATGAAACCCTTGCAAACCGATTGAGCTTTACAGACCAATCTATGCAGCAACGGTGTCCGTGCAACCGATGTCCAAGCCCGCTGCTTCATGTGGTTCTTTATGGTTAAAGTAGGAAAACTGGGAAAATTCATGTCCCTTTGGTAAAGGATGAGCAAGGAAAGGGTCTGAGAGTGTAACAGAGCACTTTTCAGAGCGTATGGCAGTGGCTTTGGCTTGGGTCTGTGCTGAGTGTGTGTTTCTGGGAATGAGGCATCGCAGCCAGAAAACCCACCTCTTTCTCGCATTTCCACGAATTCCAGATGCATTGGCAGCACCTCTGGCCTGGGAACAGCCAGCTGGGAGGGGAAATATATTGGGCTGTTTTCTGCCCATGTCTCCCTTCAGAAGCTTTTGGGTTTTCATTTTTTTGAATCTCACCCTACCCTGAGCTGAAGTATCTAAGCACTGTGCATTAAAAAAAGGGGCTTCTTGAAAGACAGGCCTGTGTGACAAAGTTAATGCCGTGGTTGTTAAGAAGAATAAAGTATTGATTTGTCTATGTTTTTTAAATGACTTGAAACGGTGATATGATTCTGCCTTAAAGCAAAAATCCAGCCTGTATTTCATCATTATAGAAGGAGGGGGAGAGAGAGAGATTCCTGCAGAGATTATTGTATTTGTGAGACTGAGGTTTTTTTCCTCCCTGCACATGAACAGCCCATGTGAGACTAAGTACTTTCCATGTGACTAACTCATTCCCATGCTTGCTGTGTAACAGGGCATTTAAAGCATCAACAGGCAAGGTCAGAGCCTGTTTGTTGATGCTAATGTAAGAAAAAACATTGCAGAAAAAATTAGAACTATAAAAGTACATGCATGTTGCCCCCAAGTCCGTTCCCTTCTGGGGAACAGCCTGGGTTTGCCGGGGACTCTCTTTTCTCTGTCCCTCCGTGCTCTCAAGCACCTGAGGTAGAAAGGAAAGGAAACAGAAAGGAGCCCCGCTAGAGCTGGAGGGAAGGAGAAGGAGCCGAGCCAGGGGCCGACGTGGTGCGTGGAGACATGGGATCGCTGAGCCGATGTGGGGAACCAGCCCCGGGCAGAGCTGCTCTTGCCTGCCCTGCTCCATTAACGCAGCGTGGTACCTCCAGGAAGCAGGGAGCTTCTTAAGCTATCACCTTAGCATTTACTGGTGTGATTATTTAGATTTGTATAATTTGTATTTTGTCAGGCCTGCCCTTTCTCCATCCAGCTCTGTGCCTGGGACAGCAGTTCTGACCAGGCAGGGGCTGAGCAATCTCCCTTGACAAGAGCAGGCAATGAATTGGTTAATGGCCTGTCTCAAACAGAGACCCAAACACATCTTCATTTTGTATTTTCTTTTAAGATTCCCGTGTTCATAATGGTGGTTGAAAAGAGCAGAGGGATCAGATTAGCATGTGTATTTCAGAGGTATGAACCTTTTGAGGAGGCATTACATTTTTAACCTGAACTATAGCTATTTCAGTAGGAAATCCTATTTGACTACAAAAGCAGAAAAGTCAGAGCATTCCCCCAGAGGTGGATCTATCAGCAATTTATACAGCCCCTTGCCTCTGATAGGAAGGAGATGTCTCCAAGCTTAGGTTGGTCACCAGCCCCTTCCACATCTGTATCACGTGCCGCTGCACAGCTGCGAGAAAGCCCAGTCAATCCGGCCTTGATTTTGATTTCCAGCCTCTCTGTGCCCCACTGGTAAGATCTGCTGGGAGTTGCATGGAGGCGGGTGAGGTCTGTAGCTTCCAGTGCTGGTGAGAGACAGATCAAGTCCCACTTCCCCATGGGGCCGGTGGAGCCAGGGCAGAGTGTAGGGTGCCCAGCCCATCCAGCCCCACTGCCCTCCAAAGCCTGAAGGGGAGGGAGATGCTGCCTCAGGCACCCACGCAGTTCTTGGCTTTATGTCTGACATATCCACATTACCGCTGCAACACCATTAAACACTTCTTTTTTTTTTTTTAATGACTGCTGGAACATCTTTTTGATCTTTTTTTAACCTTAGAACTGTACAGAGAGTGACAGCGCAGTAACTATTTGCAGCTCTTCTGGATGTTTATCACTGACACGGCAGACACAACTCCAGGCTGCTGCGACTTCAGCAGCCCTGGGGAGAAGTCCTGACATCTCCAGTTCTGGAGGACAAATGTGTGAATGGGCAGAACACAGGGAGAGACGAACATTTATTGATCCATTGCTGGAAGTATAAAGGGGCTTTACAGCCTTACTGTCAGTGATGGGCTGATTGTGCTGATTAAAACAAAGTAAAATGACGAGGAACTGATCAAATATCCCCTAGCAATAAGCGATGAAGGTGCTCAAAGCTCACGTAACATAGATCCTGGTCTGCCACATTTCTAATGTTTGATTAATCATTGGTGTAAGCTTGTAATTAACACTAATGAGATGTAGCGCAGAAGTCCTTGAAAACTGTTCAAATCAAGTTTCAGCTTCTTTCTGATCCATGATTTACACTGCAAGCAAAAATCAGTTTTCTCTCCAGCTCCTGGTGGTGTGCAGTCCCTCCTCAATACACTCACACCGTCGCTCAGCAGCAACTGCATTTTGCTGCAGAGGCACCACCGTATGAACCTTGCTGTTGGCATTCAAACAGCTGGGAATGGACGGATATCCAGGCTGCAGAGTCACCAAGCCACTAGCTTAGGTGCCAAATACTCCTTGGTTTTGCCAGCCAATTTGATCACTGGGCTAAAGGTCAGGAAATAATTTTTTTCCTGCCTTTACAATTCCTTAGCCATTTTCTTCCATCTCAGTGCCTCTAAAATCCTGGGAATAGAGAACTGGCTCCCTTTAGCCTCTTGTGCATTTGAGTCTCTAATTCCTAAAAAAACACATTAAACCTGAGTGAATCTCTACAACCTCAAACAGCAGTGACCAGCCTGCCTGCCGTCTCTTTTGCTTTTGTTCTGCTGGAGGATCAGCTGTGGAGCTGTATGGAAAAAACGTGGGCTCGGTTTATTCGCAGCCTGCTTTCTGATCTTGACAAGCGTATTGAAAGTGATTTGTATCTTTTAGCTTGGGGAGTAGAACTGAGACCACTGAGGGGTTAAAATACAGGGCAGAGAAGGAACTGGATGTGAAATTAAGAAATGCTACCTCTGTCACCCTTGAACACAGTGGCTGCAGCGAGGGAAAGGTGAAGTTATTTGGCAAGCAAAGAGCAAAATGAATGGCAGTTGAAAGGCAGCGTTTTGATAGGCATTAATTATTAAACTGTAATTAGCGCAAGGATGCAGTGATCTGTTCAAATCCCAGCTAAGCAAACAGGTAGAGGTTAAAGACAAAAGTAACTGCGGAGCTGCCAACCTTGCAGCTGCAGATGCTGAAGAGGCACAGTACAGGCAGCGCACCCACGTGCTGATCCCCCCAGCGTGACACTTTGGACCTGCGTCCTATCTGATACCGTGGGGGGCAAACAGCAGATTGGTTAGTTCTGGAGAACCACAGTGGTACCTTGCTGTGCCCAAGTCGGAGCTGGGTTCACAGCCGGCACCCTTGCCAGCCCAGGGAGCCCAGAGCAGGCAGGGGCCAGGGCAAGCAGCCAGTGGGCAGCTGGAGCCACGGGGCAGTGTTAGTGGGGAGCCAAGGGCTGGCCAGCCTGGAGCTCAGCCCAGAGACCATGGCCGGGCACGGAGGTGGAACTGGGCCTGGACCTTGGTGGGCACCAGAGGCTCAGATGGGGATGCAGGGCAGGGGTATGGTTGGGGAGGGGACCGAGGGCTCCCTGAGATGCTCAACCCAGAGAGTACTGCAGCAGGAAAACAACAGCTACAGCAGAGGAGCCACAGAAAAGCAGGAGAACAAGGTTTAAAACCATTTCCTCCAGTATAATGGCAGTTTCAATCATGTTTATCCACCATTAGTGAGACATTTGGAAAACCTGAGCCTGTTAGTAGCAAACCAAGGTTAAAAATATTGTGCTGTTGAAAACTGTCACTTTCCCTCTCCTGCAAAGCCATTCTCCAAACTAACCAAGGGCTGAGAGAGACCTGGAAACTTTTCTCTTTGCCTTGAGGGTGTAGTCAACTTGTCACTGAATCTAAAAATAGTCTTCAGAGTATTGATTAACCCGTCTGAAGGAAGCAACAATGAATTAGAGAGAAGAAAATGAAACCAAGCAAAGCTTTAGATCGTGTTTGACAGCAAGATCTGGGTTAGGAGTAGCAGAACATCTTTTATTACGAGTGAGTGACTGCTGCTTTGTCAAGATACTATATTTTTATTCGTTCACAGCCAGCAGCGCTATACCTATAGAAGTCCACTCAGCATGGTAGGAAAACCTTTCTCCTAGGACGGTAATTTGTCTGTTCAATCATTTGCTCCTGACTAATTTTTTACTCATGTCCTTTTCTTTTTTTAAACACAGGATAATTCTCCAATATGTAGTCTGGAGTTTTAGAGTTCACTTAATGATCTCTTGGTTATTTGTATAGATTTAAGCATATAAAATTTATAAAGATTATTACCAAGAAAAGTAAGTCTCCCTCCCCCCTTCTCCCTCACTGAGGGAGCAGATCCAGCCACACACAAAAAAACCCACAAAAAAAAGTACTCTCAAATCCTATGAGCACACACAAATCCCGGGGAGAAAAAACATGGCAACTCTTAAAAATAGAAAAATTAGAATCTTCTTTCCACAAGATTCGATGATCTTCTTGCCTCAAGATTTTATATGAGATCATTAATTGATATATTGAAATTTGAGAGCTAACAGTAGTCAGACTACTACTCTTAATATCACAGTGTCATTGGAGATCAAAGCAAGTATAGGACTACACAGAGCATGCAAAAGTGGAGCACCAAGCGTGGATTCCTTTGCAAACATTCTTCTGTTACCAGGAGAAATCCAATTACAATAGGCAGAGATACCTATAATCACATCAGCTTCGCGATAACTCTTCCTCCTGTGTCTTAGTATCTCACAATAAACCACCAATCAGTGTGTGTAAACACCACATGATGGCTGATCTCTGTTATTATGACCTTTCTCATGGTGAGTAATCTCATCTGCCCTCACAAGTGAAGATAATTGCTCGATTAGATTAGTGTTCGCATATTATATTGCATAGCTCATGGATATTTTTTCCAGTCCTATGGGTGCAGTAGGACTGACTGGGAAAAGTTCTAGCCAAGATCTACAGGGAGGGAGAGGAAAGGGATGGACGGCTCCAAAGACTGTCAAGGCTGCAGTAAAGGGTAAATGCAGTCATCAGCGAGGTGGTTTAACCCCTTATCTTATGATATCTTCACATGCTTTACTGAGCCAAGCGACATCAACTGAAGCCATTTGACTGAAAGGTCAATAAGCAAAACGCAAAGTCTGGAGAAAGAAAAAGTTCACAAGGGGGAAACAATTCTGAAAAGTCTAAACCCAAAACAATCTTACTCTGCCAGATCAGACCTATGACACAAAGGAAACAACACAGTACCTGGAGCGCTTTCAAATCCAGCCAGGATCAGTAATGACCAAAACAGCCTTTGGAAAGCTGCCTTGCTGCCTCTGCAGGGACCCTAAGCAGTGAAAGCACAGCCAGGGCACTAACTGGCTTCTTGGCCAAGCTAAAAAAATTCCTAGCATGGGGGCCTTTTCAAAAGCCAAACTCAGATTTCCGTAGAGACACACCAAGTGACCACAAGACAGTGACCACTTCTGGCTACTGCCAAAGCAGGTCGGGCTCACTGGGTAGGTCTGCTACAAGGAATAAATATTTTCAGTGCAAGCCCAAGCCTGCATTCAAATCTAAATTCAGTCTATCCAGAAAGTTGGGGTGCAAGTCTCTGCTTAAGCAAATGTTTTCAAAATCGCATGAAGAAAAGTCTGCCGCCCATTAGTGTGAATCCCTACTGGCACAGAGAGGTTCCCAATACGCTCACGCCCACTCCATCACCACCAGCCCTTGCACTGGTGACACATGGCCAGCGAGGCAGACAGACTGACTGTGGAGTCCTTCCTAAGTCCCAAAATATTACATACTACAAATATAGGCTGCTTGTGCTCTTGATAAGGGCTGTCCTGGATAAATCAGATAGCCTTTCTGTGAAACACCGTGTGTTTCTGCTGATAGAAGTTGGAACAGATGCTATGTGATTTTAGCTCTGAAGATGTGTATTTGCCTGACTGATATGGTACTTTAAACTTGTCCAGGTACTGGGAGATAAGCAAAGTAAAATGGATCCTTTCTCCATTTTTTTTCTTTTCATTTAGAAATTGCTCATCATTTAATTCTGGAGAAAAAACCTGTTAGATGTAAAGGAGACCCAGCAAATTCCTCAATGCAGCATCTCTGAAGAGAACAAATACATTTGCAATGTCATGAAGAGAGTGGTCTAGCAGATGAAATGCTTGCTGTGGAGGGATTCATGCCAGCTCTCTGCTAACATGGTCCGTTGCAAGCATCCCCGACAGCGACTGCGGCGTGAAGGCAACAAAACACCTAGCACTGTTTTGACAGTGAATGGTAGCCAATTAACAGAAATTGTGTAATTCTTTTTTTCCTGTTTCTTGGGAACTGATCTCTGGATCACAATTGCACCTGCAGCAAACAAACAGACCCTCACGGACTCCAGAGAGCATTTGTATCTTCATTTTACAATGGGGGAAATTGAGGCAGCGCGACTTGAGCTGACGCTAATCAATGGTGAAAAGATCTTTGGATCTCAGTGCAGCCAAGGTTTACCTTTAGGAGTTTTAAATGGCCTTCCCAAAGCCTTAATAGAGTGAACCTGTGACCACTAGAAAGCTGTAGCTACAAGGTCAAAAGCGTCACATCAGATCATCCCTGCTTTCTGTCTGAGCTTCCGCCAAAGCAAAATGCTGAAAATGCAGACGCCTCGTCCAAAACACGGGCCCAGAAGCCTGATAGGGAAAACAACATTTCCCCCTGCTTGTTTGGTTCCTTTTTTTCACATGCACCAGGAGAATCCCACCATGCAGTTTGGTAATTACTACAGGAAAACCAAAAAGCCTTCCCTTCCCTTCGATGCTCACGCAAGAGTCTGAGACGTCTCTCAGGCTTTCGCCGCACCCCCTCTGGCAGCACCATCCTGGTTCATGGCACATGTGACCCACAAGGGGCATTTCCCCGGCAGCCCGCGCCGCGGCTCTGGTTTGCTTTCTGAAAGACCATTTCAGGAGGGCAAATCCTAAACTTCTGCTGCAGGTTTAACAGTTTGTGAAGTCTTTGAAACAGGCGGAGTTAAAAAGGGATTTGGTCATTTCCCCAGATACCTGAATTTGTGTTGCAGCGAATGATACAAGAAGAGACATAGAAGAGAATGTGTTTTAAAATACTGATCTCTGCCTCACCTTATAGAACCTGATGGCAAATTCAATATACATATTACATAGCACCTGGAAAGGTTATTCACTGTCTGCAGGTGGGTGCGTGTTTTGCTGTAATGCAAAAAGAGCGTGTTTAGGAAAGAGGGGGTAGTCAGCCTTCTTCGGGGTTTTTGTTTGGTTTGGGTTTTTTTAAGATGAAGGGGAAAATACACCTGCCAAAGGAATGAACCTGGGTTGTGAGTAAATGAACTCACAGAAGGAAGGAGATATTTGTTTAGCTCCCTTTCTCTTTATGCTACACCTGGCTGCCAGAACCACTGCAAAATTTCTAACAATCTTACCAGGCTATTTGCATTTAAATCGCTTTTCCTGACATTATGTAAATCTCTTCGTAGAGCTGAAGTTTTCTTTTTCTCTTGGGAGCTGCACTCAGTGGCTTGCTCTCAGTCCTACCCTGTTCTCCTCCCTCTGCTCCATTGGGTTACATTAGCACCGCATGAAACTATTTATGAAACCCCAGCTCTCAGAGGTTTTGTCTGTAGCTGGGTCAAAGATGACGGTATGCAGATTTCTCAGATCTACATAACAAAATTACATTACAAATGAATTCATGCTTGGGTCTAAAAGAGAACATACGCTTAAGTCCAGTGCTGTCAAAATTCAGAGGTGTTCTCACAAGGCTGTATTTCCAAAGTGACTGTTCAGTGGCATTCTCACTACTGTCTATTTAAGGATTCTGCTGCCTGCACTGCATCAGACGAGTACTCTACCGGTTGGGGAACTGTGTGGATAATTTTTTAACCCAGAAGTTTGCATTTTTCCCCTCTGCGAAGTTCAGACAGCTGGAAATGGAGTTTCAGGTTTGCAGCTCTAGCTCCAGCCTAGCTCCAAACCCAGAACTCTGTCCAGACCTGTATAAAACACCTACATTTGAGCAGGTTATTGATTTCATGCCAGAATTTTGTCAACTTGGTTTTGAATAGTGGGTGAAAGAATAGCATAGTGGCAACAGGAGTCTAAAAACTGCAAGCAAAAGCAAATACGGGGCAACGTCAGCTGTACCTTCTAGAGTCTCTAAGTCAAGACAGTGAAGTAGGAGTAATCAAGAAGACGTGAGAAAATTGCCTCTGCTCTAATTCTGGACTTGACTGGAGACCACTCCAGTCCCTACCTCAAACTACCACAACTCCAGGGCTTTCCTAATTAACTTCCTATAGCGCCTATGGACTGCAACCCAGATGAGACAGAGCTTGGAGAGGCTACAGCTCAAAGTCTTTTGATACTGAATATTCAGGCACTCCTAACATACTTCATTGCTTAGATGGGGTGTGTGTTTGTGTGTGTGTGTGTGTGTTGCAACACAACACCATTTGCCAATCTTGTATTACCCAGAGAATGCCCATGTGTCAGGGAAATTCCCAGCTGGTAGGTGGGACGGGCTACTTTCTATAGGAGCAGCATAGGGAAATGGGAACAAAGACTTGGATGGGGGCCAGGGCTCACAGACACCACAATAAAGTTATGTGGATATTTGGGTGGGCACAAGCACCTTAGCTTGGGGGGGGGGGAAGCCTCACTATTACATACTCTTAATGTTGTCGTAAATGAAAGAAGAACTATCTCAATGTTAACACGAGACACCCAGCCAGAGAACATCACCTGGTGTTTGTTAGTCATATTAAGCCCAACATTTTGCAGCCCTCTCTAGCAGTTGCAATGTACTTTTCACCCTGCTCTCTAGGTACCATCCACTGGATATACTGTAAGGTTTAGCCTCTCCCAAGCAAACCACTAATGTTTGCCAAGTACTTTGAGATCATCTGATGAAAGGCTTTAGAGAGCCACAATCTATTATTTCTTAGTCAGAAAAACACATTTGCTGAACAGGAAGAACAAAAGAATGAGCTGTGGGCCCCCAATAAGCATTCAACACAAGTTAATTTGCTCAGCAGCTGTATTTTGCTGAGACAGATTGCATATTTTCATTGTTAAAATAAAAATGTCCACTGGGCTTGTATCCTTCATGCTTTACATTGCTGCCCGTTATATTCCGAGTCTAGTCTAGTGAACAAATTCAATTCCTTTAATAAATAAGAGATCCACTCGAATAATTTTGCCTTTGTCCAGGCAAAAATTAATGAAGCCAGAAGACATACAAGGCTGCAGAATTTTCCCCATTGTGGAAAAAAAATAGTGGAAATCTGGCACCTAGCAAGGCAGCCTGATTCAGAGCAAGGCAGTAGGAACAATAATACTGCGCTACACCAGCTAACCTTCAAGCTTAGTCACAGTTTCACACAGCTAATGAGCAGAGGGAGCAATGAATCTTCGATTTATGGTGCTCTGTTCCGATAGATTTCGCCTGAAGACAACAGCAGCATTTCCTTGCATCTCTAACGACTTATCTTGTCTTTAGGTCTTTCCCCTCCCCCCCGCCTTGTCCTTCCCCACATCAGTGAGGTTTTTTTAAATCATTATTGAATTTTTAAAACCCTGCTGGGTAAATTCTTATCATCAGCTCCTACAGTAAAATTATGGAGTAACATCCATGAATCTGCCAAATTTTGCTCTTCGTTGTTTTTCTCGCCTCCCTGTCTCTCCCACATCAGGCTGTTTACACAGAATTATCAGGGCTGTCATGCAATACTCTGACTGCAAGAGAAGATGCTTTGACTCCAAACCCTGGCTTTCATGCATCCTTCTTTTGTAAATTACCCCAAAGCGCCTCCTGTTTTATTTTTAGCCTGGAGGTGAATCATTCAGGAAAATCTGATAAAATCCATTTAACCACAGTTAAACTATCAAAACCTGAGCAAGTCCTAGTTAACTTTTAAGAAGTTTACACGTGTTTATTTGAGCTCACATGATTAAAGCACACACATGTTTATTTTACCTCTAACAGAGTGGCTCTGGACTTAGGACCTGTGGAGAATCAGGCCTGTAAACATACACGGCGTTACTGTATGGAGACATAATGAAGGCAGAATCGGGGGAAAAATGTCACAAACAAAACTTTTTTTGGGAAATGGCAGAGGAAAAATGTGCTACATTGTCATCAGCAGCCCAACGTGCCTCGTGTTTGGCGAGCGCATAGCCTGCTCTGGGTGAACTCCCCGGTCCACGTGAGACGAGGAGGACAGCAGTGCTGCAGAAAACCATCACCACCTATCTCCATCTGCCTTCACCACTGTCAGGCAGATAAATCAGCCAGCCTCTTCTTGGGGAAATACCTGATGTGTGCTGCAAGGTAGAAGGGATATAGGATGCTGAGATACAGATTTCCACCCCACAGGTGCGCAGTGCACGTCTGCCAGGTGCCAGGCTCAGGGATGTTTCAACCCTTCTTCTAGGAGGCAGATAAAGCTACAGACCCCATTTTTGTGAAATTAAAAAACAAACAAACAAACAAAAACCATTCCATGCTATTGACAGCCATCATCTGTAGAAGAAAGTTATGCAAAGGGTGCTCTGCATACTGGATGTGACCCATGAGACAATTCTGTCCAGCCTCCACCCACGTGTAACATTTATATATAGCCCCAGAACAAACTCTTTTTTATAATCCTGCCACAAGCTGTCAAGCAGGGCAGCCCTAGACTAGATTTTGCTGCTGTTGTAGAAAAGGAATAGCATGTCTCATTTTATTAAAATACTAGAACAAGCCTGCCATATCATAAAAATTTAAAAATAGTGCAGAGTGCTACCTTACATAAAACACTGCCCTGAGCTGCCTTCTGTTCACAGCATCCCAAATATACTGTAATCCCAGAACAAGCCATGGACCAATAAAAGGATCTGAAGCTGACGTTTCAGACACACAAACGCACCCCTTCCACTCCAAGTCTACATGAAAAAGCTAAGAAAAATGACCATTTTTTGTGCAATTAAACAGTATACCTATCTACCCACAACAATCTTTCACTCCACTCAATTCTTAAGCAAGTCTAATTTAATTAACTACATTTTTCAAAGATGCTCAAGGGAGTTCTGTGCCCTTCAAAAATCAGTGGGACTCAGCTTCACCCACCACCTGTGCTTTTGAATAGCCTCTTCAAAACACTCAGGGGAAAGGATGGAGTGGGACCTATGAATACCTGGGATGCATAAGAGACTTCCCATGGCATCGCTGATGGCTTTTCCAGTGCTGCCATATTTCGAAGGAGAAGACCCTGCCACACCACCAGGTCTGTGGGTTGGTGCTCTCAAAGACTTTGGGTTGACTTTGTCCCTCATGCTCAAGCTCCTGTTTGAGGTCCCTCCATGCCAGCGTGGAACCAACGTCCTCTCCCTGCAGTCTGTTTGTCGCCTTCCTATCTTTTCTCCACAAACATCATCATCTCCCTCCCTGTGTTTAAACTAACCACAAATATTTTGACAGAACTGGGCTAGGAAGCAATTCTGCTTGCAGTTATGCTGGCATGTCTAAGGGGACGGCAACCTCTTGGCCTGACACAGCAGCAGCCACAACAGTGTATCTGACTTCACCCTTAAGTTCTTACTTCTTCTCCAATGACTATATATCTCTATGATATTTACAGGCAGTGGAGGAAAATCTCTTGGTCTGACCACATGATGTGGTTGTCACATGAACCCTCAAAGCTGAACCCTCAAATATGAACTTCCAAGATATATTGCCCATGCAGCCTTAAATCCAGAATCCCATCACAGCACATACGTGACCAGTCTGCCACTGGTAGAGGTTTATTTCAGCAGGTTGGGGTCTGCCTGGCTGCGTGACAGCACTGCAGAAGAGGACCTGGCATCCTGAGGGATATCAAGTTAAACATAAATCATCTGCATGCTCCTGCAGCAATGAAGACTAACCTTGTTGGGTTGTATTAGCAAGAGCATAGCCAGCCAGCCAGCCAAAAGAAGGGATTATCCCCTTCTCCTCAGCACCTGTGAGGCTGTGTCTGGGATACTGGGTCCAGTATGGGGCTCCCCAGGATAGGGAAGAGATTGGCAAACAGGAGAGAGTGCAGCAGAGGGGCACTGAGACATCTGGGAGCTGTACACACAACACACAAGCATGGGCTGAGAGGACCAAGGCTTTTAGCGTCCAAGAGAAAAGGCTCTGGAGGTGTTTAATCGCAGTCTTCCACAACCTAAATAGAAAAACAGAGCCTGTGTCCTCTCAGAGATGCACAGTAAAGAGATAAGAGGCAACGGCCATAAGTTGCAGTAAGGACAATTCAGTAGGGTTATAGGAAAAAAATTCATGAGAGTGTTTACACTGCCCAGAGAGTCTGCTCAATCTCCATCCTTGGAGATATTAAAAACTTGACTGGGCAAGGTCCTGAGTAACCCGATCTAACTTTGAAGTTGACCTTGCTTTGAATAGAATGTTGGACTGGGTGACCTCCAGAGGTCCCTTCCAACCTAAATTATTCTGTGATTTTCTGGAAAAAGTTCAGATGCAGAAGTTATCTTAAAAGCATTTCTCTGAAAGATCCAGCTAAAAAATGCAGCAGCTCTCAGGAGGCTGTGGCAACCCTGATAAGGTGTCTGGTATCCATAGCTGGATTCTCAGGGGAACTGCTCGTGGGACCGTACGCCTGCAAAACAAGAGGCTCAGCCCTAGTTCAACCCTGAATGCTGAATTCTATCACCCAGACTGATCCAACTCAATCCAAACAGTGCTCCCTCAGCTCTTCTCTAATGACAATAGGGTTTTTTTCTTTTAAGAGTTCAGTCTACAGAGCTATCACAACAGCAGTGCTTCCCCCTGTCAAATTCACTTTTTAAAAGCCATGAAAAATGGAGTGGAGAGATTACAGAGGGATATCTCTGCACAAAAGCAGGACCAAAGTAAATCTGTTTCTATAGTGGGGCTGGGAGGGGAGATCAGGCTATTTGGGGAATAAAGAGATCCTGACTCTTTGGGAAGAGCCATAGGCTACCTGGAAGGACCATTTCTCCTTTTCACCCCCCAGGCTCTGGAGGTACACAGGCCCCCACTGGCACTCGCTTCCTTGGGAGCTCTGGTCCCTTGGCACCAGGACGGGCTAAAGATTCTGGTCAGAAGAATATAAGATAAGATGATGATGGCCACATATCAGCCAATCTAGTCAATAGGATGGCTCTTTTTTTGGGTGCCCAAGGCTTTGTCACTGCACAGAGGAGCCATGTGTCCCGCGTGGATGGGGACGGGGCCAAGCTGGTCCAGCTGCACACATGCCGTGGGTGCAGCACAGCCCTCCACTCAATGCTCGCCATAGCGCAGGAACGTCTCCACCTGCATTTATGCCTTTTGCAGTAAATACTTTCTGCCTTAATGTGAATTCACTGCTCCAAAAATAACTGTAATTACCCGAGAAGCAGAGAAGCCTGCTTACAAGATTTAAAGGGGAAGAGGAAAGAAAATCTCTTAGAAGAAAACTTCCAACACCTGCGTCTCAAGGTACAAATCTGAACTGAAAAGGGGCAACTGGCTCCTCTGGGAGAGGCTCAGCCTGTTTGGAGGGGCATGCACTTCTTGGTGCTTTGCCCATGCCTACCGTCAGGAATTGCTCGAGTCAGATGGCAATAAAATATTACATGAAAACCAATTACTCCACATGAGCAAGCTATCTGAAAGGGGAGGGGGGCAGCGCTCTGGCGAGACTCGCACCCATGAAAGTTTTTAAGTCATTGCTGAAC
>NW_009260839.1:4334842-4361844 GCF_000687185.1 Egretta garzetta | reverse complement strand
TGTAAGAGAAAGAAAGAAGGCATAAAAAAGGCATGGGTGCGCACATGAGAGTGTACCAGAAAATAATCATTTAAAATAGCAAACTTGTTACAACAGCAGCACTGATTGCTGTCTATCCAAGCTCTGAATAATTCAGAAGGTTCCTGCCTCACTTAGTATCTCAGGGTATTTTCAGACCTGCCAGAATTTTCTGCTGGTAAATAATGCATCTGTGGTATGCAGACACACATGATCCCCAATTAATACCAAAGACTTTAACACTGCTGATTTTGAAATCAGGGAAAGTCTGAGGAAGGCAAATTCCTACTGAGCTGCCTGGGCTTTCTGTCCTTCCCATTTTCACCTTTACCTTTGAGTGCTAAAACTGGTGGCCTCTCTTGCAGTTGCCATTTTCACACAGGTAGTAAGGAGCTAATAGAGCCGATTCATTCAGCATTAGCCTACAAACTAGGATTCCAGAATGGGGAAAAAAATAAGGAAAAATAAAGGTGCATTAATGTGCGGCATTTTTAGCTTTTGCTTCTGCTTCTGTACTGGAGGTTGTCTGCCACGGTGTCCCAGTGCTAGCATGAGTACCCTGGAACGAGCAGGGTGCTTTGGGAAGCGGGTACCCGGGAGCCGCAGCTCACGCCAGAGGGGGCTCGGCACAGGCAGCCGCAGTCACATCCCAGAGCAGGTCGGGGATGCAACAGGACCCACAGCCAGGCAGCTGCGGAGGGCGCTCAGCCACGCTCCTGGCCTGCCAGCCTCCCCTCAGAGGAGGAGAAGTTCAGACACACGAGGAAATGATGTTAAACAATTACCAGAGCATGACTAGGACTTCCATAACACAGCTTTGCATTCAACGCTTGTGAGCTTTGGTCCAAAACAAGAAACAAACCATCTAAAAGTCACTAATAACCACATGGTTGCATTGAGACATGAAATAATGATGACATACAAGATGCAAGACGGAGAAGTAGTAACAAAGAGCGGAGGCAGGCTGAAGGCTTTCATTTGAACTACGGGATTTTGGTGGTTTGGAGAAAAGGCTTCCTGGATCCAAGCTGCCTGTGAATCCAGCTCCTGCTTCAGCTGAACTCAAAGCAAGGTGAATTCATGTATGGCGCAACAGGTCCAAGGGGGACTTGGAGAAGCCTCTCCAAACATCCTCCTCCTGTTCTGCTGATCATTTCTATTCCACCCCACAAACACTGCTAGATTTACAGGTACAGAAAGAGAAGGACAAGCTGTTCCTCTGGTTGATATGGAAATTTTAGGAATTTTTCTCCAGTTGGAGTGGAGATTCAGCTACCTCTCTGGAAATCAAACCAGAGTGAAGAAAAGAGCCCAGCCCAAGACAGTCAACGGTGACCTGGGAAATTAACTAGGAAAGGCAAGGAAAGACCTACTTTTTATGCAGTATCTGAATTTTTCTTCAATCCACAATTTATTTCATATGAATTTACTTCTAATAGTATCTGAACGTGTTGCTGTCTGTGTTCATCATGGGAGAGTGCACAGACATCTCAGCCTTTGTACTGTCCAAATGCAAACAGTAGTCCCTACATTTCAGCCCACGCAATCAAGAGCAGGGACACGGTGCTCACGTTCCAGGTTTTAAATCAACCAAATTTAAGAATCAGGGTGAGATCTGGAGATTCTGGTGCTGGCCACTCTCCAAGACAGGCAGGCGTAGGAAAGCGCCCAGCTCCTGTGAGGACTCGCGCCAGCTCGGCTCTGTCCTCCAGATGCTGGTTTCCTACTCAGCCCTTGGTGGTATCAGGTGGTTGTCCTCTTATTACCGGTCCCCGGGGAGACTGGCATCTCTGATTTCAAGGCACTTAGTCCAAACTTTTCTAGCCCTGGACTTTTTAAATATTTTGTTTATCTTGCTGCTGTGGTTCCTATTGTTCCTAAACTGTTTTTCTTATTAAATTACAGAGGTTTTGAGTTGGAATAAACCTTCCTTTCCGAATGTGTCCACTAGCGATTGGCTGGCTGCAGGGGAGAGAGCAAGGGCGAGGGGGAGGGAAAGCAGAGGAGAATCACAAGGTTTCAGATTCCTGTAAACAGAGAAACATTTTTCCAGTCATCACTCTGAGCCCAGTGGAAATAGGGCTTCAGTTTCCTCTATTTAACGCTGGGGATCCGGTGGCAAGGCTGTTGACATGCCTTCTTTTTCCCTAGCAGTGGCTGGATGCTGTTTGGTCTGCAGCTGAGCAGCAAGCCCACGTGCTGGCAGTCACTGCTGTGGTTTCCTCCTTACCTCTCTGGAAATCAAACCAGAGTGAAGAAAAGAGCCCAGCCCAAGACAGTCAACGGTGACCTGGGAAATTAACTAGGAAAGGCAAGGAAAGACCTACTTTTTATGCAGTATCTGAATTTTTCTTCAATCCACAATTTATTTCATATGAATTTACTTCTAATAGTATCTGAACGTGTTGCTGTCTGTGTTCATCATGGGAGAGTGCACAGACATCTCAGCCTTTGTACTGTCCAAATGCAAACAGTAGTCCCTACATTTCAGCCCACGCAATCAAGAGCAGGGACACGGTGCTCACGTTCCAGGTTTTAAATCAACCAAATTTAAGAATCAGGGTGAGATCTGGAGATTCTGGTGCTGGCCACTCTCCAAGACAGGCAGGCGTAGGAAAGCGCCCAGCTCCTGTGAGGACTCGCGCCAGCTCGGCTCTGTCCTCCAGATGCTGGTTTCCTACTCAGCCCTTGGTGGTATCAGGTGGTTGTCCTCTTATTACCGGTCCCTGGGGAGACTGGCATCTCTGATTTCAAGGCACTTAGTCCAAACTTTTCTAGCCCTGGACTTTTTAAATATTTTGTTTATCTTGCTGCTGTGGTTCCTATTGTTCCTAAACTGTTTTTCTTATTAAATTACAGAGGTTTTGAGTTGGAATAAACCTTCCTTTCCGAATGTGTCCACTAGCGATTGGCTGGCTGCAGGGGAGAGAGCAAGGGCGAGGGGGAGGGAAAGCAGAGGAGAATCACAAGGTTTCAGATTCCTGTAAACAGAGAAACATTTTTCCAGTCATCACTCTGAGCCCAGTGGAAATAGGGCTTCAGTTTCCTCTATTTAACGCTGGGGATCCGGTGGCAAGGCTGTTGACATGCCTTCTTTTTCCCTAGCAGTGGCTGGATGCTGTTTGGCCTGCAGCTGAGCAGCAAGCCCACGTGCTGGCAGTCACTGCTGCGGTTTCCTCCTCCTTCGCCTTCCGAGCGTGCCCTGCTCGCAGCCCAGGAGCAGGGGTCTGCGCTCCAGGGGAGGGGCCTGCAAATGCTCTGCTCAGATCCTGGCTCTGAACTCCCCCCTGCCTTGGAGCTGCTCCGAAGTGCTTTTGAGGACTGCAGCTGAACTCCCTTGAAGGGCAGCATAAACTTCCCCAAATCCATCCCCTTCTGCTCCTGCATCATGCCAGCAACCCTTCGCCCTGCCCACAACTGCTGTTTCTTGGCTTAAGCGTAAATGGTGTGGGGTCTAGGATAGGAAGAGTCTTTGTGTTCTGTGTAAATACAGCACCCGCTGCACGTGTGGTCGCTCTCCACAAACGGTATATTTAGTAACCACCGCAGTGCAAACACACAGCGAGTTGTAGCTGGGCCACCATGACCAAAGACTTACACACCTCTTTCCATCAGTCAATGTCAGTATTTTTCCAGTGTGGTCGTGCCAATGCTGTTCATTTCAGAAGAATATCCTCTGCCTTGCCAGTGGCGATATCCTCAGTGATTTCCTATCAAGCACTAAAGCAACTCAATTCAGATCTGCCTGCAAAAGTTGATCAACAGCCTGTGCACAGGCATGAGTTACCCAAATGCATCACTAAACACCTCCCTAGGAGGAGCAGAGTATAAAAGAACACTATAAATGACTAAGAGAGCAAAAACGCAACGTGTAGACATTTGCTTGGACACTTGCAGTAATAATATTAACTTAAATCATTTGCATATTGCTAACACTTGAGTTTACAACCCATACGTGTACCATTCATAAATACTGTACATTCCTAAAAGGGCAAAGAATTATAGCGCTGCATTTGCTGACAGTGCCAGCTGACACATTTAGCAGGAAGGAGTCTTGTGGTTAAAGCTCCTGTCTGGGCACCAGGAGAGGTTGGGTTTATACTTGGCTCTGCTACCGGCTTCCTATGTCACCTTGCTGAAATCACTTTGCTCAGTTCTCTGAGCCATGAAGCCAGCTACTGCGAGGTGAGGTTCAGACCAGTTAAGTCACCCCATGACCAGCAAAAGACAGGTGCTATGGAAGTGATCTTGCATGTGTGCATGTATATATATATATATATTTAGGTGCAACACAAATGGCTTGCTAGAAGGGGATTCAAGCATTCAAGTCACTTCCTAGAAACTTGTGTTTGTTTAGGTGGCTTTGCATACCGTGTGGTAACATTTCCTTGCTGTCGCCGTGGGCACAGATCTCGAGATGCACCCAGGGCAAAGAGCAGTCTCTCCAAAAGTATTCCTGATGCACCTGTCAAAGATTACAATTAATTCATGGCTGTTTGATGGCTTAAGCTAAATGAGTTTGGCTCCAGTCCAGTTTCCACTGGGCGAGTGTCTCCATCTCAGGCACACCGTGACATTTGGCATTTATTGTCCTCTTGGCTGGCACTCCTACCCAGGGCCACGTATGGAATGTGTCAGGGGAACAGACTCGCTTTTCAGTCCCCAGTCTGCACTGAGGTAGGATGGTACAGAGGAGCCTTTTGTTGTTATTCACATCTAACTTCCCTCTTGAAGACAGATGGAAGAGGTTTTGTTCTGTAGCTGTTAATGCGGCACCTCTCACCACTGCAAAATCCTCTTCACGCTCTATCTGACAATTCCCAAACCAGTCTCCTCCTGATACAAGGTGTTTGTTCACAAAGCCTAAACCATAAGCTCTCCCGCAATGCTTAGATTAACATGATATGATTCAGTAATTTCCTTTGTCGCAATCTCTCTCACCCTGTCAGCACATTCACTCAATATTGTTTTAAGCCTAGTCCTTGTGCGAGGTTACTGCCTCTGTCCCTCGCTCCACACCGAGCCACACAAAACGAGTCAGACAGCAACATTCCTGTGCCGAGCAGCGTTATGCTCCCGGCATGCTCCCGATAGCCATGGCAACATGGCTTTCAAGTAGCTGACTACCTCCAGCCCTCTCTGGCGCTCCTCACCCTCGCTCACTGATGGGCTTTTGGGATGACGGTGCCACCACAATGCCCATGCCCACTGGCGCATCCAACCGGCCCACAGCTCGTGCCCTGGGAGACTTTATCTTCTGTGCAACGAAGGTTGAAGGCCACGTTGCCAAAGTCACATTTATTCCTTGTACCGGGTCAGCTCGCTTTGCTGATACAATGGTTAAGCAATGAGGAGATTAACTATTTGCTCTGTCTCAAGGAGATGATCTCGTCTCATATAGGTTTTGCTTTTGTGCCTGGTACAGGTTTTGCTTTTGTGCCACGGTGAGAGCGCGGGGGGCTTCAGCACAGTGCCAGTGTGTAGCGAGGCGGTGCAGAGCGGAACCCCACAGCTCCCACAGAGCCACCAGTGCCCCGGGCTTCAGGCAGGGGACTGTGTGTTTTGGGCCAGTGACCCGGAGCAGGGAGAGTGAGAGAGAGAAAAAGCAAGCACAGAGCTGTGTGCGTATGGTCCTGGGGTCACTCGGGAGGAGGAACGGGCAGGGTGAAATGCACCTCTTCAGCGATGAGACAAGGAAGAATACATGTCTGTGAAAGAGCTCGGCCAAAGTTGCCTTTCCAGTGATTCCACTGGCAGCGAGGCCCCACATGCTGCAGGCTGTGCTGCTGCACATGGCAGAGGGCAGCTGGCACGTTGGCTGGACCAAAATGTCACTGCCACCACTCCTCCATCCTGGGCGGCCAAATGAAGGAGTGGGGCTGAAAGCCTGTCTCACTGGGTGCTGCAGGATGCAGTGGATGTCTGTAGCACCAAGATTTCACCCAAGAGCCTTAATGCTGCAGATCCGCTGCCCAGCATGAAGCCTGCAGGTATCCTATGCTGACCTAAACACATCCCACAGGCCACCTGCAGTCCTCGCCAGGCTTCGAGTATTTACCAGAGCAGCAGGACAAGATTGTATCATTGCTTCATCTCTAGAGGTAGTCACACTAAGGGGATCAGAGCTAGCCCAGGTCCACTTACTCCTGCCAGTTGTACCTCGCATACCTCCATGGACTCAAGCTTCTCGCTGCCATCCCTCTATGAAGGCAGCAGGCAGAGGGTTCCTTTCTTTGGCTTCAGCCTGTGACCCAGGACCAGGGAAACCTGCTCTGACCTGTCACGCACAGAGGTTTGCGAGGTCGATCTCAGTTCCTACCCCTGTAGAAAAGCAGTCGCTGTATGCCCAAAAGCCGTGCTACAAAGCACCCTCAGCTGGATCCCAGCGCCGTGGCACAGCGGGTCCCCTCTCTCCCAAAGGACGAGGACGTTCTCAGTGATGCTCAGCAGAGCGGGGTGCACTGCCCAGGCAGGATTGCACCCTCCAGCACCCACAAAATGAAGCTGGGCTCTCTTGCCTGATCAAACCCTGCCTCCTATACCCCAGATTCCTGAAATCAAACCCTTCTAGAGGAATGCGTCAGCACCCAGCCAGTGGGAGTGAAATGCCAAATTTTTAGCAGATTGGAGTTTATTTTTAAGCGGTGTCAAAAAAAACCCCACCCAAAACAAAGCAACCTCCCTGAACACAGACACAGACAGAAGAATGAAATCAGCATGTAGAAACAACGAGCCCAGCACAACAGCCAGACCTCAGCACTGGACACCACTGACTTCCCGGGCACGATCCCAGCCCGCCCCAGCCACTTATTTGTGAAATTCCTCAAGGAGGAGCGCGGAGGAGACAGCCAGACAGCTGCTGGGGAGGTGAAGCACCTGCGCTGGGTCTCAGTAAACAGGGAGCGGAGATGCGGGAGATGCGAGAGATGCGTTCATTCACCAGGCACACAGAAAGCAAGAGCTGGGGAGCTGCGCCCGCGGCTGTCCGGGTTTCCAGCATCCCTCCCGCTTTGCATAAACGTGAGCCCACTTGCATCGCAGCCCCTTCTCCAGCCCACGTGCCAGCCACGCTCAACTCCCCCAAATCCTCCCGGTGTCAGGGGCACTCAGCACCACCCCAACTCAAGCCCAGTGTGCTGGGTCTCTCACCCTATTCCCTGCCTTGAGGTACCAGTGTATGCCCACTCCTCACTACGTATTTAACCTGTAACTCCTCCAGGTGGGTCCTATTCCAGCTCCCCCCAGCAGAGTAAGGCCAGGTAAAGCACCGGATTCCCGATCAGTGCCACGGTGCTCACCGGTGTCACACTGACCCCAGAGCCTTTCTAAGCCAGTTGCAAACCCCTCCCCAGCCACAAAGAGCAGGGACCCGATGCTGTCAGCACAGGGTGAAGGTCTGGCAGGAGCAGGGGCACGGCAGGAAGGAGAAGCTGAGACGAGATCTGATCCCCAGCCTTTCTCTGCCAGGGCAAACTGGCAACACACAAAGGGGCCCATTCTGCGCTGCAGTGATGGATGCGCCAGGACAGCCAATCCCTGTCCCTCCTGAGACAGAAACCTTCAGCCACAGGCAGCCAAGGCAGCTCTTTCAATCTCATCCACCACATCAAGGTCTGCCCAAGACCCCCCCGGGTGCCTCCTTCCTCCAGCACAGGCTAAAATGAGTTTTGTTGGGGCTATGACGATTTTGCTGTATTGCAAAAGATCAGAGCAAGCTTTTGCTGCAATGAGGTGGGGCTCAAGACTGGGGGCAGCGGGTGGGGAATCGATGGCTCTTCTGTACCAGCTGATATGGGGGGGTTCCTGCTACTTGACACGGGGGGTTTTCCTGCTACCACAGTGCAGGGGGGATTGCTGCGAGGCAGGCTGCTATGGCGAGTTACCATCCCATGCCAGAGGCTCCGGCCCTCCAGCCCCGCAGGCAAAGGGGTGCTGGGACACAAGCTCTGCAGGCTGCTCTATACCTGGCATGCACCAGGCTCATTTCCGCCTCAGATCTGCAAGCACTGTATTTACTCATTTGTTCTCAAAATGGGATGATAGTATGTACTGGACTGAGTTCTGCCTTCACGGAGGATTTGCCCTAATACCTTCCAGTCCCATTATCTTCCTTGTGCCTCTGTGGGTGCTTCCAATTCACCTTCCATCAGGATAAGCCAACTGTATTTTAAAACAACATTCCCAATATTTATAAAACATAAAACTCCCTTACCATGAATCCAAGCCACTATTCCCTGTATTTCTCTTTAAACAGCAATCCATACATACATGGATGTCAGAGAGGCAAATGCTTTAATAAATCATCCATTCCACTCCTTTATATCTTCTGTTCTGGGGCTGCCCATTTTCCCTGGGAAGCTCAAGACCACATGAGCTTGAGCTCATACAGCTGGAAAACTGGTCACAAACAGTGCTGCTGAAGAGGGCAAGGTTGTCCAGAAATTCTGTGGTACTCAGGCAAATGACAAGGAATTTTTCCTCAATGGAAGAACTCAGATATTTGCCAAGGTGAACCCTACCTGTATCGACCTGCTACAGTTAATGCTGTAATAACGCTGTAATAACACAGCAGCCTGGTGTGTGAACACCTGGAAGGATGGGAGGATGTTTAAATGAGGAGCCTCTGAAGAAGCCTGATACTCTACTCAGACAGCGTGCGGTAGCAAGGGCTTGTCCTGCAAGTCTTGTTCAAGCTCTGTGCTGGGACAGTGAGGAGGAGCGGCGAAGCCACAGCCAAGCCAAGCCCAGAGGCAAACAGCTCCAGCAGGGAAGGAGCAATAAATGAGCCTGGAAGTGGCAGGATGGAGGGTGCAGGCTACACCCCTCCCTGCTGCCTCCTCATCCTCCCTTCCATGGAGAAACCCTCAGAGAGAGCTCACACCAATGGGGCCAGGAACATTTCTACGGGCATACAGATACCTACAGCAGCAAAATCAGTGGTGCAGACAGGACATGAATAACCTCCCCATTAAGCTCCTGCCTTGTGCTGCTGAGGCACATAAAGAGCCACCAACATCACATCCCAGCCGCACGCAAAGCTATCTCCGTGCTGCATAACTCATGCATAGACACATCATCTGTTAGAGATGCACAAAGCCGTAATGGCTAATTATACCAAGGAGTATACCATTACCTGCGGGATATGGCTGGTAGAGACCGCAGTTAGCAACACACACATATGGCATATGCTTCTAGATTTGAATATTACAGCTCTGGTTTTTGCTTCCTTTAGTACGTGATGGTTTATACATCTGGAAGAGGGTGCTGGGACTTTCCGTTAAATTAACACCAATGACTTCTGCTTTATCACTCTAGAAAGGAACCACAGCACCGAAGGGCCCATGCAAGACCCCAGATGAGTAAGTCCCAGATGTCTGATTACACACAGGCTTTTCATAGACTATTTCCAACTTGGAAAGCAACTTAGGGAGCTAAAATTATACCCTATCTGCTGATATTTTGACATCTACTACCCAGGCACAGAACTGCTGGAAGAAGACCAGAACTTACATTTAATGGACTCCTAAGGCATTTTTAAATAAAATTTGAATAGAGGTCCATGTGGGTACACAGAACCAGTGTATGTCCCTCCTATGCAGCAGCACAAACGCCAAGTGATGGGTGTACTGGCAATATTAGCAAATTAACTAGCTGTAGCTGGGGTCTAGTTTGAAACCTGTAAACCTCTTTAAAAGCTGTGTAAGTGGTAGTAAGATCCATCTTGCTTACTTATGTCCCTAAACACCTGGAGGCACACACGTGCTCCATCTTTAAATATAATGGAAAAAATATCTTGGGTTGAACAGCTTCCCCTTGTAGCAGAGTTTGCTTCAATGCTTGTCCCTGGCATCATTCACCCCCTGCTGACGCTGGTTTCTAGGCTGTGGGTAGTGCTCGTGCTGCACTGTAACAAATGCTGCATAATGCACCAGGAGTCCTCTACTCCCTCCTGTATGTGCATTCACCTGGAAAGTTCGTTACAAAGGCAAGTGATATAGCAAAGACAGTACCTTCCAGATTCAAACCCAAAAGCTCAAAACAATCAGGAGAGAGAAAGAAGTTATGTTTAGACAAATAACTCAATCTGTTGTCAAATTCCCCCAAGTGCCTTGCCACATCTCACCCCTCGTGTGCTTGAAGTCTGGGACCCAGAGCTTGGGATTGCTCCTGGCATTTCGCAGCACACCCCATGGGCCTTCGAGGTGGGCAGGACTGAAGTCTCAGACTGAAACATCTCCTGATCATTCCCTGTGCACATGAAAGTCAGCCCCAGAAGCTGCACCAATATATAAAAACCACTTAATCAACTACCTCCCATCTAACCTTATAAATTCCCGAAATCCCCATTTCACTTTCAGAGCTCTGCTGCTCCTTTTCAGATTGTTTAGTTCTGGCTTTGCAGCCACTCAGTTCTTTCCTCCTCATCCACCTATTCAAAGCCCGTCCTCTTCCAAAATTATAGGCAGAGCTATACATCTCTGATGTCCGTTTGCTGCTTGATGTCCATTCTCATTACAGTGGCATATAAATCTCTGGAGAATTACAGGGGAAATCAGGTGCTTGCTGTCCTCAGACATTTCCCAGGGTGCCCAATAAAGGGACCGTACATCTCTGATATCAATATATTGCCTGTGAACTTTGAAAGCAGCCAGATATTACTTTTTTCTTCCTTCTATATGGAGATGACATTGATTGACTGGGCTTGGAGTTCACACAGAGCTTGCGCTGGCACAGCAAATTGCCTGTTGCACGGATAGCCCAAACGCCCCATGAGCTCTGTGGTACATATGCAATTTTAGCATGCTTAAAGATAGAAAACAAGCTTGAGAGCTGTGTGATATAAGCTGTGACCCTTTAAAAATAATCTGCAGGCTTCCCCATGGCCTGTATGTGCCTGGAGGGTGGACACGCTGAGGTGCAACCGAAACGGGCAACCACCTTTGTGCTCTCAGAGAGTCTAAGGGGCCCGGAAAATTGAGTGGGCTTTGAGATGTGCAAACAGACAGCAGTTCCCTGAGGGTTAGCTATGCTCAGCAGAAGAAAGGCGGTTGAGGTAAGCCCAAAGGTGTGACCCCAGCTTCGCAAGGCAAGTGCTTGCTCAGCGTTCTTTGGGCTGGTCAGCACAATCCTCACTGCTGTCATCTTGTACATGAAGTGGGGACACTGATAACGTTTCACAGATGTTCAAGAGATTAACTTAACGCTCGTGCAAGCTCTGGAAGTGCAGCACAAATCCTGCCAAGCCTCCTGTCTGCCTCCAATTTCTGCTCTGCCATCTTGTCCGTATTTTATATCTTGTAAGCACAAGCAAATGTAGCAAAATGTACGGGAAGGAGGTTTTTTTCTCCTCCCGCTCCCCAGATTTTAAAGAAAAGCTTTCAAGAATGAAACAGCTGTTCCAGGAGACAGTCAGACAAAGCACAGCCCTCCTCATAGCAGGCCCTGCTCCTTGGGCAGGTACACACAACCGTGTGTACACACAAGCCGGGGCTGAGTCATGCAGGTTGACCAGAAGCCGTAATTATCAACGCCAAGCGCCCAGCCCACCCTTTGTACAGGCTTTGTGCGTTTGCTGCAACGCTGGCCGCACGCTGCCAATGCCAGCCTGTGCAGAGCTCCCGTCTGCACCGTCCCGCACCCTCCAGCGGCTCGGGGCCGGAGCGCAGCAGTCCTTCTGCATGCTGATTTATTAGCCTCACCCTGCAGTTCCCTCTGAGGTTGGGGGCTGCGGGACAGACTCGTCTGATGACCTGCCTTCGGGGCTGAGCAAATGAGATTCATTAGGATATGCAAAAAGCGGAGAGCAAAGCAAGCCTATCTGTCTGCCTGAGCATCTGAGCTCTGCTGATCTGATAAGAGCGCGTTGCTCCAACATGTCTGCAGAGGAAGACGTGAAGCTTCCTTCTTCCCATGCATTCCCAGATAGTCATTGCAACTAACAGACAAATAGGTCAGAATAAATAACAGCCCCCTCATTTCCCCCAGCATGCGAGTCTGGATGGCTTAAGTCAAGTGTTAATAAGAAACAAGGCTGCTGTAACAAGATGTCCTGATGCACTGCAAAGAATATGTAGCGTAATAGCATCTTTCATAAAAACCTTTCACTAAAAGCTTGTCATTACCCAGACAGAAGAGACGTCATTTGCATAGAGAAGCAGAGGAAAAGCAGCTTGAATAAGGTGATCCAAAACTGGAGTCATCAAGTCACTGAGCTGTTGTATAAAATAATACAGAAGTATGTTTTGCTTAACTTCAGCATTTTCATAGAAGCAAAATAGGCAAAGTCAAAATACCACACCTAGGCAGAGTGACCGGTTGGAGGAAAGCCAGCCTGTACTCTGTTACGGGACTGAAGTACGGCCCTGCGGCGTACCTGGGCGGTGGGGAGGGAAGACCCACATCAGAGCGTGTGTTGATTATCAGCTCCTCATGCCAAGCCATGTGATTTTGAGATGGAGATGCTGGGCTTGGCCCATGGAAATCGGGAGGCAAGGGCTGGGGCAAGAGGGACACCAGAGCAGTCAGCAAGCAAAGCTCAGGGCTTCCGCTCCCAGTGCTCAACCTAACCCCGCCAAGAGCAGAGGTGCTCAAATACTGGTTATAGCTCCTTGGCTTTTTTGACAATACATTTGGCCCTTTTGCTGGAGGCGCTCAAAAGAAAACAAAAGCTGTTAGCAAGCACATATTACAAAAGCAGCATGCTCTCTTAAACCAGGGCGGAGGGGAGAACAAGAGCTGGAAAATCTAAATTTAGCAGCCAGCGCTTTGGCTGTTCGCTTCGAGCACGGCTCCCCAGCCCTTCGGCAGAGCAGGCTCCCTTCCGCGTTTGCTCCTACCTAGTGAAGGATTTTCGGTAGCAACCATCACCATGGTATCACAGTGCCGCTTCTGTTCAGCGATTTTGCCAATCCCTGTGGGTTTGCTGAAACACTGGTGACATTTAGGTGCAGTGAAGGGGCAGGTGGGTGGGAGGGATGTTTCTTAAAGCACCAGCTCCTGGAATCAAGGGAGGGCAAAGGCAGCACTGCACCTTTTTCTTACAAGAAGCATACAGCCCTCCTGGTTGCAGAGCAAAGCTCAAAAGTTCAGGAAACGCAGAGTATCCTTGTCTGAGGGGAGGGAGGAGGTTCTCACACTGTCCCTCTGATTTTGGGGGGCAGAAGGGCTGAGTCACAGGATCTGAGCTCCTGGAATTGGCTGTAGCGAGACAGTTTCACTTCCCGCCTCTGACTGTCGCAATGTCCGGGTTGCAAACAGCGAGAGCAAACATTTTTAATACAAATTCCGTGTTGATTTTTCAGCTATGGCTCTCTTCGCGCCTGCTCCTCCTGGGCCTGTCCTGTTCTTTGCGTCTTTCCTGCTGCCCGCTCCCCGGTGATGACAAACTGCGAAGCATTTCCCAAGAGTGAGAAATCCTCACAAGAATCATCTGTTGCAAGTCCTGTCTGACAAAACCGTGTCAGAGCTTTGGGGACTTTCTCTCTATTTTTAATTGAGTGCATCTTTCCCTGGCATTTCCCCCTGCTGGCTCCTGCATCCTTGCTATTATGGCAGATATTGGAGGGGAAGCAGTGCTCGTGCCGGGATGCAGAAGAGCTGTTGTTCCCACCTGAGCTGCGAGGATCGCTATATAAAAGGTGCACACAGGGCATCACTGCTGCTAGAGCGCAGGGCTCCCGCTCTCCCTTTTTTCGTCCTATGCAATCAGCGTTTGGGATTTAGTCCCTTCTTATCATGGCCTTGCAGTATCACGTCTTGGCTTGGTATTTAGTCTTCCAGAGGCTTGAAAGGGCAGCTTCTCCTTGAGTTTATCAGCTCAAATGGGGGACACCACTTGATGGTGTGCCAGCAAGCTTCTGTACGATGCCTTTCATGTCTCGATCAAGTCAGCGTGTCTACCTAATTAAAGAGATGGTAATACAAAAGGCTCATCTTGGATAAAATCTGGGGGAGAAAATGTGCTACCTGGCTTGAAGGGGAAGGGGGGATGGATTCGCAAGCCCAGCGGAGCCTGATGAGAGCTGAGGGCATGGTAGCGAGGGGTGGTTTAACAGAAGGGAAGGCAGCCGCTCTGCCAGCAGAAGCCCGTGAGCAGAGAACCATGGAACACAAAATTAACACGCTGGCTCATCAGGAAATGTTAATGTGGGCAAGATGGGGAATTGCTTCATATGGGCAAACAATCTGTGCAGAAGGGATAAGCGCGATCAAAACCTGGTACAAATCTGGGCACGTTTCTCCAAAATCTGCCCTCTACCCTCAGTTTGAGGTTCAAGACAGAAAACGCAAAGCCCCGATTAAGGTGTTAAATCCTTATGGCATAAAACCAACAAAACATTTTGCTGAGATGAAACAAAATTAAAGCATCCAACGGGGCTATTGTAGAAACAACTAAGCCACTGCCACACAGATCCCAGGAAGGGGATCTTGCAGCTTGGAGTAAGTGGTTTGGGGTTGGACCTCCATGTTGATACACAGCCTCAAGTTGCGCCAGGGCAGGTTTAGGTTAAACATTAGGAAAAATTTTTTCACTGAAAGGGTTGTTAAGCACTGGAAGGGGCTGCCCAGGGAAGTGGTCAAGTCCCTATCCCTGGAGGTATTTAAAAGCCAGGCAGACGAGGTGCTTAGGGACAGGGTTTAGTGGTGGGATGGCAGGGTTAGGTTAACAGTTGGACCTGATGATCTTAAAGGTCTTTTCCCACCTAAACAATTCTGTTCTATGATTCTATTCTACAGTTGAGGGGCTGAACAAGCACAGAAGCTACCACATTCCCCGTTGGGGTTTTTGTCATTAGATCTGCAAGCAACACTTTTCAAAGCAGGAGCACTTGGGAGCCTCGACTTTGCTTAATTCTCACTTTGCCTTTCCTCTGCTTAGTCAATTCTGTCAAACCATTCCCTCCTCTGAAGAAAGCTGAGCCATCTCCTTCAGCCATGCTACCATCTTCAGGCTGGAGAGCCTTGGCAAAGGGAGCCTAGGCTGGGTGCAGTAGGGACACCTCTCCACAGGGCCTCCAGCAGGGCCAGGGCTGGAGCAGCAGATCCTGCCCAAGGGCAGGCCTGATGCCCTCATCATATTGTAGGGGTGAAGGCAACACTTGCCTTTTAAATGAAATTACAACCATCAGTGTTAAATAATTACCTAAAAACTCTGGGAAATTCCTCATTTTCGTGAGCTGAATATCCACCTCAAAATATTAAACATTTTAAAACTAAACAATTCAGTGTTTAAAGAAATACAGACTCATTTTCACAACTTCATTCTCTTCAGAACAGTCCTCCTAAAACCAAACATCAACTGCTAATGAACTCACGTCCACTACAAATGCTGGCTCCACTTTCACCTGCCAACCTCTCCCAAAATTTAACCAGGCACTTGCTCTCCCTGACCTCCACCATTCCCCACTGATCCCACACATTGCCCCTAACGGAGAGCTGGGACCAGCTTCACCCAGACACCACCTCACCTCTTTACCCACCACAGTACTAAGCAGGGGCACCCCTTTGCAATGACAGTAGGGGAAGCCAATTCCATCTACAACATAATCAGTTGCTGAATTTAGTCCCCTTGCATTTACAGTCCCACCTGGGAGGAGCAAGAGGTCCAGCATGACTGATGTCTTACAGTCAGAGAGACTCCAATTTCGACATCCCAGATGAACAACTGCTTTATATCCTGCTCAAAGCCTGCCTGGATAGGGCCACAGGCAATACAATGCATGCAGCACTTTTCAGGAAGAAGGCCAGAAGAACAAGAAAAAGTAATTGAAAGGCCTGGGGGATCAGGGGAAGAAGAGGACAAGCTCAAAGAAACCAAGGAAAAGACCTGAGGCATGGCAGCGTGTGAGTGCACTTGTCTGAGAAGGCTTTAAAAAAGGTCATTTTGAAGAAAATGAGGAAACTATCTCTGAAAGGATTCTTTGAAATGGTAGCAATGGCAGGGAAACAGTAAATGGCAACTACAGACCTGACACTGTTAAAAGGAAGGAGTTCAGCTGGAGGATATGTCTGCAGATCTACCACAGCGTTGCCTCCCAAGACAAGGATGCACAAACCACTACGAGGAAAGGTTGAATTGACACATTACCAATGCAAAAGTAACCTTAAATATATTAAGAGCACACCGCCCCTTATGTAGTACTTATTAAACAAATGCTTCCTTTTTATCCAGAGAGACTTCAGAATTACACAGATGGTTAAAACATATCTATAGTAGTGGTAGTAATTTAGAAATCTCTCTGGGGGAAAACAAGGTTTTAGCCTTTTTTTTTTTTTTTTCTTTTAAATGGCACTGAGCTGGATTTTAAGGTGGAGTGAGTTTATTTCTGTCGTGGCTGCTGCAGAGAAAGCTCCATCACCCACAGATAATGCCAGATGGTGAGCCGTCCCCAAATCCATCAGGCAGAGGCCTCAAGAAGAGGTTCAAAGTGTAACTGGGGATTGCATCTCTCGCTCAAGGGGCAGACAATGGAAACAAAACCCAAGTAGTTTGGATATAACCATGGTAGCACAAATCCATGGGCTGCCGCCATGCTCCAAACAGCTCTGCAAGTGGCAGAGAAGCCTCTGACCAGCCTACGGGACAAAAGATGATTCAGAGTAAGGAAATTATGTACGTTCAGTGGCACAGCTGATTTAGGGCTAGTTTTATCGAAAACCCTGTTACCTTACTGGTATATCATTAAGGTGGATGAATGGTTACACGGTTCAACAGAGCTGATAATCTTTTGCCTGCGGTGCAGTTGCAGAGGGTATAAAATTTTCTGGAGATGGTGGAGGGGACTCTCGATGTACCATATGGTCTCTTCCAGCCCTTGTGCTGTGCCGAGGCTCGTGCTCTCATGTGAGACACCATTAGCGAGTCACATGCAGCAGAAAGCAATTTTATGGCCAGATCCTGCTCTTAGAAGCTATGATGACTAAACTAGCTAATCAAATCAGCATAAATTTGCAAACACCGTTTTAGCAGCTGTGACCGTAAATATCATCAGCAGAATGTGAATAATCCCAGGCACAAGATGAGTTGAGTAATGGGTTCCCAATGGGCGTTGAAGCCATCAGTCCGCTGCCTGGCAACTCAGAGACGGGGGCGAGGGGGGGAGGTTTGATTATGATGAGCCTGAAACAGCAGATGCAGTTATCACGACAAAGCAGCTAGAGTACACGCACCAGAAAGAGAAAAAAAATTTCATTTACTGAGACAAATAATTGTGGTGGATGCCCTGTTCTTGCCCTGCTGTCTCCCAAATGCAGGCACATGTGCATGTTCCATGCGGAGGGATGTGTTTTAGCATTCCCAAAGTGATTCATTTGGCATTTTCCAGGGACCTGCAGTAGACTCCCCGCACACACATACCATTTTGTCAACAAGCCATAAAAATAATCAGCCGAGGTGAAGTTCACTGAGAACACAGACACCAAGGATAAATTTGTTTTTAATTTGTGCCAGCTTCTGCTAATGGGAGCCAGGGTGCAGGGCTCCCGGCACTAACAAAGGGGAGGGGGGAAAAGCTGCCGAAATTAACAGTACACGGCAGCCTTAACCTCCTCTCTGGTGAGGACCGGCCATGCACGTGGTCCCAGAGCAGATGGAGCAGACTGGAGTGGGCACGGCCAGAGCGGAAGGACTATCCCACAAACCGCTCTGACCGGGGCCCCGGGGAGAAGGCAGCTGGAAACACAGCCAGCTCTCCCCTGGCAAAGCGCTTTAGCGAGGGAAGAGGCTTTTGTGGCTCAGAAAAATGAACAGACCTCCCTGCATGTGCCAGCATGAATGTGGCTCAGCCATATATATATAGATATGGATATATGTTTGCAAAAAACATGAGAAAGACCAACCATGATGTCTCAGTCCTGATGGCTTTTGGTAGGCTGTTAAAAAAGCCTGGCTATTATGGACCATATCCTGGTCTGACAATGATATCCCACCTCACTTTGAAGCAAAATCCAAGGTCTAGATGTCAGGGGAAATGTTGTATTGCAGCTTGCATTGCACTGCATAAAGGTTACCCATGTTTGCTGGAGTCATCAAAACCTTCTGAAGAAAAGGCCTAAGCATGGGTACGTCCCCATGACAGTCACTGCAGGTCGTGCCGATAATACAACTTTTAGCTGACGTTTAAAGCTGATCTGCATTAGTGTAGTAACCAAAGTGAACAAGGAATGTGAGCATTTCCAAGGAGCTGGCAGTGCAACCTGGGCTTCACCTTGCTGCAACCAGGCACATTGCTTGGAGTACCAAGTATGGAGATACCCTAGGCTGCTAGTTTAAAGCTTATATACGTACAAAAGCACAGTCACTGAAAATTTTGGTTTGCTGTAGTTCCTTAGTTATGGTGATTATTGTTATATTAAGCTTTCTAGCATTTCCAAAAGCTGTGCCCAGGACCAAGGGGCAACCTTTCTGAGCTCATAAATCAAGGGATTTTAAGATACAGACTTTCCTATGTGACTGGCAGCTGTGGTGGACTACACAAACTAACATGATGGGTTCAGTGCTTAGAAAATGGAGATGAAAGCTGAAAGAAAAAAAAAAAAAAAGCTCTTTCCTGGACAAGAAGCAAAAGGATAAGTGACAGAGCATCTTGACATGCTGATGGAGAACATCAAAGACAAGGGTGGTGCCAGGTCCTGGTTCCTCAGGTCATGGCAGTCTCCGTTTATGCCAGGAAAGTTTGTACAAGCACTGGCACTGTGCACAGGGAGCGTCTCAGTAAATATGTGGAAACACCCGTAATAAGAACAGGAAAATATCAGAAGCAAATACAGGGGATATAGCTGCCTCCCACACCAGCACTTAAGGTGTGTCCCTCAGCAGCTTTACCTAGAGAAGGTCTGTGATTTTCATTTGGGAGGTTTTTTCACTTGTGTAGCATTTTAAATAACCTTCTTCCTCCTTAAAGGGTAGTTTCTTTCAGCGCTGCCTATCCACTGAAGCTACCTCAGCTGTTAGCTGCCCACTGACCTGAAACACTTCTACAAGACAACTACATGCTGCTGACACCCGATGTGAACGTGGAGATGGAAGCAAAAAAGCTGCATCTCTTGGTGCAGAAAGGGACCGGAGGAAGTCGGAACTGAGGAAAAGCTGGGCTCGAGCAGCAAAAATGGCAAGAATATTTCTCCAGAGCATGGAGATAATTTGGAACAAAGGGGGGTGTTCAACACATTACCCTCAGATGAGCCTAATCTGAAAATGCACACCAAGATCTCAGCCCAAGACAGCATATCCATCCTGAGCCAGACCTATCACTAGTAACCAGTTTCTCCTTAAAAAACACACCCCAACTGGAACTCCAGTTACTAAAGCCAGGATAGAGAATTACTGGCAGAACCAGTGCAAACTCTGGCATGCAGTTTAAAGCCTTTTTTTCAAGGTCCAGAAAATTCCTGCTCGCTGTCTTCAGTGTGTTTCACTGCAGCATCAGCCTCTGCATGCCTGCATTGTGGCTGGGGCCAGGGCCAGGAGGTGCCAGCTACTACAAAAGATTGTTCTTGTGCTATTCCTGGTTTGATCTGAAACAAAACGTACTGGAAATTTTGGAAGAACATCTATTTGCATCAAGCATCCAGACCCACAAGCCTTGGGTAATTCAATGAAAAAAGCAAGGGAACATCTCAGTTTGTAGATGCAGAATTTTTGGCAGCGTTTGCTGCTCTTTGCTGCGCACACAGAAACCCTGTCCGCTGTGACCCTCTGCGCACAACGAGCTCAGTTCATGGGCTTTCAAGGGGAGCAGAAGAAAGCTACCTTTGCCATAGACTTTTTTTTTCCCCCGAGAGACATAAAGATGAAGGACGTGTTCCCCAATTCTGAGAATATTTACATTGATTTTTATTGATTAATGTGCTAATTTGAGGGGGTTGTTATTTATTTCCAGTGCAACGGCACATCCCAACCATCATCCACCCCAATAGCTGCCACAGGGCCACGTGGCAGTCTCCGACCCAGACTTCAGCCATCCGGTCGTGAGATAACAAAACCCCCTTCTTTGGCTCCCTGTGCCTTCAGGCAAGGCGTGACTTGGAGCAAGCCCACCCACAACAAGCAGCGCGTCTGTGAGGAATAACCCAGCCACCATGCCATGTGATACCTTCCCCTTCCAGGGGATTTTGAAAGCGAGCATCAGTGAGCAGCTCCTGCGCCGCAGCGAGGAGGCTGGGCCCCTCGCCGGCTGGACATCACCTGCCCAAGTAACTGCCCTTCGAGCCCTCTCCCACCCCAAGTCTGACACCCTCTCCTGCCCCAAGTCTGACGCCCAGCTGAACTGTGCTGGGACAGTTTTTCCTGGGATTACAGCAGCCCCAGACTGTGCGGGGTCTGGATATTGCCACGTTGCTGCAGGGACATGGTGTATAAAATAGTAATTTGTGGTAAGGGCTTAGAGCTGAAATAGATATGACAAACAAAGCAAGAGAAAATCTATTGCTGCTTCTACTATAGCTTGGAAGTACTGAAAAATGTAGATGGTATCTCAGTTGTAGTTACAGTTATGATATTTGTCACACTCTTGTGCCTGTAAGGCCAGTATCACAGCTGGTCCTGTCTAGGCAGATGGGGAATGAGCAGGGCAAACCTGGGTCCCTCTACTCTACTCTAGGGAGCTGTGTTTGACGAGCAGTTTACAACCAGCATTCAAAGATAAACCCAAATTAGGTGACAGTTTACCTCTAAATGCCATAAAGCCTCGCAGTTTAGGAAGTGGCTGCACAGACCTCCTTGCAGCAGGCTGGGGGTCTCCAAGAGGGGCAGGGCTGAGGGCAGGACCATTTTTGGCCAGGCCATGCTGGGACCAAGGGAAGGGGTTGGTGGGTCAGAGCCCCTCATTTCCCACGTCGAACCCCCCGTGAGGCCCAGCTGCCATGGGTGGAGCAGGACAGCATCCTCTGCTCGCTGCCCACTGCCATTGCCAGGGAGCACACAATGAGGGGGGTTAATTCTGGGTAAGTCCCGTTGCCAGAAGGAGGATGTGAAGTGTTCCTGCAACATCCCAATTAGAGAGAGGTGCACGCAGCAGAGTTATCTGCTTCACACTCCATATTTTTTCCCAGCAGCAGGAAAAAGGATTTCCTGTCGCCCACTAAATCATCAATGTTTCTTGCCTGGCTGTTTCAAGCACAGCTTTATTATCCCTTGCACTAACTTCTGGGGACATTGTTATTTTTTTGTAAGAGAAAACCAGAGTTTGAAGTTCCATGATTTTTATTTTTTCTTGTCATCCACTCTGGTTTTGTTTCATTTTTTCCTGATAGGGGAACCGGTGACATTTCAAAGGAGCACGTTTGCTGAATGCTCGCTCAGAAGAAATTAAGGTCCTGTCTATGCACTTTCCCTCAGAAAACGCCTCCCAAGATTGCGGCATTTAAAAAAAAAAAAAAATCTGATTTCACAGAAGCACAAAGACACAAAATTATTTCAAAGCAAGGCCATGCAAAATAAAACCTACCATTAAACACGAAAGGCTGGAATCAGAGATCCCATCTCTGATTATATTCATTCCCCAACAGAAGTTTTGCCCAAGTTAGAGCTGCCGGGTCACGTCCCTTATTTTCTCACACATGCCGTTAAACCAAGCAGGCTCACCGATGTGGCATCTTGAGCACATATGCAAAAGGCTTTGACGTTACACGTGCTTAATCTGCACATACGGGGATCTCTTCTCGTAATGGGTATAACCGCACAAGTGGGTGCACCGGGGTCACCTATAACCATCTTGGAGCAGAGGTACAGAGGCGTCGATGTTACCTATCTCCCCCTCTGTCTGTGCTAAACACATCTGAGGCTGAAGGCAGCCCACGCTCCCGTCTCGCAGGCGCTGGGGCTTGGGTTTGGAGGCCAGGACGCAGCCTCACAGATTTCAGGGCTGGGAGCGTTTCCCCACCACCGGCACCAGTGCTGCTCAGTGAGGCTGGGGAGTATGACAGTTATGCTTCTCTCAGGTTAGAAACAATAGGAGTAAAACCAAGCTTGAACACAAGCACGTCTCCACCCAAAGCAAAGCCATATGCAACTCAGCTCAGGAATGAGAACTATGCAGCCAGAGGTTTCCTCTCGTTATTGTTTTGGGTTTGGGCTGCAGTGCGCAGGGAGGGGAGGAACAAAAAACACAGAGGGTGCGGGAAAGAAGCCGAAAGCCAGGCACAGCCGCAGGAGCCTCAGCCCGACCTCAGGCCTTGGTTGCAGGAGGCAAGGCAAGAGGCGGGGATGTTCTCTGCAGTTATTCTCTCTCCCTCCGCTGCTCCTGGCTGCCTCTGTATCTCAGCTCTACCAGTACAAGAGTTTGTGAGACAGCAATGACATGCACATGCGACATCGACTTGATTTGCACAGGCACCGAACAATTTTGTACGTTCACTACAGAGCAGAGCAGATGTGGCAATGTCTAAGCAGGAACTGTATTAAAAAGAGCAAACTCCAATATAATTCCTTTTTCCCAGAAAGATACGCCCAAGAAGACCCCAAATTTTCAGCTTGCAATTTCAATTTAAAAGATGCCACCTGAAACATCGTGCGCTGGGTGAGAGATGCTATAGTTTTTCTTCCCCTCTCGTCCAGATTAAGCTTAACGTTTTTTCAGCCCAATATACAGATATTCTGCACCACACTGACTCCTTCCCAGACCTGCTGGGAATGCCAGGGCTGTGGAGCCATCAGCAGAGATTAATGGACACTGACCTCTTCACTAATAAGTTTCATGCAAACTGTGCCTAAAATCAGAGGTAAGGATTGCACTGTTACTGGCCAGGTTTCCCTTCCAACATCGCCACTGAGCTCCCAGCACACAGAGCGATATTTCACTGTGTGGAACACGAGCTCACTGTGCTCCTCACCCCAGCTCCTGGCTTTTTTGGTGCAGACAGTAGAGACTCAGGGAGCAGTGGTTTTGTAATTAAGCTGACTTTAGTTCAAACTGCCAAGGAAAGGGGTATTTTCACTTTCTCCCCACTCCTGTCCCTACCTCTGTCCTTCTGTTGGCATGAGCATCAGCCAGGGAACCGATCCAGCTGGAAACTATCTGTTTGTCTTTTCCCTTTCTGCTGGGTTAGTTTTCAGAGGGATCAGATTCCTAATCTGGCAGATCACTCGAGGGCTGATTTTGGCACCAGAGGCAGCACATGACCCAGCAGCATGGACTGAGATCAGCTGAAACCAAACATAAACCTACGCCCGCAGAGAACACCCACGACCCACCCTGTACCCACCCATGCAAAGATCCTCTGTCTGCAGAAGGAAAGAGGCTTTTTCCACGGTACTGTTCCGCTCCCAGAGGGGAGCCGGCCTGTTTTGGGTAGCGGTGAGACACCATGTCCCACCTTCACCTTCTCCACGTGCACCTCCCTTGCCACTGCTCTGCTGCCCCTTCTTCCCTGGCTTTTGATACAGCCCAGGGCTCCGCTCCAGCCTTCCTCTCAGATCAGTACGCCTTTCTTTAAACAGTACCCTGCCGCTTACCCAGGTACTTTGTGTCCTCATGGACAGTCGTGTATTTACCAGCAGCCACAGACGCGTGTAAGATATGCATGTGCACGCCCAGGGCAGATGCACGCAAGCACAGACCTGAAATATCACCGAAATATTCTGGCTCCCCCAGGCTGAAGAAATGGGCTGTATTGCTCTGAACCATCATTACTACTAAGCACACAGTGTTTCTATGGCTACACCTTCTCCGGCTTTCCCTCTTGCATTCAGCAACACATTCGCTTTGTCTGTCTGTCTGCCTCTCCCTGGCACGTACGTGCACACGAACTAGACATCCCTTCTCTCCTCGCTCAGCCACCCGCTCTCCGCTCCGAATAACACCTCCGCTCTCCCTCCCACGCACAGCCTAAAAATTCAGAGTGGCCATTTCTTGAGACCCAGCAGCAGAGGGGGCAAAGACTCCTGATCCAAACTGTTTTCAAATGCCAGCAATCCCGCAGCCAGCCTTCTGAGCCTCCATGCCGATTTACAGCGAAGGTGGAGCCGGTAGTGTTTACTGGAGATCTTTAGCGTTATTTATGGTGGCATGAAACCAAAGCAGCATGCAAAGAGCAGGCAGACCCTATCTTCCCCCAAGGTGCTCACAAGAGGCCAGAGAGCTGGCGTGCTGAGTGCTAATAAAGAAGAAAATCTCTCCTAGGGATGCTCTAACAAGAAACCTCGTGCAGAGGGGGTCAGTAGTACCTTGGCCTCAAGGTGACTTGTTTAGCAGTGTGAAATGAAGATATCGGTCGGATGTTGGGGAAATGCTAATGCCTGGGAGCAACTCATGTCAAGCTGAATAAATCCCGTGCTCTCCATTCGGAAACACAATGGCACATGAATGACTAAGCAATTCTGATAACAATTCAATAGACAAATGTCAGCTTGCTTTGATTAAACAGTACTTCGGGAGCTGTTTCAGGGCAGCTGAAGACCATCAGCCTGTCTTTCTCACCCCAGCCCTCCCAGCAACCCAGCCAAGGCAGAGAAGACATTTATTTCACAACAGCTATAACTGATTTTTTTCCAAAGCAATTGGAACTCCCGTAATGTCTGAACTAAGTCTAGATTTATGCAAGCACATCTGGAGGAAACAGAAAAAAAGCAAAATAGCCCTTCTCTATTTTAAGATCTCAGTCTCACTGTCACTTCTCCCTTGCTCCATCACAGTTATCCCTTAGCACAATAATAATATAGTCCACTTTGGAGATATAGGTGGAACCGAGCCATGTAATTACCACATTTCCACATATATTCTTGTGTATTTGCAGTACTGAAATAACACTCCCCTAGCACAGTGTTAGTCCAGACAAACAGTTCAATTTAGGGATGTGGTTAAAGCACACGGCTAGGCTTTTACATGGTGCGGGTCCAACCCATCTTTTGATTATGTTTGTATCTGTGCTGTAGGTTGGTCCTTTAAAAACGATAACTAGTCCTTTTAGTTTTGCAGAGAACATTTATACGAGCAGCTTTTCCCAATTTGAACCTTCTACCTTGCCAACCCCCAAATCAGTTTTGAACGATGAAAGGAATAACCTCACACGCACATGTGGGCTTATGCCCTCGTCTTCAGTCAGTTGTGAAATAAGCTGCTCAGCGCTGCATCCGTAATGGGGACTGCAGTGCAGATGGCAAAAGCACAGTCACAACTCATGCTGCGCCACCGCCAGCAGAGGTAACGCAGGCGGAGCCGCCCCACGCAGCGCAACACACGGCCAGCAAGGAGGGAAGAGAGGCTGCCACTCCTGAAGCGTTTTCACCTTTCTGTCCATAGAAGAGGCTACCTGGGGTAACGATAACATGGAGTGATGTCTGGAAGATCCCGAGTGAAATACTGTCTGCACTGCAGTCTGTGGGAATGAGGATTTCACCCCGTGATCAATTCTAGGCTGTTTCAGCGATGCTCGCTGCTTTGTAGTTGAGACAGAAAAGAAAGCAAGAATCTCCTACGCCTCTGCTCTACTGATCTGTTGATCACGGAGAAGGAAAACCATCCCTTGCAAATGTCCACAGCCACCACCAGTCCCAGGGGCCTCATTGCTGCATTTGACCGTAGTCTAGAACAGTGAGTGATAATAATATTTCTCTAATTCCACTCTCAAGAAAGCCCCTTGGCTGCTTTCCTTTCTCTGGGGCTGAGAATGAGCATGTGGAAACAATCTGCCCTTGCATACACACAGTCCACATCTACAAGAGTTCTTCGAGTCTGTGCTACCTGGGTTATGGTGAACTGAGGCTATTTCTTTAGATGTAGTAACTGGCAGACGCTGCGTCCCACAGGCAGAGGTCTCGGAGGAGACATCTACACTGAGCACGCACAAGAAATTCATAGGGACAATGACTGCACGTTTGCATATAGGTGTATATACACACACGTGCACAGCAAGTAACTAGAAGACAGACGGGTCCTGCTTGCCCCTAGCTGCAAAGAGGAATTCTCAAGTGATCTTTGCAGCTCCCATTTGATAGCACAAAGCCGCTTTGCAAAATCACGAGGTCGGCCCTTATAGCTTTGTTGTTTTCAATATTCTCTAAGAGTTTCCTCTGATGCCTGATTTGCTTTATTAGAGAAACCTACTCAAAGGGATTTGTGTGCATGCTGAGCTTGATTTGTGAACTCCAACAGGAGGGGCAGCCAGTAAAATTAATGAGGTTCTGGGCAAATGATTGCACATGCAGACCCACAGACATAAAGCATTAACTGACTGTCTAATTAACAAAGGCCACGTGCCCGATTAAGCATGCAAACGCTGCTGCTTATACACGCACATTGACACACATTAATGTCTCAGCGAGGATACATTTGCAAGTGTCTGTTTGGAACAATGATGAAGCACGCAACCTGCTTCTATAAACACTTTTCAGCATGCAGAAAATATATACATGAAATAATCTGCTGCCCATTTCTGTAATGAGCACAAATTCTTTCTGGAAAGCAACACAGCAGGTCTCCCGGCTCATGTGGGCACTGCTTTAAAACCACCTTCTAGAAGGGGAAAACAAAGGACAAAGAGGCCTTGAAAGAAAAGTTTTAACTCCGTTTCAGTCATCTCGTCGTGGCAAGTGAAGGGCTGCTTTCATGTTACAGCATCGTTGCACTAGGTGATAAGAGGTCAGGGCATACGGTCCTATTCCTAACTCTGCTAAGTTCTTATCAGATAACACTCACCCTCTGGGTCTTCATCTCCTGATTAAAGCTCAGTTTTTTTAAATTCACAGCCATAAAATTCAAAAAAAAAGAGAAAAAACATCTAAAACGTTCAACAAACAAGAGCTAGAAAGAGCAATGTCTCTCTCGGAGGTGGCAGTTAAAGTACAGGATACCTGCTCTGTATCAGCTCATTTAATTAACTGTGCTGCCAGATCACATCAGTTTGGAACATGGATATGATCGTTCAGCTGGGGAGGCCGGGAAGGCAAAATCCTGGAAAGCTAGTAGCAATCTCAGGGTGCCAGAGAAGAAATTTTCGGCACCAGCTGCAGACCCACACCCACTGTTCAGCAGCGTCACCGCTGCACC
>NW_009260839.1:4328827-4334815 GCF_000687185.1 Egretta garzetta | reverse complement strand
CTGAGGGTGCCATAAAGGTCAGGCAGCGTGAGAGAGCTGCGAAGGATCCTGGTCTGCGTGAAACAGGGAGGCAATGTGAACTTCTCCTCACTTCCAAGCCTCGAATGACCAAATCCTGCCCTCTGCTCCGCTCTGTGCACCTCTGCTATCTGCAGCGGGGATTGCACAGATCTCTGAGCCTTCACTCTGTGTTTGCTTGTGGCTGGTGGGTTCACTGAACTGAAGCTCAGGGTTTCCCTCAAGCCCATGACTCAGCCCTACTCCCCCCTAAGCGCTCAGAAACTGTTTCTCCAAGGAGCCAAGGAGGCCAAGGCGGGGGGTGTTAGAAAAACTAGCTATGTCTGCTATGTGTTTCCTTGCTGCTGGAAGGTCTCCAAAGACATTTCAGGTGCTGATGAGACCTTCCAGCACATCCATTTAGAGTCTGCACTTTCCCTTCCTTCCTGCATTATTTACCATACAATCCTGACCTGCTTAAAGGACTGTTGCAAGCTATTTTCTGAATCATCCTTTCCCCTCTGTGCTGTTTCATGTAAAAATCTGTCCAAAATCTATTTTTGGAGTGGTGTTTTGCAGCAGAGGGTTGTTTTGTTTGTTTTCTCCAACTGTTTTGTTGCAGGCATAAGAAAGTTGGTTCATTCACGCAAAGCTGCTGACAGGGACGGGGTTACGGCTGCTGTGTCCTGACAGTCATGCCTTGCTCAACTGCCCTCGCTGGAGCAGGGCCACGGAGGCTGAGAACGTCAAGTGCAAGGCTGTGCCCATTAATTTGTTGCTGCAGAGTTGCTCCTGATTATCAGAGCTGCAGGCAAGGGCTTGTTTTCAGAGTTGCTTGGGGATGGCAGGTCATATTGATTTTTTAGAGCAAGGTCCCTGATAAAGGTTTGGATGGCTGAATTATTCCTATACTATGCAGAGCATCTTGGCAGCCTGACTATTAAAGGAAAAAGAGCGTGGACTTTACAAGCAGCTGTGTTAGAGAATGGAAAAAAAAAAAATCAAAAATAAAGCAAGGGATATATTTTGAGCTGACCAATTCTGAAAATGCTTTTTTCAGAAACACCCAGAAATCCTGACTCTTTATACCTCAGGCCTTATCCTGGAACCAAAGACATGTTTTGCATCAGAGACACTACACTTAATTTGCTACCCGAACTCGAAGTTTCTCAACCACCCAACATATTAGCTTATTATTTCAAATTTAGCTGCCCTGCTCTTACCCTGAGAGCATCTGACTGGCAAGTGACTGCACTTCCACGCCATACGTTCAAAGCCAGGGTGCTTCGCTTGCTTCAGCAGTTTTTGGCAAAGTTCAGCGCAGTTCTCAGCTTTGAAGCATAATTGCCCAACTACAGCAGCAACTCCAGTCTCCAAAGGCCAAAAGGAGAAAGAGAAAGGAGGGAGGTGGGAGGACAGCTGAGGATAGCACATTTCAGATGTGGGATACAATTATTTCTTTTTTGGAGGCCTATTTATGGATCCTGCCAGAGAACTGGACAGCTAAAACAAGAAAGCAAATCTAAAATGAAAGATTGCATTAGAAAGCACACACACCCAGACACCATGGCAGGCAAGAGCTGGGGGACCTGTGTAATCAGAGCTATAATGATTCCATAATTTCACATCCAAACATAATTAGTTGAGGTACGTTCTTTGACAGCTAGAGATTTGCAAAAATTAGGGTCAAGCAGGTTCATTTTTTTAATTGCTCTCATTTCCCCCCTCTGTGTTGTTTCTTGTCACTTTATAGCCTCCTCCCTGGGCCAAATTCATCCCTGGGGTAACCCCCTTTTAAAAAAACCTCCATGAATTTGATCCTTTGCACCTTGGAAGCACTGAAACATGGCAGCAAATAGCTTTCTGCCTGCGTGACTGGCCTGTCACGTGTCTCGGCACATCTGAAGGACTGGCTGTTCAGCTTGCCAGCCATAAGAACCCAATTCCCTGAAAAAAAAAAAAAAATCAAACTGCAGGCTGCTCCCTGCTTCACACGTTATTGCTGTCAACTGCAGCTACAGCAGATCGTAGGAAACCGGTCTGCCTAATTCCAGTGAGATTAGCGGCCACAGATTCAGACAGCAGCAGAACGTGCAAGGGGCAATTTAAATATGCAGCCAGATTTCATTAACTAGTTTGATTCCATCTAACTGAACAAGCCAGGACAAAAAGCCCTCCATGCACAGACATCCCGTAAAATGGTGTCTCTCAAAGATGACATGCCTTCGGTTTAGGTGTATCAGACATTTGAATTGTTTATCCATTTGCTCACACAGTACTTACTTGCTGACCCTCACTCATCTGCAGCAGAACTGTATCACCCACAGTCTATCAACAGACTTAAAAGCTCCAATGATTGCCCAAAACATGCATCACGTGCAGTTACTCTATCCCGGGACGCGGGTAACGGCCGCTCCACTAAACAGAGCCCAGGTCTGTGCAAACGGCTCCCCAGTCACAAGTCACAGCCCCGGTTAGGGCTAGCGGAAGTAAATTAACTGGCCAGGAGCAGAGTTTCAGCTTGCATGGAAACAGCCGAGAAGAACAAAGCCAACAGCCCCAGAACAACAGAAAATTAAAAAGCCCACAGACGTGTCTGGCCACAGGTTGCATGGCTGGCACTGCTTGCACATGCCTCCCTGGGCACCCTGCACTGCAAACACAACATCTGGAAATTAATGTGGGCAGAAATGCTGTGCACACATGTACAGGTACAAATTTTCCGTGCCCTTCACCACGATACAAGCCCCTGCATTAATTTCATAACTGGGTGACAGGCAGAAGTACCAAGTGATAGAAACTTTACATAAACACACCCGCATGCAGCAAGCATTTCTGTGGGTGTTACTTTGACATATTTTACAAGTTTGGGGAGGTTTTTTGTTTAGGAAAACTAAAAGACAGGAGATGTGAATTTTGCTGGTAGATGCTCTGTGTCTTTTTTTTTTCGCACTCCAAATCCTTTTAGTGATTGATTGGGATATCAGAGGCCACAGTAAAGCCTCAGGTAGTTTGGGATCAAGTGCATATAGGTCACGTGAGGTGTAACGGGGCAAGCAGAGATTATATTTGTGCAGCACACAATGCTTTGGTACAAATTATATTAATATTTACATAATCTATAAATATGCTAATTTTAGACGAGTCTCTTCTGTCCTCCAAAATAGCAGAGTCCTTCACAACACGCAAGCAACACAGCTACTTAAAGGATGCAGCAACTCACCCAAAACGGCAAACTGAAATTTGTGGCAAGGTCACCAGGACCCAAGTTTTACTGTTCAAAAGGATGTACCAATCTGTAACGTCACCACTGACTGGCATTTTATATCATCACTCATAAAACACCCTCTATTCAAAGAACAGCCACGTGAAAGGAGGATCAGTGGCCATAAACCTACAGAAATTTCAATGCTACTGTTAGGTGCCTTGATTTTGAAGCTGTCCCATAAAATCAAAAAATACATTGGCATGACTGGGAAGATTTGTCTTAAGAGGACCTGAGGAAAAGGCATTCAGCGCCCAGGCCCAGTGCCCAGGTTTGAAGTGGCTATGTACAATCTGTCCCTTCTGCAAGCCACGACCTTTCAGCATTGCCTGGGAACACTGAGTGCCACGTGTCCCTCGGTCCCTGTGATGGCAAACCCAGCAGCACCAGAGCTCCCAAGTCCTGCCACGCATGCCTGCACACAAAATCCAGAGCAGTTGTGGGACATTTATACCCTGCCATTACTGAGTGGCCACTTCTTCAAGCTGTTACTTTAGTTAGATTAACAGCAGCCCCCTGAACTGGTTCATCTGTAGAAGACCTTCCTCAAGCCATAAGGACTGAAGATGCTCAAATGTTGTTGACTTTAATGAAAGCTTCAATTCACCAAAAAATCATGGTACAGCCACTTTCACCTGGGGCCATTCCACCCTGAACTGCCCCCCACACCCACTCTCCATGCTCACAGACACCCAGTACAGCTTTGGAAGGCTGATACAGAACGTGATGACATGGATCTGAATCAAGATCAAAGCGTTTCCTCAGTCCAAACCAACAGGACCAGGTTGTAGAGGCTGACCCCTGTCTACCACCCTAAGAACCTACAGCCAGCACCACCAGGCCATTTTGCAGGCTGGAGGGGGAGGTCACTATCTGTTCTATTAACAGAAGTGAGGAGCCATCCACTGATATCCCATTTTAGAGGGCAACAAGATAAACTCCATTAAAATGGAATCTAGGATGCCAGGGGACAAGCTGAAAAGACATTATACAGCCTGGCAGCAAAGGCAACACAGTTCCAAAAAAAATAAATCACGTTAAAGCATATGCAGTCCCAGCGAGGACACCTGAAGTTTGCACATATGGCTGCTCCGCTGGGACAGGCCTGTCTGCTGCGGGCGTGCAAATCAAAGCGTTTGCATCTCATTACCCAGGCTGGGAGACATCAGTCAGGGCTGGGATGAGTGGCTGAGATTCCCCCAGCGCTGTAATGGGGTGACAGTTTGGCAGCATCAGCAGTCAGACTGGCCTTTATCCTTCACAGATGTTGCTGTGCTAAGGACGAGGAGGTGTTTATTTTACAGGATGATGGTGTCTGGGCCTATGGCGCACAGCCAAACAGCCCAAGGTCAGCTCTCCATATATTGTAGGGTTTCTTTGGCATCCCTCCCAAGCAGCTACAGCATTCTTGGTTGCAGCATGGTGAGGCAGGAGGGAAGGTGGGGAGCATCCCTACGAGGGAAATCCTCCAAGTCAGCAATACCCAAGGTCTGCACAGCCCAAGGCAACGACACTGGAGCTCCTCAGAGCTTATGTGTCCAGATGGCTCCTGTGGATCAGATGCTTTAGATGCAATAAAAGGGAAAATGTCATGTTAATATTATCACTTCTCCTCTTCTTGTCATAACACCATTCATCTCCACTGATCCCACTTCAGGTGCAACTAGATTGAGGTGCGTGCACTGAGGTCCACCTTGAAAAAGAGTATTTCCAATCCACTAAAAGGATTCTTCTCTCCATGTGTGCCACAAAGCCATAATAATGTTTCTTTAAGGACCAAACCTTGTCTCACTGGTACCTCTGTCAGTATGGAGTAACCGCACTGAAGCTGAGTTGCTAATAGTATTAATTTGTAGGACTGTCAACTCACTATTTGAAAGCTTTCTAAGTATTCAGAATTAACCGCTCTCATGATTTCCAGTGGTGCAAGTGAAATCAGAATCTGGCTTAATTTTAATACAGGGAACAGAGGAGGATCAAAAAGATCTTGGCACATCTCCACCTTCGTGGAAAAGCTCTGTCTTTGAGGTTTCCTATTCCTAGTTTTGGGGAAATTTTGAAAGGGTACTGCTCCAGGTGACAGCTTTCCATTTGTGTTGCGCTTTCACACGCACAGCCTGCAGGACCCAGTATTCCCTAAAGAGTACACGTGGAGTTCCTGCACACTGACATAGAGAGGTGCCTGCTTGCAGATTTTAAACACTGCATTAAGCACCATTCCCCAATATCTGCTACTGCCCGTTTTGCGCTACTCTTGATAAAATCAGCTCTCAGTTTCTGTCTCGGTCTGTGATGACCTGATACAGTGACTGCTAAGGAGCCATACCTAGAAATCTTCGCCTTGAAAGCCATGCTGAATTCATTGCGCTTTAACATCGGGAAATATAAATACTGCAGGAAGTACTGGAGCAAACAGCACTTTATTACTCCAGAGAGGCAAGTATTAGGGGAAAATGGTTTAAAATGCAAATTGGCTTTATGTACCTTTGAACTGGAATATCCTCACCTTCAAAGCCACCCTCACCCCCCACCAAGCTTTAATATGGGATTGACAGTCCTATGTGCCAAGATAGATCGAACACTATTTTTAGTCACATCTTACAATCACGCTGTCCCAAATGTTTCGCATGACAAAGCAACCAAGGGAGCAAAATGAGAGAAAACTGTGATGCAGAGCTGCAACGCAAGGAACAGATTTGTGCTTCGGATCCAAAGCCCTCATAGGA
>NW_009260839.1:4313297-4328680 GCF_000687185.1 Egretta garzetta | reverse complement strand
TCAAAAGGCAGAGGTAAGGAAGAAAGGAAGGGCTGTAAGAGATGAGGCTGGAGCAGAGCTGGAGAGCTGACAAGGTGGAGAGAAACAGGAAGGGAACATTTTGTAAAATGGATTAAGCTGTAGAAGCCGAAAGCATTAAAGGCAAAGCCTTGGGGCAGAGGGAGGGCATTCAAGGACACTGCAGCAGAACTTGCAAGCACTTGAAGCTTGAGCTGAACTTTCTGTTCCCGGCTGCCTGTTTTGGAGTGTGTTCTGGGGATGCCTCCTCTTGGGAGCTCGCCTGCTGGAAGAAGGTTACGAAGCCACAGCTCGGCAGTGCTTATGTTGTAGCGTGACAGCAGCACATAGGCATGCTGTGACGCAGCATCTTTATATGGCGCTGAAAAGTCGTGGTGGGGTAAGGGGATGGGATTTGCAGGTTTTACAACCCCAGGGACCCTTTGTGGCCCACAACAGTAGCCACTCAGCACATGTGAAATTCAGCTGTTGCCTTCTGCAGAGGATTGGAGCGGTTTCCTCAGGTCTGTTCCACGTGTTGCTCAATTCTACCCCGCTCTGCAAAATCCCCTGAGCGGGGATTTGAATCTGCTCTGCGCAGAATAAATCTCAGCCAAAAAAGAAGCCTCATATGGTTTGTCCAAATCTGTCCAGGGATCCCAGAGGTCATTACAAAAGTTGGTAAATATTAACAGACTCTCTTGCAAGACAGCATGTACAGCGTGTCAGACCTGGGAAGTTTCTCCTTCTCCAACATGCAAGGTGAGGGCCTGTGTTTGGCAAGTCGATGCTAGGATGTGGCAGGGGACCCCAGGGGCGAGCTGGAGAGCGTGCTCATTAACACAGCCTGCCGAGAGCGGGGGGTGCTGGGGCTCGCCAGCTATGTCCAGCACAGCACGCTCGACTCTCCGTTTCTGCATAGCCCCACACGCCGGAGGCAGCTGGGCAGTGTCTCAAGCGTGGGGTCAGGAAGGAGGAGGGAGGTTGCTGTGCTGAGCTGCAAGAGGCAGCACTAGCGGAGGGGGAAGGCAAGACGGAAGCCAACTGTGCAAGTTGCGCACTTGGTGCGGGAATGCCAACAGGTCCATCCCATGCAGCATGTGAACATGTTGCTTTCTTATAAAATAGGAGAACCCCATGTATGCCTCTGTCTGAATATTCAATGTATAAATACAGGATGTGTTTTCATTCTGGGGATGAGCTACAGTTGGGTATAGATGGGCTGGGGGAGATTGGAGGTGCAGCAGGTGCATGGCAGGAGAGGAACAAACCCAAGTTACCCTGAGCTCCTGCAGACCTCCCCAAGCCATTGAATTAGGACTGCAATGTGGGACAGACTTAAAAATTTGCACTGGAGGCCTGCAAGATCCAGCCACACGTGAATAATAGAAATGCAAGTGGTTTACCTCCCATCAACCCCAGCAAGGAGGCATCAAACCCAATTAATCAGATTTAGTAACATTTTAACCCAGGTAGTCCCTAACACCAAGCATCTGGCAGGGGTGTTGGGACCCACGTGCATTTGCCACCTTTGCCACAGCAGCACAGGGAAAGCTCCTGTTTTGCAACCTCTGTGCTCCCCTCCAAGGGCTCCATCTTTTGCCTTGTGCTCCCAAATGCCATGTGAACCCTCAAGGGAGGTGGGCCAGGGGAAATCCAGGCTCAGCACTTCTTGCAGCTCTCTCCTATGTGACAGGGGCCTGTCCTCCATGCAGGCGTTTCTTGCTGTGGTGCACATTGTTTTCATTTTCCAGAAAGGAGCTGAAAGCTGACAGCTTATTTCTTGAGAAAGGGCAAGGGGTGCCTCTGCAGTCAGCCAGCAGTGACCTGAGCTCTGGAGGATGGCAAGGAGGAGGCTGACACTTCTGTACTGCTCGTCACCTTATTAGAAGCAAACTGGCATTAACCTCACCCACATGTAGGATGGACAGAGATGTCGAGTCATGGAAAGCACGAGGGCTGTTTACAGTATAAATGTCAGGGCATCTCAGTCCCACAGGATACACAAATGGCTGCTGCTCCCACCCAGGTACAAACTAAATCCTGCAGAAGGGGGTCTGCCTTTTCTCCCCTGCGCCGCATGCGATCCATCACCAAACCCCGCTCCCTTGGCTCACTAAACTTACTTTCCTAAAATGATAAATCTGCCTCTAAGTAAATGGCACTGAGAAAGTTTCAGCCCTAGGGGAAGGATTTTGAGCGAGCCATGCTCAGATAAGCAATCCGTGCTGAATCCTAACGAGAACATCTCATGGGCACGCTCGTGGTAATTATTATATAAGAAGCAGTTTAATATGAGATTAAGTTCCTGTATCTTTTGTACACCACAGACAAAGTATGAGGCAAGGAAAGGAAACAGAGGAGCTTTATAATTGTCTCATGTCCACACACATGACTGCTAGTGCTGCTCAGTTCTTAAATAGCACAACGCAAGCCCTAAGTCAGAATTCGCCATACACCCAGTTCTTCCATTAACTTCTCTATGCAAGGAATGCGAGATTGGACACCATCACGCAGGGCCAAGCCAGTATCCTTCCCGTGCTCTGTGCTTACTGGGAACCCCTTGAAAGGCTCAGACTGAAACCTGTTACGGTAACGAAGCTGACACTGTTGCTCATGAAAACGAAACAGCACAGATTGCTTTGTTATTGTAGGGTTGCTAGGGAGCACTGGTTGCTATTATTGATTTTTTTTTAAGGCCCCTGAACTACTTATCAAAACAAGTTATTCCACGCGCACCAGAAGTAATGAAGCCTGGTTCCCTACAGCTTTGTGTCCTTTGTCCCTGAACTTTTTTTTTCCCCAGTGCAATGTCCCCTCCCTCTCCCAAAATCCAGGATCTCCCTCCCACACCTCCCTTCTGCTTGGCAGAGCAAGAGGGAGCAGAAGCGATAGCTGGGTCACAACTGTAAACTTGTTTACTGTCTGGCTGGGAGCTACAAACAGTGGCTGATTGCTAAATTCTGCCTATTTCGCTCTCACTAGGGGACTAATTTTGGACTTTCTCTACTATCCAGTCATCAGTTTTCGTAAAATTTGTAGGAACTTCATTCTTATTGTGATTTGATGAGTCTAGCTGAAATCTGGCCAGAAGCTTTTTCTGAGGGGAAAAGGGAGCAGTGGATATGCAGGCAGTCAAGCTGCACAATCTGGAAATCAGGCTGAAAGCACATACAGTAAGGAACTACCTAGATTTTGCAACACGGGAAAAAACCCTATTAAGTCCCAGATATCCAGATATCATATTTGTAGCTGTATCTGATAATGAGTCTTCTGACACAGACTATTTAATGAACACACCTAGGACCTGGCAAGTGTGACTGTCAGAACACTGATGCGATGAATATTCACACATCAGGATGTTGCAATTTAAATGACATAGATACCATTAAAAGGCCAGGGTCCAGAGTGCAAAAGCAAATGGAAAAGGTTTGAGAAACTCAAGCCTTGAAGCTCACCGCTTGTTAATGGCAGCTTTGCACCTCTTCTACCAGACAGGAGAGTGAGTAGCCTCTCCTTTGTCGAGTTTTGCTTTTAAAAGGACCTTTTTGGGAAAATTTCTCATGGTTGCTAACAAACATTCAGCTGCACCAGCACTAGCAACACAGTGAGAGCGTAGGCGTGATGCACCTGTGAACGTCCTGTGACCACGCGTGAGCACTCCTGTGTGTGTGCATGCTGGCAAGGATTCCCGAGAGAAGGACAGCGTCTGTGGGTGCACAGGCAACAAGGCCAACACAACCGATCTACTCGTCTGGTCACCTTTGCTACAGAGCATGTCGTTAAATGTGGAAACGAGCACACTCAGGAGAAAGCAGGCCCGTGCAAATGCTCATCAGAGAATCACAGACTGGTTGAGGTTGGCAGGGACCTCTGGAGGTCATCTGGTCCAAGCCCCTGCTCAAGCAGGGCCACCCACAGCTGGTAGCCCAGGATCATGTCCAGACAGTTTTTCAATATCTCCAAGGATGGAGAGTCTACAAACTTGCTGGGCAACCTGCTCCAGCGCTTGGTCACCTCCACAGCAAAGAAGTGTTTCCTGACGTTCAGATGGACCCTCTTGTGTTTCAAAGTGTGCCCATTGCCTCTTGCCCTGTCGCTGGGCACCACTGAAAAAAGCCTGGCTCTACCTTCTTTACACCCTTCCTTCAGGTATTTGTGCACATTGATAAGATCGCCTCTGAGCCTTCACTTCTCCACGCTGAACAGTCCCAGTTCTCAGCTTCTTCTCATAGGAGAGATGCTCCAGTCCCTTAATCAACTTAGCGGCCCTTTGATGGACTTTCTCCAGTAGCTCCACATCTCTCTTGTCCTGGGGAGCCCAGAACTTGACACAATAGTCCAGACATGCCCACGAGCACAAATACAGAGGAATTGTCAAGGGAGACATTACTAACAGCAGAGTGGCAGGCATTCAGTTGTATGAATACCTTCTTTGTAAACCTGGAGACTTCCTTCTCCTTGCCTTCCTGCTCTGATGCGACTCTAGGATGAACAGTCTCTGGGGAAGAGGAACTTGGCCACAGGGAAAGGGTACCAGGAGTCTGTAATAAGGAACCAGGACCTGGTTGTGTACCATTCCCAGGCTTTCAAGACAGGGCTGAGGCAAGCAAGGACAAAGCAGCAGCTATTAGATCAGTATCTCAAAGATGTCTTCAAACATTAGTTATCATCAACAACAAGAAGAGTTTCATCTCGTGTGAACAGCTCACTCCCCAGAGTCCCACCACATTCAACAAGATGATATTTATATTGAAAAAGGCTTTTTATTGACTCTTTCCTCTCAAATAATTGATAAGCTCTTACTGCCGTCCCACTTTGATCAGCCTCAGCCCAAGTTGTGCCCAAGGTCTGGTCTATCTCATTATCTAAAGCACCAGAAGCAGGTGGTGTTTACAGGACTTGCTAGAGGAAACTGGATTTCTGCACAAAGAATACAAATCTGAAGGCCACACTGGGAAACATAACTTACTCAGAACAAACACTATCCATCCATATTCAATCGTATATCTCTTTGCTGTCTTACTCCTACCCCATTTCTTTTTCTTCCATCTTTCCCATTCCTTCTCTCCTTCTTCATTGTCTTTTCCTCTCTAAAGGACAGGGCCAGCATGCATGAAAGTCAGGGAGAAAACTTCCACAGACTTTGGCGGTCTTCAAAACCTTTCTAATCTTCTGACCTCTCCTCCCCGAGCAGGGGGATGCAAATCACCTCAGTTAGCTTCACCGTGTCCCAGTATGGGGAGAGCATTAAACAAGTGAACAAAATTAAGGGCATAAGAGACTATCTAGGCCAGTCCCTCTGATCCAGTTTGGACTTTTTTTCCCAGGGCTAAAAAGGTGAGGACTGTGCTATGCCAGGATGGGTTCAGGGAGGTTTCAGGAAACTGCAGATGAGACACCTTTGAAAGCTGAGCTTGCTCTTTTCAATCCACTTGATAGAGAGGGTGAACTGTTCTGACTGGTTTGTTTGTTTTTTAATGTCAACTTCCAAAAAAAAATAAAGACGACAGTGAACGGAACAGTGGTAGACGCTCACACTAGTGTCACTTGGAATCTGAGCTCCACTATGATACCTCCAGTCCTTCATCATGCTACCCGAAAGATGCAATTTCCAGTCTAGACCAGTCCACCAGGAGCTTTGTCACTCAACCAGCTTTAGCTAATTTCTGCTAACACCTGGAGTGTGAAGTTCAGATTCAACATCTGGTTTATATGCTTTTTCATTCTCTGCCTTATTTTCCTTTAGTGCCTTTTGCTCATTTCTTCCACCAGAGTATAACTTCAACAGCTCTACTCTCCCCCTCCATATCCCCGTTCCAGTCCTCATGGGGGAGGTAAGGCTATATCCCACCAAACTACGTGGACCTTGGAGAATTTGCACATGCCTGAGGACAGCAGAGGTTACTGGAAACATTTAGGTATTGAGGTACCACATCTCCACAACGGCACTTTCCTCCCAGCTGCTGTGAGCCTGGTTGGCCAACAGGGACCTTCATCCTCAGCAGCCCTTTTAGAGGAAGCTCCTAATTTCAGAGTTCGCATAGCAGCTCCCCTGCAGCCCTCCCCACTTCATACGTACTCACCGGAGCAGACTCCCTAGTGCGTGCCAGTGCATATCCCAACCTCTCCAAGCACAGCTAAGACCCAAACCCTGAACTTAACCCCAGTTGTGCTTTGCAATTGCTGCTAGGATTTGCCAAGCTTTCAATTCAGTCACACTCAGCTCAAAATTAGGCTCCATGCTAAGCACTGTGGGAAGCCGCAATGGAACAAAATGGACTACAAGGTTGTCGGACTTATTTTTCACTCCTTACATTAACTAATTAGCTTTTTTCCTCATTAAAGTCCCTTCAAGCATATCAATTACCCAGCTCTGATGGCAGGGATGGTACAATAGCCCTCAGTGCAATCAGATGAGTTGGAATTCAGCACAGCAGACCAACAGGGTGGAGGATTGGGTTACCCGTGTGTCAGCAAAAGGGCATTATTCTCCTGACCTCCCTTTTGCAACCAGAGCTGAATGGTGGTTAGGAGAGGGGAGAGGAAATGCCAGGAAAATAGCACAATAAGCATCCTCCTAAGAGCTGCAAGGGGAAACCAGTGCTGCGACAAAAGACAAGAGAAACATTTTAATTGTTGGTCTAAAATTAGGACAGCTGAAAACTTGGCCTCCGTCTTCTTTTGTTTCTATCTAATGGGAGAAGCCTTGCAATTTCTGCCTTGGTTAAAACAATTCTCTCACTTCCCTCTAGGAAAATGGAGGGAATGGTGAAGACAAGGGATCCGTCTCAGCAGTGCCTCCGCTCTCAGAAGCGGGCGTTCAGCTGAGCCGTGCTCGTGGCCCAGCACTCACCCACAACAAACACGCTTAGCCCAGCAGCTCCACAACAGATTTCCATAGGTGAATTTTGGGTCAGTCCCGGTTTTTCCAAGCCAATTTGTCCATCACTCGTTACAGTAATACCCTATTTGTGAATTGCTGCTATTGCCTCTATTAACTGGGTTCTTTGCATTGTCTCGTACCTGGGCTGTGCGTTCCCCATCTGCCAGGGACTGTTACAGCTTCGCTTACCTCAAATGCAAATGATTTCTTGAGCAGCAACAAAAAAAGGTAACGGCACTGACATTGTATCTGTTAATCTTAAACCACCACATTCAGTTGGTTACATGGATGAAGATGCATTGCTCAGTGCAGCTGAATACTTAAAAGCACTGAGACAATAAGAATGCATTAAATTTTTATCTCCAGTGCTACAGCTACAATAAGCAATCAAAGAAATTGTCACTCTCCCAGGGCTCTGGATTGCCTAAAGGAAACTAACTTTTGTCTCTGCTTGTGTGTGTATGAAGAAAGATGGATAAAAGGATCTCAAATACCAGCTGCAGTGTGTTTGGCTACTTTGCATTAGTCAAACGATGAGCGCTGAGCATTGCACAAAGCTCAGAAGAAGGCAATTTTGTGCAGTCGTATATAGGGAGGAAGAAATAAGACATTTGTCACCCCAAGGATTTCATGATCAAGCCCAGCTTTTTTTTTTTTTTTTTAAGTGTAAAAATTATAGGAGACAATTACCAACCTGATAGTCCTTTCAGAGCTGTGTTGTGAAAAAACCCTTTACAGAAGTCTTTCTTTCCCTTGGTATATTTGGGAGCCTATATGCCATACATGACGGGTGTAACTCACCTTTCCATGAGTGGTAGCAACAGCAGGACTATCAAGTTGCATTACGGTTTCTAAAACTACAACAAATGAATTTAAAAGCTCTCACAAAAATTATACATGCTCCTTTTCAATTTACTCTCTGGACATTTAATGATGTAGAAATTTCATTTCTCATGAAATATCCACAAACTGGCCACTTTCCTCATTAAATATGCATGAATTATAAAATACCTTATGCTCTTGAGAAAATAAACCACTTTAATCTGAGAAAATGCTCAGTTTTATAACATCAGAATACCTTTTCCTTTTTTGACTCAGAACCAGGGCGGTTTCGGAAAAGGAGGTGCTCGACATGTTCCAACCTTTTAATGTAAAGGGAAACACTGTTTAAAAAAACCAAAAAGCTGATAGACATAATTCCAAAACAAATCTTTGCTTTTCAAAAGTTGTCTTCTTGCTTATTTTCCCACGTTCCTTCAATGGGAAAAATTCTGTGGTAAGAAATCATAGTATTTAAATAACTTTCTGTTTTCAATCCACTTTGTTTCTTGGGTTCACATTTTTCTGTGTATATTTTCCCTGTACTGCAGATAAAAGTGTGTAAGCATCAACGAGGTATTTGCTACAAGGACCATAACACCATTTTCTCCATTTGATTAATATAGCTCTAGGAAGAGAAAAAAATTCCCCCATCGCCCCATGTGCACAATTGTCTCACTTACAATAGCGCCTTTCATCAAAGAATCTGCAAGAGCTTTACCAAGAAGTAGCGTTATGTGTACTTTACAGTGGATTAAAAATAACCTTTTCTAGAAGCCCTCAATGTGAAGTAGCTTTTTTATTTTTTTTTTTATTTTTTTTTTAATATCCAGCATGAAGCATTTTTATTTTGGACTTTAAAAGTGTGAAGTTACTGCAAGTTACAGACTGAAGATGGATCGAGGGGCTTTGGACAATTTCAAAATTAACCCCAAAGTGTGTCACCTGGGCAGCCAGAGAGCGATGTGCCTAAAAAGCAAACACATTGAAAAGTGTTCCCTCTGTGAGCTGTCTTAAGCCCCACGATGAGTAAACAGGGGAGTACCGATGGCCTCTCAAATCCCAGGTGAGTACACAGCCGAGGGTGTCGAATCACGGCCATGGCCATGCTCGCCAGACACAATGTTCAAGGCACCACAGCCCTCGTGTCAGGCGGAGTTGTTCATACAAAGAATGAGTGTTTGGGCAGCCAGAAGCTCCGCGGAGCAGCCGGGTTTTAGGTTTTTTTAGAAATGCTTTAAGCATTTCTAACTCTGCCGGTATCTCCCACAGTTTGGGATTTCCTTAACAACCTGGGCTGTTACACACACCTTTTCTTTGCATTCCTTCATTGTTTTCCAGTTCCAGAAAGATATCAGACTAATGTCCTCTCACCCCATCCCCAAAATATCAAGGGGATATTTTAAAATTAGAGGCAGAAAAACATTTCCCTTTGCAAATGGAACAGCCGTGTGAAAAGGGAGTGCCTCTCCTTCTCATCATGGGAAGGGATGAGGGGGATAGGACACACAAGCCTAAAACGAAAGCCCCACAAAGGAGATTTCATGAAGAAATGTGATTGTGTTCCTTGAGAATAAGCAGCATCTTCCTGAGACCCATCATTTTGATTCACTGTTTCATGTGTAAATAATTTACCAGGCTAAAAGGTCAAAAGCTGCAGGTCCTTGGAGAAGGGATGAAAACTGCAAGCTGTAAATAAGGGACAAGTAACTTATGTGGAGCATAAAATGTGTTATGAGGCAATGCACAGATATGCATATGCACATATCCACAAAGAAATAGGCTAAAGCAGAGCTCCAGAACCAGCATACAGAGGCAGAAATAACCTCTACTCCATGTTTGCTCCCCCTTGAACTTGACTCAAGAGCAGGAAGTACAGCGAATATGATCTTTTGGGATAGAAATTACACTTTTAAATTAGATCCATGATGCCCAGATGTACTGCTGATGGATGCATGAAACAGAGGGGCAAAAGAAATTAATTTTCAGCCTACTTGTTTTCATCTTTTCATCCTCTAATGTCAGGGTAATTGCTCCTCTACTCCGGGATGTGACAGAGCCTAGTCCTTGCTGCTCGGCAGAAGGTAAGCGAACAGCTGGTTCCCTTTCTGACACCGGTGCATTTCCAATCAGCTGCCAGACAGCATTAGGTCCCTAAATGCTTACAGCGTGTCATGCCTTCCTCCCGCTCAGAAACTCTAAATACGGGGGTTCGTTCCCCAGTTTGAGGTAGGACAGGGCAAGGAGAAGAAAAGAGTCAAACCCTGCTCAGGTTCAAAACTATGGAGAATACCAGGGAAGATATTCTGGAAAGACGATGAGGTAGAAAGAAGCAAGGGACCAGTGACTATCATAGTATGTTATTCTGACACAGATATTAAAATGGAAAGATCAGAAATAAGCTGCACTTTATCCCATGCACATCACTCCTCTTAGTGGTTTTTACAGCAGTACTGCCCTCAATAGTAAAAGCTGTGGCATGGAAAGAGAGATTCCTGTCGGGCTCAGGCAAGAAAGGTAAATGCTGCACTCTGAGAAACATGATTTTGTCCAGCAGTTTGCACAGATAGTCTAGGTTTCTCCATTTTATTCCCGTCTCTGACACAACATTCCAGGGCAGTCACAAGCAATTCATTTTACCACCAAAAAGCCTGTATCTCCCTGCATAGTGGGGCAGTTACCAAATTCATCAGCTTAATTGGCATTTTTTATAAACATTTATAAAACATGTGAAAACCTCAAATGAAAGCCAATTATTCCTGTATTATATTACACAGATACACTACAAGGTTTCATTTGGTGATCTAGTGCGGAAAATTACCCCCTTCTGCATATATGGCAATAATATTTATATTATTTTTCCCACATGCCTTTAGTCTTTCATAATAATGGAAACAATGATATAAGAATGAACAACTGACATTTCTGTTTGAGGACACAGCATGCATCTCCTCTGAGAAGTTCTGCAGCGGCTCTGCTTTACAAATATATTTTCCTTAGGTACTTAAAGATACAGTACTTGGAGTTCCAAGTGGTTTCAGTTACATGATAGAAACCTCCAAAAATAAAACACCATTCTGGAGATGGGCATGTTGTATACAAATTCTGTCTACCTAAGTCTCTATATACCTACTAACACCCAGATATTTCTAAAGGTATATTATGCATATGCACGCACACACACCTATATATATTTATGTATAAAATAAACCAATATAAATTGCAATACAGTGTTTTGCGCCAGTAATATTTATAATGCTAGAGAGCCCAGTCTTGCAAGCAATTCATAAAAACTGAACCTCAAGGGTAAATCTATTGTACTGGAATCATTACCATCAGCACATTTGCAGGATTGGGGCCTTAGTCTGAGTTGAGGCTGATTCGCAAAGCGTGTCGTATATACAGCATATGTCCCATGGATAATATGTTGCCTAATATGAATGGCAAACGTGCAGGGAATACACATTTTCTTCCAGGGCTCTGGATCCTCTGAAAGGTTGGCAGGCTGGACGCATGGTGCACATTCTTCAGGAGAGAATTATGGGTTGGGGAACATTCCTCCGACTTCTCAACTCTTTCAATAATTTGCCACCTGTGTAGCCAAGCTGTTCATTCTGTAAATCTACAGGATCTAAAAACTCCGGCACTTCCTCTGGCTGCCAAAGAAAGCTCACCGCAGCGCTGACCCCGATCCATCCAAACGCATGGTGAATACTGCATTAACTAGTTCAAGGCTTGCTGCAAAGATTAAACAGCGAGCTTGGAACCAGTGACACCAAATGGACCAAACTCTCACGCACGCATTTTCTCTGCATCAGAGGTTTCTGCAACTGCTGTGCAGTTACCACCACAGTACAGAGGACTGGGGGTGTATTCCTGAACACAACTCCACCCTACTATGTGAAAGGAGCAGAATCTGAGCTTCTGCAAAATGAGACAACCCTACAGAAAGTAGGCAAACTTGGCCCAAAGCCAGCGGGTATTGCTTGCCACTGCTGCCAGATTCACCTTGGTTTATAGTCAGCCCGCACTAAATCGCACATTATAGTTCTCATACACAGACGTATCAGGGCAATATCTAGGTTGCAAACACACCAGGGAAAAAGCTCACCTGCTAATAACAGCAAACCAGATTTGGGTCTGTACTGCTGGAGGTCCCAGTGCAGGGAGAAGGGGAGGCAGCTTCTACAGCTCCTACCCAGGCACAGCTGTTTTCTGTGTTGCACAAACTACATCTGTCTTGATACCAACTCTAGCTTCCGCAGCATTTTACAGGGACACAGAATTGCTGGAGCAGAAGTGCACCCCATTCACCATCTTCTCCACCTCCTGTAACCCCATTTCCAACCCAGAAAGCCTTTCCTGCAGAGGAAATGGAAGGAGGTGGCGAAGAAACCTAGCACTGATGTTACTTTCCCTGGCAAAAAAAATACACAGCTGTCAGATGCCCATTTTGAGTGTGCTAGGCTGGGTAACAAAATTCGAAGTGCAACTTCAGTAAGGCCCTGAAATGGCTTCCCTTTATTTTTTGATAGCGTGGCAAGATTCCTAGGGGGCTTCTCCTACATGAATATTAGAAAAGCAATCTTTAAAATTTATTTTATCCTTTTTTATATATAAATAGGTTGGACTTAGAGAAGGGAATGCCTGCATACCTAACTGAGCTTTGTCTAATCTCCTCTTGATTTTAACCTGGACTTTCTTTCACACTACCCTGATTCCTCATTGCAGAAGAGAAGATTTGTTTCCCTTTCTCTGCCCCAAATCCTTTCCAGCACTGAACTCCAGGGAACTGGTAATGAGGGACATCTTGGAGTTCAATCCTGTGTTCATTGTCTGTAGGTGGACACCGGAGCATTTATGCTGAAAGCATGATCTGCAATTTCAGAACCATCCCAGGCACAGCCTCTGCTCCCAGACACCACTCCCAAATTACTGATACAGCTTGTAATTTACCATTACAGTGTTGACATCTGATTTTTCCCCAGACACACTGAGTTCCTTACCCTATTCCCAAACCCAAAACACACAGGCAATGGAAAATCATAGTCCCTCTTCAATGCTCTGTGACCCAGTCTATGAGGAAACCCAGCACTGTCACTAGAACACTACAGTTTTTCAGCTAAAATGGCCAGAGTGCAATCATTTCATTGCTAGCAGCCTGAATGTGTGTGTGCACGTGTGCATGAAAGAGGAAATGGGAGTGCGTGAATACGTAGGTTCACCCTCCACCTCTGCAGCGGTCCCCATGGTAATTCCATCTGCGTTTCAGCACATACAGTGCCTGGCCACAGCCACGTCTTCCAGGTTTCTGTGTCTAATCATGGGCAAGGGCAAAGCTGTTAGAAACTAGACTCAGTAACCGGCTTTTAATTTTGCAGCCAGAGGTTGTCAGGACAAGGAAGAGAAAACTGCCAAATATGCCTTCTCCATACAGCCTCTGTCTTTTAACAATGGTACAGGAGCTGGAAAGCCTTGGGAGAGAAAAATGAACCTTCCCCTCTTCCCAGGCACAGTGATTGCCCCCACCCCAAATCCTCATATCAGGTACTCGTATCTCAAAACGTTCTGCAGGAAAAAGCTACACATGCTGTCTAAGGAAGAAATCTTGTCAAACATACAAAAGCCAACAATTCTGTATGAAACATGATTTACAATATACTCTGGCTTTTTCAGCTGACCTGTCCCTGAGCACTGGAGATGGGCAGGTATCAGGGCTGGTATCAGGCAAAAGCATGAACAAAGGCAGAAAGCTGGTCTTCACTGCTGAGGAAGGGAAAAAACTCACATCTCCGCAGAGCGATAAAACAGAAGACAGGATATACCCCTCAACAGTAATTGCATTTCTACAGACTTAATGAAAATCAGAAGCTGGGTGGACAGGGACCCAAATGACTGCCATCGCTGAGGAAAATGCAGGCAGGACTCCACTGCTGTGTATTCTGCATGACAAGCACCAGACCGCCAGCTACACCGTCCCTTGCAAGACAGAAGGATCATACAGGAACTGCACAACGGTGCGGATTTTAGTGACAGTTTTAAGGAGCAGAAAGGACTCAAGCACCCATAAAACCAGGCTTCATTCACACCACTTTTATGGAACAACTTGGTTTTGTGAGTCAACTGCAATGTCCATGAACTCTTTGTAGGCAGCTGTAGCAGAGGGGCACTTTCTCCCTGTGATATCAGAATTCCCATGGAAAGAAGTGCTGGTTTACAGCTCTTGTGATAGCAGCGACAAGAGGGAGAGTGGAGAACGGGTGTTGAGAAAGGAGGAAACCTGAAAGGTTGTAAATACTGACAAAAAAAGGACTGAGCTCTGACTCTGATCATCTGTGATAGGAAGTGTGACTTTGGAAGGATGGTCCTTTACAAACTGAAATTACAATTAAGCATCCTTATCTCCCTCGTCAACCAAAGGAATGGGTTTCAGGGGGATTGTAACATAGAACAATAAGACTAAAAATCATTTGATTGTCGTTTTGATCCAAATAACTTTCTAAGATTTTTTTTTCTATTTATTTCTGCTGAAATAAACTTTCTCGCTAAGGTTTACAAGTTTGCTTCGCCCCACAGCCTACACATTTATCCCATCATGAGAACTGCATCTTCAAAAGCAGCAGCAAACAGGTAAGACTTCTCGCTTCCTGAGCCTCCTACTGACCTGAACTGCATGAACTGTCTAAAGCTTTCCTTGAGGGCATGGATATAGGGAGAGTTCACAGATCTCATAAATTTTGTACTAGAGATCTGATGCAAGGAGATGTCCACAGTTCTCCTTCCTGGCGGATAGGCTGCTTTATCTCAGACACCACAGTTTAACATGCTTGCCTGTGTGCTGCGATGTTGGGCAAAAATACCCTGGTAGATTAGATTAAATGCTATGTTTTTCTTGCGCACCAGCTACAGATCTCAAATCTATGAAACACTGCTTGACCTAGGTCACACAGCCAGCCAACTTGTAAGACAAACCCCATGAATCCTTATTATCCCTGCTAACTACCAGGTTTACCCCTTCCCCCCGCCCCCCGAAACACTGATTGCCTGTCTCTTTGTGCCATCCTGAGAAACAGATTGCTGCACCCACCTACAGATAAAGGAAGAAGCCTAACATAGGGACTGTGAGCAGTGCTTTGCTAATACGGGCAGCATCAGCACTGCTCTCCCATCTCAGCACCATCAAGGCAGTTCCAGAAAAGCTGTCATGGCTGGGGATCGGGACAGCATTTCACCGAAGCAAGAAACTGCTCTGGGTGCTGCAGCCAGGAGACATCCTAGGTAGAAGAGGTTTGCATTAAGGCTTTACCTCTCCCGCACATTGGATGCTCACAGCCTCTTTGAGTAATTTATTGACTGGGAGGAATTTTCACTTATGGCACTCCCCAGTAAATCCTGGGCTGGATTCTTCTGAATGCAGCACACTGCCGAGAGGCTGGATTTGCCTCGGAGATTGCTCACTCCCAGCCCTTCAGCCGTGCAGAGGGAAGAAGCCCTTCCCGGGACAGCAGGAAACTCGTGCAAAAAATAACCACCTTCCCCTTAACTCCTTTGCTGCTGCCGCTGCCTACGCGGCTGCGATTCACACGGGCAGAGAGCGGCCATCCCTCCGGCCTCTGCTGCTCGCTCCCTCATGACGCTGAGCGCTGAATTACGTTCCTGCGCGGCGGGGCGACGGCAGGGG
>NW_009260839.1:4312914-4313240 GCF_000687185.1 Egretta garzetta | reverse complement strand
TCCGCAGCCCGCGGGAGAGTCAGGGCCGTGTCCCCGAAAAAGTACAGAACAAGGAGGTGCAGCCTCGGGAGAGATTTCTGTCTTGGAAACGGTGTTTAGGCGCTGGCTGGGGAAGCCCCCGGCGTGTCCTGTGGGGATGCTGCCCTGTGCAGGACCAACAAGCAGCGCATCCCCGCGGGTCTCCCTGGGGCAGGGCGTTAGGCGGTTCGATGAATCCATTCCCGCATGGGGTCATCTTCATGCGAAGGACAGCGCAATGTCAGCAAAGTCCGTGCTGGCGCGAGCTGGGCACAAGTGGTGGGGAGAAAGGAGCGCTGGCAGCCGTC
>NW_009260839.1:4311549-4312884 GCF_000687185.1 Egretta garzetta | reverse complement strand
TGAGTGCCTGTGGGAATCACGGGGTTTTTATACCCGACACTGAGATAGCCAAGATGGACTAGTGTCGGTGACAACGTGACTGGCCGGAGGGGACAGCTTTTCTGCTCCAGCAGGAGAGTGCTCGAGTGTCTCTGCAGAACACGGCAGTTGCACGAGGTGCTTCTGCCAGTGCAAAGCTCGTACGCGCTACCATTTTTCCCCTCTTCTCTTCTTAAAGCTGCCAGATGGAAAGGGACAGCTTACGCCGCTTCTCAGAGCTGCTGAATTTTAATCAGGTAGAGAAGGACAATGCATCACACGCAAAACGTTGCCATCTTTTTGCTCGTTCAGGGGTATACAAAGAGGTGAGGATGTGCACCTGTGCAGCGCATCTTTGTGGAGGATTGGATTGTTACATGCATGCACGGCTTGTCCTCCTGCAGTTAAGATGGGAATACCCTACTGTGTTCAATTCTGCTTTACAGTAGGGCTAGGAAAGAAATAAAGCTAATGCATAGAATTTGTACCCTGTAGCTTGCAGACGTAATCAGAACAATAAATGACACCGGCTGACGAAGCACACACAACAGAGAAAGTGCCTTTAACAGAGTCTCCCTTGCTCCTTCCCTCTGCAGGGACCGGTATCAGGGTAGGCCTTTGGTGCTGCCCTTCCTTTTGCTAGCGGTGCAGCGAGTGGAATTCAGGTCCCAGTGGAAATCCAGGATGAGCTCACACAAACTGATTTTTTTTTTTCCTGAATTTACATTAGTGCTGTGCTCACTACATGACTGAAAAACACTCTGAAGTCGCAACCTGGCAGATACCCTGTGGGGCGTCCGAGAGCCTCCTCGGTATGGGGATCCCAGACCGTCAAGCCGCACGTCCGGAGGCGCCTGTGCGATGCTGAGGTAAACCCGGGGCCCTCTGCCCCAAACACAGCACCCGTGGAGTGGAGGCCTGACTGACTCTGCTCCAGGTGGACCCAGGGAGCAGAGCACGATGTGCTCAGCGTCCAGTGACCGACCTGGCTGGCCTTATAGCGGCACCACCGCCAAGCTGCCCACGGGGGCAGCCCCGTTGCCGGACGGGCTGATGGTGGAGGTGAGGGGGAAGGCCGGCTTGCCCCCCCCGGGCAAACTACAATTCCCAAGATGCACCGCAAAAGCAAGGGGCCCACCGCTCCGCTGCCTTGTGGGGATGCCGTCGCGATGCATCCTGGGATGTGTAGTTCTCCCGAGCCATCCAGCGGCCACGGCCTATAACTGTTCCTCCCGTGAAGCACTCGCCTCCCCGTGATGCAGCGCGCCAGGGTTACGCAGAACGCGGCGCGACGCCGGCGACGGTCGCGGTGCCGGG
>NW_009260839.1:4294372-4311069 GCF_000687185.1 Egretta garzetta | reverse complement strand
TCCCGCACTCGGGACGGGGGAGGTCGGCCGGGGTGGCCTGCAGCAGCTGCGGTGCCGCTGCCTCGGCCGGTGGGGTTTTACGCCCCCGTTGTGAGCGGCGTCTGTCAGACGGGCTGCTCTGGAGCCATAGCGACCGCCCGGAGGAGAAACGGGCCAGAGAACAGGCGCAGACTTCCATTTTCTATCCCAGGACTTATTTGGAAATCGGGTCTCCCATAAGAAGACTGCTCCTCCTGAGCATAATTCCCACATTTCCAAAACAAACATTCAACCTTCCTTTCTTGAGTAGATGTTCTCAGACTGTTGTTTGAAACTATTTTCTTCCTCATAAACTCCTGTTGGCAATACTGAAGCGGGGTTGTTCACAATTGCCCTGTCAAAATTAAACACTGGTGTTTTGCTTTCCCAAACTGTTACGCTTTAAGCAACAGGCCTGTTCTGGGACCTGCAATCGTTATTCTAGGCCACCCCAGCAGCTATAACAAAACCATTCCTGAAGCTCTCAGGTCATCTGCACAGAGCAGCCATAGGACAGAGCAGCTTTGTTAGGATATACAGTGCCCAGGAGAGACACTGCACCTCTGTTACCAACCCTTTCATTCCTCATCCCATGTGTTTCGAATTCTGAAATTTAAATGTTGCTGCTCTCTTGTTCTTTCCTTGCCTGGTATCAGGATCTGGATGGTCCTATGTATTTATATGGGTTTGTTCAGTTCCTTTTCACTGGAATTAAGTTTCCACTGATAGAACCTACATAATTCTTAACTTCTGTATAGTATCACACAGAAGCAAATAATTAAGTTCTTTGTTAGTGACAATATTACTCAGCCAGTTTCCTTGGAATTCTGTCATGGAGGGTTTCAGACAATAAGAACTCTGCTTAGACAACTCCTGTCTGCACAGGCAGTTTGCTTTTCACTAAGTAATATTATGAGCAGGCAACAACTTTAAAACCAATCTATCCAGTTATTTAAATGATTATAATAGCACACTGACCAAATCTTTGCAGTTACCAGTTGTGTTCTTAGGTAAAACAAGCTTACCTTTGTTCAGAAAGTGAAAGGATGGAGAATATAGACAACAAAACAGTAGTGTACGTGACAAAAGATATACTATGAAGGACTCCGGCAGGGGATTGTTTTGAAATCTTTTAGCTGTTTAACTGGAAATTTTCTAATTTTTTCTTTTAGCCAGCCTATCAAAATTTGAGGCAGAAAGTAGACAACTTTGTATCGACCCACCTGGATAAACAGGAATGGAATCCAGCAATGAACAAAAACCAGTTACGAAATGGGCTAAGGCAAAGTGTGATTCAGTAAGTAAGCAACATTCTGTAAAATAATGATAATGCTATTTGATAAGTGATATATAACTGTTGTATCACCTAAGCCAATTAAGAATTTGCAGAATTAAGTTTTTCACAACACTTTCTGTTGTGCTCTCCTGAGCTTCATTATAATAGTGGATGCAGTCTTAACTCATTAAAATGCTTTCATTACTGCTTTACTTGAAATTTGTATTTTCATGAATTGAGCAGCATGGTGAAGTACTCTTATTCGCTCTCTAGCCAAGTTATTGCGGCAAATAAGCAACACTGTGCCTGCTGGCAAAACTGTACCTGATGTGCTGAGCTGAATTGCCTTAGATCCTTATTTTCAGAAAAGAGAAGAGCCTACATGACTTAAAGAAAAAATCCTGAAAATGCCAAAGCTTATTTAAGTAGACCAGCCACTAGCAGGCAGTAATCAAACTAGGCTAGCCTGATTTCGTGCAGCAGAGGGAAGCTTCTGCACAGCTATGTAAGTACATTTCCAACATGACAGGAAAGCCATCTCAAACTATGCTGCTTAGAGCTTTAGGTTTAGTATCTCTCGATGCTAACTCATTGCAGTCTGAAGCACAAGCCTTAGCTTGTTTGACTAAAAGAGAGGGAGAAGACAGTAGGGAACTTGATAATGGCATTTATGCTTATAAGGAAAGCTATTAGAATGTCTCCCACACAGAAGAAACTATTTCAGAACACTTGATAGAACCTGTAAATCATTAATATGTAACATTATTTTGTTTAATCTGTAGTTAGAGAAGGGGGTGTCCACTAGAAGTACAGAATTTCCTGTCTTTACTTGGAGTCCTCAAGACATGTTTGTCAACGCTTCCTCTTATTTCTCATTACTCTACCACTAGAATGAAGCGGACAATTAAAAATGGTTATTTCAGAGACCCATAATGGGAAGAATATAAAATGCTCCCATTAAGTAGGCTATTAGTATAAAGAATAGACACACAGCATTAGGGAGTTTGAAGAGTCCCCGTCACTCCTGTAGTTGCAAGACTGAGCACCGAGGGTGTCAAGATGTGTATGTCCTCTGTTGCATACACGTATATGTGTGCTGTTACCTGGAGGTGGCACGATGTGCCATGACCCCACTCGCTCACCAGCATTCACAGCCTTATTAGTCTTGTGGCTACTTTTCCGAGCACCAGGCAACGTCTCCATTTCCTGTCCCCCACTCCCTTGCAGACATGACTTAAGCCTGCTAGACAGCCTGTGCCCCACAATCCAAGAGTCTGACGCAGCCCCTGAAGTAATAAGTCGGTTCAATTACTAGTGTTCAGTTCCAGAAACTTTGCTGTGTGCTACATGTGCTTGTTTTTATAATTAATACCCATCTGTCTAGACTAACAGTTATAAGGAGTGAGTGACAGTAATGTCATTAGGGGGAAGGCCTCTTCTCCCTGAAGCCAGCCAAAAAAAAGACTGTACTCTCACCTGCCCTCCTTCTCAGAATAGCTTGTTTCCCTTGTTTGTGCCAAAATGTGTTTGTTTGCTTTCATGTTGACCTCATTTCCACATGAGCCCTATTAAAGTGGCTCTTGTCCAAATTGTCATTTAAGTACCTGGGAGACCAGATGTCAGTTGTTAATTCTGTAGGGAGAAGGGTGGTGGTGGTAGGGGGGAAATAGGTGATTGAAACAACTCACTGTTAAGGATCTACTGAGTGGGTTGCAGTTCTCACCATGTTAATGCTAATTGCAGTTGACAGGAGGGCTCTGGAGAATTACTGGAGGAGATTGGGGAGAAGTTTTTCAGTGGAGCTGAATGACTCCTTTGTCTTTGTTCAAGGTCAGGAATGCTGGAAGCTGGAGTGGACAGAATTATTTCTCAGGTGGTGGATCCAAAACTAAACCACATCTTCAGGCCCCAGATAGAGAGGGCGATTCATGAATTTTTGGCTGCACAAAAGAAAGAGGAAAGTGTGCCAGCTCCTCCTCCAGAGCCTGAGAATAAGGATCCTCCTGCTCCATCTCAGGATGCCTCCTAAAGGTCTTGTATCTCTGCACTTACTACTTACATTTTTCATGTACCTCATCTCCGTAGTTTGTATAAGGCAAGACAGAGAAGACGTTGTACTCTTCCTGGCTTGACAGGGAGGACACTTTGATCATCAGCATGTTGTCAATGTCCCGACAGTCATCTGAGCTGCTTCCACTTAAGTGTCTGCTAAAAATATGTTAGGACTGAAGACATAGGTATGATGTAAAACAGCTATCAAGGAACACTGTGGACTCTGCCAGTGCTGGTTTTGGATCAGGCCAAAAGGCCTTTTATTCCTGTAAAAGCATATCTAGCAGTGATTGACATGGAATTGGCTGGATAGCTTTCAGAACAATATCAAATGGATTAAAAATATATATCCTTTACTGAAATACAGCTGGAAGTAGAGTGGTGACAAGTTATTGTGCTTTAGCACTGAAAGTTTTAGATAGCTCTTCTTTAGAACATACACTGGAGTGTTGAATTGTTGGCGACTGAAATATTCACTGCTGGAGTAAGGGTGATGTCTCTGGGAGTGACTAACTGTTCTTTCCAAATTGACTGGTTTAAATAGAGCAACCTATATCTTTCCAGCTGAAAGGACTGAGGGTGCCTTTGTTGCAAACAAGTTCATTCTGGCTTTTGTGATTAAAATAACTCAAGGGGCCTCAGGGGACTATAATTGCTACTCTGTCTTAACACAAATGACTATGCACCCATCTCTGCTAAGGCCCTGTATCTTAAAGTTGATTTGAATATTGAGGCCTGTGTGTGCATTCCTGAGGAATCACTATCTTGATGGAAAATTTCAATCTGCGGCTTTGCTGGGGAATTTAAAACCATACTGCATGAAAGGAAGTTAATTGTCAATTGTTCTACCCGCTAGGGCTTTCTGAAAGGAAAAACTTTCCCCTATAATCTACAGCTAATTTATTAAGAAGGAATAAGTAACCTACAACAGCTGTTCTTATGCTTGGAATTATTAGATCAATTAGCACGACTTTAATAGTAGAAGTTAAACTGCCTGTAGTATCATCCTGAGTTATTTAGTTATCTGTGACTTGCAGCCTTAATGCCTTGATAGATATTTGCATTTGTCTGGTTCAAGTAGTTTAAAGTCCATTATAACCTGCAGCTAAGTGCAGCTGTTAATTAATATATTCTAATCTATTCTCTATTCAAATGCATTTACTTGTGAAGGTACCATCCTCTAAACTCTCTTTTTTTCTTGCAGTGAGTTCCTGATACTGAGCAGCTGCAGTTGCAAAATACATGTCCTGTTAGATTGGCAATGGATTTCTTGTTCCATTTGGTGCAGGACTGCTGTCTGCCAAAGATGATTGACCTTTATCAGACCTGTGGGAAGGCATTAAAATCAGTGAAATTCAGATGCACCTGGAGTTCTGCGTTTGGAGGGACAGCCAAAATGTGAAGATGTTTTTGCTATGAACCGCAATACAGAGAGCAGCATGTATTCTTGTTAGTCATGCCTTCAGGCAAGGGGGTGGGAAGAAGGGAGTTGGCTCTTGTCTGGAGGGAACAGGGAAGTGGCTTGAGATGATACTGGACTTGGGAGCAGGAAGACAAGAAAGATGTTTTTGGGGGTGGGGTAGTCTCCTGGAGACCAAGTAAGAGCTGACAGATTTTCTTTAATAAAGCCAGACGAGAGGAAGCGTCATATACCTCTGCTGCATTACACAGCATTGAGTAGTAGGTGCCAAGTCAGGTGTAGCTCGTTGCACTGCCTGCTTTAGGAAAGACTTTTCCTGTTTAAAACTGGAAAGAACACTTCAGGATCAGTTATCTAGATAATTTCTGTTGCATCACAGGAAAATGTTTACAGTTGGCTATGACTATAGCTGATTTAATTCTTATTTCCTAGGTAACTCTGGGGAGCAAAGGGCACCAGAGTAGGTGATCAGTTTGAAACCTGTCTCTTTCAACTTGAAAGACTTTTCTTTGCTGTGAAATTTCTCAGGTGCCTAGTGGAAACTGTCCTATGCTTTCAGCTGGAATGCATGCAGTGTCCTCTGGACGACAGTCAAGTAGAGAATGTGATCAAATATTCTGCCAGCAAATGTCCATACTTTTTACAATAAAAGACTTCAAAAAGCATTTCTGACTCCTAGCTTTTTCATGATTTTTTTTCTTAAGGAAAAGCTACTTCAAAGAAATCTGGGAGCTCTGGTTGCTGGAACCCTAATGGAAGCATTGACCTGACACAGTTCATAGATCAATCCAGGTCTGACAACTGGGGCTTGTTAGTAGAAGTTATCATGAAATAAGAAGGATATTAGTAGTATTCTCCATATAAGGTCTCTCTCAAAAAAAACTAAAGTAGCAAAGAACTGAACTGACCTTACCTTATGTCATTTATGAGGTATAAATCCTGAGTAAGTTCAGTCTGGTGCTAGTGATGGTGAAGGCATGTTCAAACTTGTGAAACAATGCACTTCTGGCAATAGGCTAGAGCTGTTCCGTTTTTTTCCTTGCAGATAACTATTGTCTAGTAACTGCCTATGTCACTGAATAACATTTAATAATGTTTGAATCCTTGCTGTTCACGGGCTACATACCTCAACTACAGCCTTACCCACAGACCTTGTATGTGAACAGATACAATTCCAACTATACTCTGCTCCCTTTTGAAAACAGGCGATTTGTCGGGATGCTGTGGTTTGATCTTGTAGCTAACTCGTTTTGCTTAATACCTCCTCTCAACAGAGTTATATGCAGAAATTGAGGTGACAGAACATCTGGTATTTTAAACCCTTTACAAGAGAGCTCTCTGAACTTCACTGCAGTAAGTTTGCATTGCACAATGCTGCATAGTCCTGCTGATACAGGATTCTTCTGCCAATATTTTATCCCATTTAAGAGTGTTCTCTCAGGATGCAAACTTAAATATGTGTCCTTTTCAGTGATAACTATTGGCTACAACCTTCCTGATACCATTTGAAAAATCTGTATTTTGTGATAATCTGGTTATGTGGCTTGACTCTTGCTGTTACATAGTCTGTGTTCCTGCTATAAAACAGGACAAGGGGTATGTGAAGAAAGGGCTCTCTCCTGCATGTTGATTTGGTGGTTAAAGGCTGCTCTCCAAATCAATAGTAGGTGTTTTCCCTTAGAGCCTTAAGGGCAGCTCTTGGCTGGACAAGATCTATCTTTTATCTTCTGGTAGGGTGTCTCAACCACTTTTTTGAAACTGAGCAATTTATGCAGGGGAAAAAAAAAAAGCTCAAGAATCTAGAATGAGAGCAAGTGAAATGGATTCTAACTGTGCTTAGACAAAGTCTGGACTACAGTAGCGGTAGTTAGGGAGCAGGGAGGCCAGTTCAGTTTTAAAAAGTCGTAAGTAGAGCTGGATTTATTGCAGTGAAGAGGGAATCTGAACCTGTGTTCCCTACCTCTGACAGGTGCTCCAACAGCTGAGTGAAGAAGAATAGATTCAGCCACCATAATTTTTAAAAGGTTTTTCCATTGTTCTGTCTTTGAATGTGGTGCTGTGTTAAACTCCGAACACCAACGCTGTGCCACTGCTGTGCATGTGTAGGGCTATGCCTTTAGTTGGTCTCAGCCTATGCAGAGTGCACAACTGCAGCGACTGTGGGAACTTTCAGATCAGAGCTGAGGCACCTACTGAGATGAGGCAGCCAATCCACATTTGGGATCAGTCTTTAATGTTTGGGCTCTAAAGTCCTTGCTTTGGATCAGAGCCTTGAAAGCATACCTTATATCTAATGGGACAGTGAGGAAAACCACCAAGTCCTCATCATGATGAAGTGGCAGGTAGTGCCCTTTGATTATGTACATTTGCCCCTGGCAACAGATAGAAACAGGATTCCAGCCTTAATAGCCCAATGGTATTATAGAAATCCTCACACCAGAACAAAAGAACAAGTTTGTACCTACTGTAGAAGTGAAATTATTCCCTTATGTAGTAGGATGTTGGACTGAAGTTAGCACATTGATTAGTCAGTTTACATTGGTATGCTGGATATGTTAAATACAGTCTAAAGAGTCTGGTGAGGCAGACAGGTCTAAGACACTTGAATAATTCAAGAAGCAATTAGATGCCTCTGTGTAGCTGAAGGGGCAGGGCCATACATTAGGAGGATGAGCCTCAGTGGTCAAATGGGCCTTCAGGGTCCTCACATTGAAGTTGACTGTTCCTGTTTCCTGGACAGTTGTTTAGTACCTTGAATTTTCTCTCTCAGATGAATACATTTGTACTTTTCATAAATGTCAAGAGATTGCACACCATTTCTTCATCCAATATACTAATAATGTGAAAGAGCTTAAAAGATTTTCTGCCTCCTGGGCTTTGCCTGTCCCAACCACGTGCGTTTGTTTCGGCCCAGTCACAGGAGACCAGCTGCAGTTTAAAGAAAACACACAGGGAGTTTGAGCTGCATTCTTGGACAAAGCCTTGCTGCTCCATGGCTGCTCTGCCTGTGGAAATGCCAGAGCCAGCCTGGCTCAGCAGGTAGGTACTAGGAGGTCCAAGTTCTCTGCAGAGTCCTGCTAGCCTACAGCCATGCCTGGGGCCAGTTGTTTTACCTGTTTGCCTGTAAAGTGAAGATAACTTTACTCTTCTACATAAGTCTTGGAGTGGTAAGGGAGTCGGGTGCTATAGTTAGGCCCAATACAACAAAAACACAGAATGAAAGGAATGCATACATCAGTATATGTAGACACCAGTAAATTGTGATATACTGTACAAGTTTTAAGGATTAGACATTACAGCTGAAGTCCCATGGAGTCACCTTGAAATCCACATCTTGCTGGCCAGACTAGGGGTTTTAATTATGCCACTCAGTGTCAGGTCGTGACTTCAGAATTAGAAGCAGAGGGACTGAACTATGAACCAATGAACTCAGTTTCACAAGCCCTATGAAGGAGGAAAAAAACCTACCCAAACCCACAAACCTATCTAGAAGGATTGCATTGCCATGCATCAATCATCCCGCCACTTACCAATCACAGCCAAGTGGTCTATAAGGCAGGGCCTGAAATTCTAGCTGTTGCTTGGCTATTAAAGGAATCATCACATATTCCATATGATTAAAATACAGTAAAGCAAAAAACCACCCTGATCTTAAGGTGGGAAGCAGAAGGAGGGAGATAAGGGTGCCACTAATGATGGCCACCCGAAAAGCCATGACCAGATGTCAGCACTCTCCCCTCCAGCACGGCCTCAGCTGCTGCCCTTTCCTGGGCTGCCTTTGGGGTTGATGGATCACTCTGGTCACTTAAGCCAGACAAGCCAGAGCACAAGGAAGTGGGTTGCATTAATTAACTTTTGCCAGCTGACCCTTCTGGCAAAAGCAGGTTTGAGAAATTAGTCTGGACACCAACTGTATAGCCTGGGTTTCTGTAGCTTTCCTGCAGAGCTGGGTGTCCCAGAGGGTTTATAACCTACGTATCCAAGTCCCAGCAAAACAGAAAATGCTGCTGTCCTGCACTCTGGATAACCCAAAACTCTACTGGATACATAATTCTTAAAATTTTCAGACATTGAACCCTAATGTTCTTTAGTCATAGACAAGTATAATCAGGTTCTCTTAAGCGAAGCAACTAAATTTGCAGTCTTGCTAGAGAAAATAAAGGAGGAGAGGTTTCCTTAGTTGTTCTGGGAGTTCTTGTATCATGCAGACATCTCAGTTCATGCGTTACTTGCAGCACTGCAGAACTTACTTTCCCACCATCTGTTTTCCCTTCATGTCGAAACCTGAACGGCAGCCTTGCAACACTTCTGATGCTTTTTCCCTTGACAGTGTCCCAAATGCTGTCATGTTAGAAAAACTGAGAGAAGTCCATTGCCGTTCCCCCATTATTCCTGAAAAATGTACATGTAATGCATAGCACCAAACACACAAAGCAGTCTGGGTGGAATCACAACGATGTTTCTTATGAACATATATATTTTAGTCCAAAAAAAACCTTAGTTACAAGTCCTGAACAGGAGTTAAGTGATAATGTGTTTATAAACACATTCTTGAAACTCATTCTTGCTATAAATGATTAATAGGCATTTTATGATTTTTTTTTTGCAACTTTTCATGCAAGCATTAGATAAAATAAACGGATGCTCCCTCAGACACTCATTCAGAGACGCTTCTTTCAATTTAACCTGGAACAGATCACCAACAGAGCAAGGTAGTCACTGCAGCTCCTGACCACCTTAACAAGACCACAGTTTCACCTGAGCCCTGAGTTCTGGACACATGCATTCTTCTAGCGCTTTTGCCACTGCAAAGGCGGCTCTTGAGCAGGTCGTTTGGTTCAGGCTCAATACTACAGCATTAATTTAACATCATCAGTTCAAGAGACATCTCACCATCAGGTAGCGATGCTAAGTGGCATAGAAGAAGTAACTCACTGAGCAAAGACTCAAGCCCAGCCAGTTCTCTGCCCTCATCAGCTATTTTACTGACTAGTATCTAGTCCATTTGCAACTCAGACACTGACTCAAGTAGACTTCACCAAAACAAGCAGAATCAAAATTGCCATTATATATTTAGCTTCTGCCTAAACCAGCTGCTATTTTCCAGCAACAGTTCTTCTGTTTGTAACCACATCCCATCCTAGAGTTAGCACGATGTCTCCGTCTGGTAGAGCTGAACCCAACCCAAGTCTCCAGATCAATGCCCGAGTAACTGCAAGCAGGTTTGTTAGATCAGACCCCTGTAACTGAACACCTAAACCCAAGCATATCTGGTGAAGGGAGGACAGCCAAATGGGAGAGAGTAATATGTTAGATGATCTCTCATCTTTGGTTTCTTCCCTCATTGGTACCCAGGCCTTACTCATCCCTAAAGTACCCCCACATCATGGTAATGCAGTTCCAAGTTTAAAGTTTATTACAGAATTCACAACCAGCCCAGTTGTGAATCTTGATACCACATGAGCGAGACACCCGGATTCCCAGCCTACAGGTCAGGCAACAAAACCCCTCTCCGGGAAAGGGGAATAACTATGACCATCTGGAGGCAAGTCCAAACCACAACTCTGAATCTTTGGCACAGAGAAGGATCAAATTTGGGCCACTGTCAGGATAGTGGGTCAAAGCAATCCCTGCCCCAAACACTGAGCTCGTAATTGCCAAAGTACTCTGAATCCACACTGGAATCAATACAGGAGTCTTGAATCCAAACCACCTCCAGCTCTGCTTCCTCTCCTGTTTTCAGCACAAGCATGACTGGTTTTAACAAGGCACAGCCAATAGGCCTGGAAGAGGGTATTTTCAACGTATCATTTTGATTTTGGCCAGAAGAAGGGGCGCCGGAAAGGTTAGATATCACACCTGGAACATTTAACAGACTGTTTTACCCTTTTCACCACATCACTAGAAAGAGCGAGAGGAGCACCCACTGTCACCATGCTTCTCATATGGCAGCTGCTTCACACACACCACTACCCCAAGATTGTGGGCATCACTGGGTACCAGCTGAATTTCCTGACAGCACCTTCCTTCTCAGCAAACGTGGTATAGCTGCAACTGCAGTGAGCAGGACCCCATTCTCCAACTTTTTGCTAAACTGGAGACCAGTTTCCCCAGTTCAAACCCACAAGGAACGGGAGCAGTTCAACTCTTTCACAGATATTTTCCTGTTTATACTGTCGTGAAAATATATATTTTATCAGCTTCTTAAAGACAGGTCAGCTTAATTCCTTGTGATAAGTCAGGGGTCCCCATATCCATGACCAAAGCTCTCAAGTGCAGGGACCCCCTGCCAAAAGCTGTGTGCAGCGCAGCCATTCTGGATCTGGCCATAAGAGGGAGATAAACTATTGCTTCATTTCTCAGCCTCAGTTCTTTACAAAACCCGAGCAGGTACAGGACTCCAAAGCCTTTGCTGACTCCTGAGTGAATCAGCTCAGCAAGGTGTGGACAAAGCTCTCACAACGTGTTTCCACGAACCCTGACTATACTTGCCTAATACAAACCACACAGCAGATACTGTGATTTCTCAAGAGGTTTAATAGTGGGAAACAAATATCAATTAGGATTAGGGAGAGTTTGGGGAGAAAAGTGAACAGCCCAAGCAATCAGGGACAAAAACACAGATTTAGGGTGTGAAACTGTAAATTCTGACCTACCCAAATCTGTAATTAACTGATCTGGCCTGGTGTGAACAAGGCTGAAGCTAAAACACCAGTGCCCGGGGCCCCAGGTGGTAGTGCCACAAGATTGTATCAGAACCACAGCCTCAGATCTTGCATTTTTGTGATTCAAGTGCTGAGCCCACATCAGTGCCCAGTCAGCCTCAGAAACATGACTGGGCAGTAACCGGACCAGCAATAACTGCCCTCGTCTAGACGCCGTCAGAAGCCACGGCGCAGAGAAATGCGCTACCTCAGCCATCAGACCGGGAGCTGGCTCCACCGAAAATTCCCTCCAGCACTGGGACAAGCCCAAGGAAAGGCACCGCAGCAGAACGCAACAAGTCCAACCCACCTGTCCAGGCTAAAGGAGCGTGAGGACCTCGCATTTCACCGATTTCATCTTGCTGACTCTCACATGAGGAAATCAGTACCTTTTGCACTAGTGTCTCTATAACAGATACCTGTTTGCTTGGAAAAATAGAGAAGAAAATCCCCAAACCAGTTCAGGTCTTGTCCCTACAAAGAATTCACACGAGGACAGATGGCTGCAGTTTACTTTGCAGAGTTGGGGCCTTTGAGAAGTCCAAGCAACTTCATGCAGTAAACGCATCCATTTTGGAAGGGATTTGTAATAGAAATAGAAAGCCGTGACATCTGTGAGTTTCATATTTCATTGCAACTCTGCAAAAGGGAGATAAAATAATCCTACTTCAGAGAACACTCGTAAAATTTCACATTTTCTACGAGGGGGCAGCACAACTGTAGCAAAAAAAAAAGAAAATCCAACCGTAACTCTTCCACCACAGCACTGCCTGTGAGACACCAACACATTAATCAACCCCTTCCATCTCCTCACGTAACAGCATTCACCTCCAACAGCTCCTCCCACTAAGACTTAGTCCTCCAGGTAGTTATCTCCAACTTCTACAATCAAAACACAGCAAAACAAGGGTTGCCTCACCCAAGACAACCAGCCTCAGAGGTCACCAACACCAGCTCCTGAGCTGGTCTCCCCCAGCGCCAGACTGAGCTCCACACCTTCCACTTTCTGGCTTCTCCAACCAGCAAAAACCATGCTACAAATGCAAGACCTTGCAAAAAATACCCTACCAACATAAGACCTTCCAAGGAAACCCAAATAAAGTCCAGTTCAACCTTACCTTGCTCTGGAGAGCTGTCTGCGCTGCTCACCCCCGGCTCTGGCACACACTCTGTTCCCCAGCTGGCTCAGCCCCAGCTGCAGGGGCTCTGCCGAGCAATTGAGCTCACCTGCACCCAGGGCACACCTGAGCCCTTGCCTTCCCTCCCCACCCCAACCTCCTCCCAGGGGAAAAGCCACGCTGCTTTGCTTGCAAAAAGTGATAAGTAGCTATCTCCAACCCTGCCTGAATTTCCACTTCTTACAGAGGCACCTGGATGTAGCCGTAATCTGGTGCAAAAGCCCACCTTTCCCATAACAGCAGGGAAAAGTGGAATTTGGCAGCTGCTGGCCCCAAAGATGATACCTGATGGTTCCAGCTCACCACCAGCTCAAGCGGGCGGAATTGGCAGGTCCTCAAGGCTGACACTGCTCCCCAAAATATCCCATCCCCTTCCTCCAGGGATGTCACGAAGGTGCAAGGGGTGCAGGGTGTCCAGCAGCCACCCTCAGCAGCAGCTTAGTATAGGGACAGATTTCTTTCCCCTTTTTAAACAGGACTAAGCCCAGTGTTGTTTCTCTGGGGTACCAGGAGGGTACCAGGGCAGCTGGGATGTTGCTCCATCTTGAACAGATTTACATCGACCCCCATCGATGTTGGAGAGCCGCAGGGGTCCAACACCCGCTCCAGCTCCAAAGTGCACAGGGAGGGGTTGCTGAGGCAACAGCACGCCTTATTTAACCGTTATTTAACCCATCTCACATGCACACCCCCCACCCGCCACTGCCGACGTGCGCGACCGAGGGTACAGCTTTTATGAGGGTGGGATTTTGCAGCCGTTGGATTTATGGGCCGTCCCCAACTGCCTGGCCTGGCCGGCAGCCCCGGGACGGGGGGTTTGCAAAGCTGGGCTCCGGGGTAGACAGCAGCTTCCCCAGCCTACGGGCTGCCCTCTGCAAAGGGCAGGGCAAAGAGCTGAAAAAGAGTTTTAGGAAAAAGACAACCCTGAGGCATCAATCAAGACATGAGAAATTTTTTTTGTATTTTTTTCAGAGGGCTGTAAAAATCACAGTTTTTCAGATGGAAACCAAACTCTGTCCCCCAGACACTGTTATTTCACCATTTAGCATCATCCTCACTGTGAAACTACTGAGGACGAGGGGCTGAAATGCAGTCAGTCACCCCAGAGCACAGCTCTGCCAAAAGCTGAGGTGCTTTTTGGGTGGAAAGTAAAACATTTATCTTGTTAGGAGACTCATTGACTCTAAAACCAAATTTTCTCACAAATCATATGTTTTGGGAAGCTGGTCTCCTCCACAGAAAAAGTGGAGGCTTGGTGGGTAAACCTCACCCTGGTCCCTGCTGGCTAAGCCAGGTTTTTATAGGTTTTGTATCAATGCAGGTTTTTCTGTCAGGGTTCCATGGGAACCACTGGAGCTGGCTGGAGGCGTTGGGGAGGGGGGTGTTACATGTCCCTACCAAAGCTCCACTGCCTTCAGAGCTGCCTGAAGTAAGTTTTAGTGGGAATTTGTGTGTGAAAACCAAGGCAGTGTGTGAACGAGGTTCTGCCCCGTGTGGAAGAGCCATCTTCAAGCCGTGGTATTCTTAGGGGCAAGGGCTGGCAAGTCTGCACCACCGCAGAGTGCACCGAAGCCTGTATGAAGCCCCTGAAAGCACCCATATAAAGAGGCAATTGATTTCTTGACCTATACTGCAGGCATGGGAAATTCAGGGGAGCATGCATTTGGATATGTTTTCAATTAAATATCAGGTCCCTCTGCAGTTTGTCAATCCCTAGCGAACAGCCATTTGCAAGGAGTGCTCACTATCCCAAAGTCAGGGAAATCTTCCAAGCTCATAATAAAGAAATGTGGCCCTGTATGATTTCCTGAACAGGATTATTCCAAGTTTAAAGACAAATCTGGGTTTTGCTTTGGTTATCTGTCATCCCATCATCAGAAGCATTCATGAGACTATGAGCTGCCTTGCAGTTTGGGTCTTTCCAGGACAGATAAAACCCCCCTAGTCTGTCCCACTCAAGCTCAGCGCCTGGCCTGTTACACACAGATGAAAAACCTCTCCCAGCCAGAACAGCTTTACTCTGGCAGCTTCAGGATCTGGAAGAGAGCAGCTCTGAGAAGCAGCACAAGGGCAGATGACAGAGCTACCTTTATGGGTTTGAATCTAGCTGTGATGAATAATTTGTAATTTTTGTAGATGTAATAAGTATGTCATCCCTTCCCTCTGTGAGAGCTTTCTACTTGACTGCAAAGAGTGAAATCAAAGGGATACGAATGAAACTGGACTGAAGTGAAGGCAGAGCTCAGATACTAGCCTGCAGGACACCGAGTCACTGGGAGTTACTGGAAGGTGATCAATGGAGAACACTCCCAGCCAAACCAGCAGTTCAGACTTCTGCAAGCGTTAACCCAGGGCAGTTGCAATGCAAGAGCCCATCCAAGAGAAATAAAGACATGGAAATAATGTTCTTGGGGACTGGAAAAGGGTTCCAAAAGAAACAAGTTTACAAGATACTGGCTCATAATAGTAATTAAATGGCTCTCACTGAAAAGCAGCTAAGTGATATATAGCAAAGAATTGGTCAAAGCCCCAAGATTTTAATCAGAAAGAACTGGAGAGCCTTCTACCAGTTTCAGTGGAGAGAAGAGAGCCTGAATGGGCACAGATACCCCCAAACAGGACTCTTCAGAAAAAAGCCTGAGGAATACGAGGAGGAGGGGTCTGAAAAGAAGGCTGAATCTGCCTGTGCTGCAGCAGCACCTCGCCTGTGACTGATCTGTTCACATCCAGCGCTTTCCCCCAGCACTTGTCTCACTCTGCAAAACACCACATATTAATACTGCTGACACCATATCACCCTGAAGATCTGAAATTTATTTGTACAAAAATCAGAGGCAAGCCTAAGTGGCAATAAAGTTTCAGAAGGTCTTAAAAGTTCTGGGAATTCTGAGCATTTTATTAGGTGAACAAGCAATTCTGCAGTAAAAATAGCTTTGGGTTTTGCTGTTCAATCTTACTTTTCCACATTGCTTTGAGCTTTCAAGATGTTAAAGAGTTCAGCCTGCAATGCGCTTCGGGCTGCAGGCAGGGAATAAGTTTGTAAAACATTATGTGCCACTTCTGCAGAATATGGGAGTCCTTCCCATCAGCCATGCTCTCTCACTTCTAGCAGAAGGTGGTAATAAGCATAAAAGAAGAACAAAATCTAACTAATGGGACTTTAAACAATCAGAAAGCAAATTATGACAGCATTTATGACAGCTCAGTGCTTGGCAACACCTTCACCTTTCCCAGATGTCAGAGGATAAGCTATTTTTACTGAAAAAAGATGACAGAAACTGGGGCTTATTTGGACATCTGCAGCAGAAATTAATTTAAAGGGATTTGAGCTTTGAAAATGGGGTTTGGAGGCAACTCATTGGGCTTTGTTTTTCTGGAAGAGGGGACAGGCCACTTCACATTCTTGGTGCAGGATCAGTCTCTTCACTGGAACGCCTGCCAGTCACATTTAAATATGTACAATATTTACTTTTTTCACACTCTGGACCTTGACATTTCATAGGGTTTAATTTTAGACTTTGGCATTGGACAAGATGAAAGTGACACTTTCTCCTTTTGGGCACAACAGGGCTCCCATTTCTTTCAAGCTTTTTTTCTCACTCTGTATAGAGCAGAGAAAACTATTCCCCAAGCCACAACATTATTTCCCTGTTTCCCTTCCATCCCAGCTGAGCCATAGCTTCATCTGCCACCACCACTGTCCTCCCGTTTGCAGTTGGTGACCACCAGTGCTAACCTACGTCTGGCTCAGGTTTATTCATCCGCCGGCTCCATCATTCCCGATCGAGCCCTGTGCTCAGCCATGGCTGAATCCTCCGTTCTCCCTGAGCATCTGTTGAGTGCACCAAGTCCGTGAGGGCAGGAGCACGTCAGCTCCATGTGGCAGGAGCACTTGATCCATTGTAATATTGAGTTTCATCGTGCAGCCTGCAGTTATGTGACCCAGAATATTTGACCTGATGTCAGAGGGGGCCTCGGGCTATTGAGATATTTCCCCAGGGCACCCTGCCCTCTTTCTACCAAAGGAATATGATCCAGCAACAGGAAAG
>NW_009260839.1:4289682-4294239 GCF_000687185.1 Egretta garzetta | reverse complement strand
AAAGAGTGAGAATTTTCAGCTGTCCCCATCCCCTGTGAAACAGTCTGAGCTACATGTGCGTAAAGTAAGGTGTCCCTTACCCACTTGCTTTCTCCTCTTTTCCTCTCTAGGTACTAATCCTGCACTCATTTCTACCAGTGGCCACATAAGATACTGCGATACATTAGGTTCTCACAAACACAACGTATTTTTCCTTTTTCATAGGATCTTTTCATAGTCCCACATGGGCTCCCGACTTGCAAGGTGCTAAAGAGCTCATAACACTGCTCTCCACCAAAATCAAGGCTGGCCAAGGGCATGCAGTATTTTGCAGAATCAGACTGCATTTGTAGAATTTGTTTCATCCTTCACTGAAATACAGACAAGGGCAGATATTTAGCATGAATAAACCATAACACTTTAGGAGGGAGTGTAAACAAAAACTACAGCAGCATGGATTTAAAAGGAAAAAGGAAAAAAAAAGGGCTCTTCATTGTTTATTCAGGTTGGTACCCCAGTTGTACATCCCATTAGAAAAGCAGTCTCCCACAGTAAACCATGGCCAGTGGTAGCTCACAGACGTCCCTAACTAGCCCTTGGACTTGTTAACCTCAGCACTTGAAGGCTGGTAGCCTCTCCTAAGCCACTCACTGCCACAAGAGCCACCACTCCATCACATCACTTCCAAGCGCAACAAGTTTTCCATGGGAGACTCCTGTGTAAGCATTGCTATGCCTGCACCCCCTTCGGTGTCCTGTGAAGAACTGCACGTGAAACAGGGACGTTATTCCTGATAGCAAAACTCAGAGTGGTCAGGAGTTGATCCCCCCACTCCCATACCTGGTACCTTCGTGTTCTCTGACTCTACTGACTACAAAAGGTGAGGTCCAGAACTCCACTGGCAACAAACCTCTTGTGTAGGAAAAAGCCCTTCAAGTTTATTTTCTTGCCCTGTACTGTTTTCAAGCAGGAGGTTATTTTTAATGAACAAAGTGTCTTGAAAGCAAAGAAAGGTATCTGGGAATAGAGTTATTAATGCTATTATTTAAACATCAGCACAGAGAAAAAAAAAGAAAAAAAAAAAAAAAAAGACTAGTGCTTTCAGGCTTTAGCAACTCAGACAAGAAAAACTTTTTTGCAGATGCCAGAATAGGCCTGGCTTATGCAAGGAGCCACCCTCAAATGGGCTTTTGCCCCTAAATGACACACATTTCATGTATGCCTGGTCCATCTCCCCAGAGTCCACTGTGCAGGGACACGTCTTGGCTGAAGTAGCTGTTACTGGGCTGTAGGTGTAGATGATCCAAACATTCACATGCTGCTGGTGGAAAAGTAATTTTTTGGCCTTTGCAATAGTGTGGGTGAGAGTGTCAGCTGGTGATTGTTTGAACTGGCTCATTTGTCCACGTGGCATCTAGAAACTGTGCTTCATTAGGCTACAAGGATACAAAAGAAAAGCGCAGGCTTAACACTGAGGATGGAGGCAGGATCTCCTCTGTTTCGATTCCAGCTCCAGCTGGGATGCTACGCTTGACTTGGGGTAACACTTTTAACCTCTCTGCATCCATTACCCCAGCTTATGAAACAGGAAAGCAGCAACAACCTTCCCCCCAAATGGGCTTTGTGACAATTAAGGTTTGAAGAATGTTCTGAAGATTAAATCCAGCCCCAACACACCCAAAAATATCACAGTTGCTTAAAACCGAATGGCATAATGGAGATAAGTACAGCCGCAGAGACATTTGGAAAGTCCAGACAATGAGCACATCAATCAAGGCTGCTTCCTAAGGCAGACATCTAAATAAATGCTAATGAAGTAATTTCTACAACACCCCCATCCAATGGGGGCTGCAGCACTTAAAAGTAATAACAGCAGCGAGAACAGACTGTCCGTTAAAAAACAAAATAGAACACTGAAAAGCCAAAAAAGAAAGCAACAGTTTGTGCATTTCAGAGCTCTGAGAAACATTGTACCTTTGAGCCAGGCTTTTGTTCAAGTGAAGGCTTTTTTTCTTTCAGCCCTCCCTTACTTTCACTGCCTGCTTTATCATTCATGCTTTTCGCTTGCCACGTACACAGATGCTACAAGAATGGGCAGACTGTGGGCCTAACTGAAGTCTACTGACATCAAAAGGCTCCCGTTGACTTTAACAGACATTTAACTAACCCTCTATAAATCACTGGAAGTCAGTGGTTAAGCGGACAGCCCCTTCTGAACGTGGAGACACTAATGTAACGCCCCTGAAATTTAGTTCCTGTATTAATTCCAACGCTGCGTGCCTGGGGGCAAGCCTACGTCGGCTTTATCTTATAACCTCCATGCTGAGAGTATTTCAAAGAGAAGGAGAAATAGTTTCTCTCCAAGCCAGGAGAGAACTTCCATAATAGTGCCCCTGTTTGGAGAGTTGTATCAGTTTTGCTATATTTTCTGAGAGTCGAGAGTGACCCACGGCAGTGCCAATCACCTGATCCCCAGATCCTGACGTGGACCACGTTCCGCGCAAGGGGGGAGGCTGGTGGATGACTTCAGGCAACCAGTGGTGGAGGTTCATTTGAGGTCCATGACACACCCTCTGAATCCTGAACCTATTTCGTTAACACAAGTAATTAATTGACCGTCTGGGTCTTCGCAGTTGCTCACAGCCCACAGAGCCCTCCCAGCACATAGCTCCCTCGTCTGCCTCAGCGACTGACTTGGACCTTTTTTGCGGCTCCGTAAAGAACAGCACTGACGTACACCTCATCTCTGTGGGGCTGAAATGTGACTGAAGTCGTATCTTGTGGTGCACATTGTGTGCAGATTTGACCATATCATCTCCTCGAGAAGTCTCTGCCCTCCTGAAGTCCCCGCTCTGCTCAGGCTGGGACAACCATCTTTCACTCATCTGTTAACACCTCCCAGCCAGTCACCGGTTTCTTCTGCGCAAAGCAGCACTGGGCTGACAGGTTTGATGATCTGCAGATGATGTTCAGCCTTGACTCATAAGCCAGCTCTCTCCAGGAAATTTTATATCACTGAAAAGGCAAAATGCTCAGCTCGGTAATGGGACACATAATTACTCCTGACCCCAGGCCACTCCTCAGTTATCTTTTTTTTATATATACTTACAGCTAAAGTATTTTTAAACAAAGTAAAAGAAAATGTGAATGCTGAAAAATATATAATATCTCAAAGATCTTTTTTGAAGGAAAAAAATCCCCCAAATGACTTGATTAAAAAAGTAAGGAAAAAAGCTACTGACTCATGTTACAGTGGCTCCATATGCCCACCCCTGGGCATTTCTCTGCTGCCAGATACTCTCTTGAGGCCCTTGGCAACTGGGAGAACCAGCAGCAGCTCCAGTGTACTCCTGGGACTACAGCAGTGCCAGGGCAGTCACGGGTGGCTCCAATCCCCACTTTTTGCAAGCTCTGCAACACGTGGTACTAGAAGACCCTCAGTCTGACTGGACTTGTCAGCACTAATTTGGTCCTTCAAGTGGAAGACAATAATTTGTAGGGTTTGCACTACTTTTTTATACTTTCCAAACATCTTTGGTTTGCAAAGAGCAAAGGGAAAAGACAGGCTGGCATCACGGCCAGACCCTGGGGTGAATCAGTGAAGTTCCTGTCAAGAAAGAAGAGCCAAAGTCTGGTGGAGACTAGGTGAGGACCAGGACTCACCATCCAGGGTAAGTTTTCTTTTCATGAAAGTATTTCTGCCAGCTATTCAATTTTGCAAAATGTCCCACATATGTTTTCCTACCTTTCTCCAAGACCTGAAATTTTGGCCTTAGCTTATAAATATATTATTAGCCCAGCCATAAGTTTTCTAATGAGGTCTAACTCACCACATTTGGCATTTGCCTAAGCAAAAGACACATCCTAAAAGCAGCACCAGCTCTACCCAGTAACCACTTTTATACCTTGGTCAGGCCAATTCTTGGCCCTATAACTCTGATGAGCCCCAGTCAATGCCTCAGACCAGTTTTGATCTTCCCTGTGTTAACACTTTTGTTGAGTTTCACCACTGGCACGTTCCCTGCCCAGCAACATATCTTCTTGGTGCCAAGGTCCCTTGCTGCCCCCGCTCCATCCTGCACCACGTCTGAGCAACCCAAAATGCTTCCCCTCTCCCAGCACAGCCATACCTCTAGATGGCTGTCCAGCATGGTGCACAGCAGCGAGAGCCAGCCCAGACACTGATGGGGATGTAAGAGATTAGGCCAGTATTAGATTTCAGTCTTCCAGACATTCATATGAAGCGACTTCTTCCGCTTTAACTACTTTCCTTTCAAATTTTTCAGCCAAGGGCTGCACCCAGACCGTGACCAATACACTGCTGCACGTATTGAATGCAGTGGTTTAGAAAGAAGCCGCATTCATAGCTGGGGCTCATGGGCAGAGCTGCACAGCCACGTCTTTCGTGTCATCCACAAGTGTAGCCTGCAGCTAGTTTTCTTTTGTACAAGATTTCATGCCTGTGTCTTCAGCCAAAAAGCTGTAGAGCAAATTCACACTGTCACTCCTAGTCCTCTTCACGCTTTCCAAGCAGTCCTGACTACCAGAGCCATGAGTTTTGAAGTTAGGATGATTCTT
>NW_009260839.1:4211558-4289585 GCF_000687185.1 Egretta garzetta | reverse complement strand
ATTTTTTTTTACAGTATGTCCTTTTTTTTTTTTAATTCACTTTACATTTCCTGTTCCTGCAGTTTGATTTTTGTAAGTCTTATCCTACCACATCTCTCTCCTCACCACCCTTTGCAGTGCCTCCCCCAGGTTAGTACTGGCTAGAAATGTAATTATTGTGCTGTTTGCCCATCTCTTCTGCATCACTAATAGAGATGGAAAACAAAATTAGGTCTAATATTTTAGACCCAAAACATGAAGAAAACTGACCTCCCAACTCAAATCCCATGATTTGCCTTGTTTTCTGAGGCTGCTAAAACCAAAAACAACAAAACAACTTTAGTTATTCTTCATGAAAAGTTCCCAAAGAAACAAATAAGTTTCCCAATTGTATTTGTATCTTTTACCAAAATTGGGGAATTTTTATAAAAAGGAACAACATTTGGAGGGGTGAAAAAAAAAGTCTTAAAAATTTTCCTTTTTTTTTGGTCTGAAGACATTTTCCCATTTTTTTTAAAAAATGTCCTCCAGTAAGTGAGATGCCACCTTTATCAGTCAAAGAGGGACAGCAACCTGGCAAAGGACTTGGGCAGATTCATGGCTGAAGCAGGGAGGGGAGAGAAGATGAAGCGAGATCTACATCACCTATGCTACACCATCTTACTCCTATGAACCATAAAACCCAGTATGCAACTCCTGTCCCAGCCCAGCCCAGTACGTGCCAGTGCTGCTGCCACCCCAGTGCTGCTCACCCATAACAGCAGAGCTTGGTGGGCTTCTGAGGGAAGAGAGGCAATGCAATTGAGACCCCAGAAGCATCACGCCTGGTGGAGGATCCCATCGTCCCCTTAAGCTGCTGACCAGCAGGGTGACCCCCTCCAAGGACAGCAAGAGCCAGCAGCTCCCCAGCAGAGATGTGCTGCCTGCAGCAACCCCGAGCTCCGCTCTCCTCCACCAGCCTGAAAATCTTTCAGGTAAATCCTGACGTCTTTCCCCCAGGTGGGTGGGGAATGGCCGGAGACCACACTCCTGCCAGCAGGGCAGAGCACGAGTTTGTCAGCCACAGCCAGCGATTTAATACCCATTTCATCTGCCAACCTTCCTGTGCTGCAGAAAGGAAACCACCACACCGGAAAAGATTTTTGTACAATGAAGATTAATTCCTCCCTCAGCTGTACACAAGCAGCTCTATCGCCTTAGGATTCAGGTGGTAAAACTAGGAGGGAGAATTTGGTTCAGGCATTGCCAATGTGACAGCCTCCAAACCTCTCCCTTGCTTGCCCAACCAACACTTATTTGCTCTGCTGTGTAATTAAGGCAAAGAATATGCAAGTGTGCAGCAGTGAGCCCTCCCCAGAGGGCATCTCTGAAAGCTCAGCTATCTTTAACATCATTATGTCTAGGATTTGGGAATAGCAAACCTGCTGATGGCTATCTGCAATGGCCCCTGTGCTGCACACAGATGCTCAGCTATTCTTGGTGAGCGCCTGCAGAGCACAGCTGGCTTCACTCCTTTCCTTCCAAAACTGCAGCTCTGTAGTGTTCAGGAAACGTAATACAAGGGACTTCTCTTGCAACTTGTCTTGATATTTTTCACAGCAGGTGAAAAATGGGCCCAGCTTCTCTGGAAGTCTTCAAGCTCAGCCCAGTTCTGGGTGATACAGTCTAGTCCCACAAAATGAGGCACAAGTCTCATTTCGGGAGCACTGCAGAGCATCAGATGAAGAATACATGCTGTACTTTTCCAGTGCCAAGGGAAAGTGGTTACACCATGATTATCTGATGATGAAAAAGATAAATGCTTGGAAAAGTCCCTGAGCAGGGTCTTTCTGTTTGAGCAGAGGGTCCCAGCTTTGCCATCCCGCTGTCTGTTTTGCACAAACACAGCTCGAGCGAGCGGCAGTGCAAGGTGCTCTGCAATCAGCCCCGCTGTTTGTGTACCTTTGGCAAATTTTAAATTGGGAGCAGCTGCTAGCAAACTAGCAAGGATGTTTTATAGCTTGATGACAATGCCAGATTCTGCAGATATTACAGTCTGTACTCAGTGGCATCTCTGGAGTATTCCATTTTTACAAGCATTTCCCAACACACCACCAGGAATGCACAAGAACTGCTCACACTTACGCCATCGGGGATCAGGACTGGTTCATCCCTTCCACAGTTGGCCCAGACACGCTCCCTGCACTGCAGCCGGCCCGTCGGCGTGGGCTTGGGGTCAGTCCTCACCGGGGGCTTCACAGAGGCGAAGTGATGGTGTCTGTTGGTTGGTTCGGGGCAACGGCAGTGCGTCTGTTATCAGACCTGGTACTCCCTCACTTGAGAAGTTATTTGTCTCACCAAGGGGCAGTTTGCTTGTTTAGAAAGGGGGATTATAATATTTATTTCCCAGCAGAGATGGGAAGCCTCGTCAATAATTACTTAAGCAACTGAAGGTTTTTATTTGGATGAGGCTAAATAAGTGTAAAATTACAGAGGGGATTAAGACAGATTAAGGGGTGCCTGTTAGTCAGAAATGACTCCTGGTGGGCTGGGAATTTTTCCAAGAGGATAAACATAGCTTGACTTGCAACACCACAAAGCAAGTATCTTGTGCTACCGTATCATCCCCCATGCTTGGAGTCAGCAGCTCCAGCAATGGCTCAGAAATCCGCTGCCCGGTCTGCTGTCTGCAGGTCCGCACCTGACGACAGCTTTAGCGACCACACTCCGCTGCCTCTGGAAGTGAGACCTTGTTGGTCCTTGCACCTGGCTGGTGGGTGTCACCCAGAAACAAATGGAGACATGCCTCCAGCCCTGCTCACTAGCAGGCCCTGCACTGCTGTGAACTGCCACTTGCAGCAGCTTCGCTGCCCATAGGTCCTTATTGCAGATCCACCACCTCTGGGACAGGGTTGTTTTTTGGCTTTTTTAACAAAAGTTATCATCACTCTGAAAAAAAAGTATCCCATCCCTTCCCTGCATGCTGTGTTGCTACCCAACCCAATGGTGTTGCTACATCCCTTTAAAGGGATGGTGTGCAAGTGGGTAAGTACACTATCAGTACACTTTTTCATTCTTTATTGCTTGAACTCATCTTAGTAGGTTTGGACAGGTGCCTCAAGATTGTCCTTTCATTAGGAATAAGATAACACCACCTTTTACCCGTCACAAAGCCCCAATACCATATTTTCTTGGGCCTCACATGTCTCAAGAGTGGCAACAAATCAGAAAGTGCAGACCATGCACACAGCCAGGGAATATTATTCCCTTTTTAAAAAAAAAACAAAACAAAAAAACAACAATCTCAGCATTTTATTTTCTTTCCCTCAATTTGATTGAAAATTGTGCAACAGACAACTATGTAAGACCAGATAATATATAAACTGCAGTTTCCAGTTGCGAGACAGCATTGGATTACCTCTGGATTGGATGTTAAAAAGGAGACCTTGCTTATTTTTGAAAGAAAGGAAAAATGCCATGCTCTAGAATATTTTGGAGGTCCTAGGACTTGTGGTTGTGTAACAACCAAAACTTCTCTTGAGTCATTATACCCTCCTCTTGTTAACTTCTCATTTGTTTTCACACATATGACATATCAGCTTCCTACATCAGTGCGTAGGAAGATCGTACCTGCTTCATAATCCTTCATAATGCTGCTTCTCCTTCCCTCAAATAATTTCTTAAAAAAAAAACCCTTTCAGGTAATCAGAGTCTGCTCATGGAACTAAAGAGAACCGCTGTCTCCTGACAACAGTGTATTGCCTGTATTTTAAGAATGCTGAAAAAATCAGGGAGTATATTTACTGAACTGAACAGGTCTATACCTGGAATCCTCCTCGATACCGCAAAGGCACCTGGTGCCTGTGTTGAACAGAAACAATACAAAGCAAGATGCAGAATAAAGGGCAATTTTTTTCCAGTTTTTAGGAGAACTGAATTATGACACTAAAGGACCACTCCACCCACCCAAAACCTCTCTATATAGCTTTGCCCATGGAAATGCTATTTCCCTTCAGGATGGGATTCAGGACCTAGGACGGATGCAGCATGTTCCACGTGAAAGAAAGAGTCCACAGAGCGTGGGAACTGCTGACGAGAGAAGCAAACAGCAGGAGGAGATCCCAAAGGCACAAGAGCCCAAACAGCAAGAGCCATGAGTACCTGCCCTCCTCCTCTCCTCACCTCTGCTGTTCTCGAATGAAAACATAAGGGGTTATTTTTGGTCAGTCTTAGAAAGAAACAGTTTAGCGCTTGGTTCTCAGGAGGGAGGGATGACTGTGGATTAGCTGCTCTGAATGGCCACAAGCCCATGCAAAGGCCTGTGACCCCTTCAGACCTCCTGCTCCTCCTCCCCTCAATTGCTCAACGCTCCACAGTCACTGCACAGGGTGTATCACAGGCTGGCACTCAAGACATGATTAGTTGTGCCTTTTTCAGCCTAAACACTTAAAACGTAATCCCTGAATCTCCTTAATGCAACAGCCATGTTTCTGTCCAGAATTAGGGAACTGGGATGGGAGTGATGGGATGGGCATGAGGATGGGGCACAGCTGGCCATCCCTCAGAAACACGCTGACCTGAAATAGCTGGAGCAACCTGGGAGCTGGATGCTGCCCTGTGGTTCTCCCTTTCTGAGCTTTACGACAGCCACAGTGTGACTGTCCATCCCACTCAAAAGCAGGGTAACACCAAGTGCTTCCTTGCTCCGTTACACGATCTGCTGGCAGGGAGGAAAACCTCAGCTTGCAGATGGGCACTCAACAGGCTCGGGAACCCTTTCAGCTCCCGATAACTGCTCGGTGCCAGCACAATTCATGACAAAGGTTTATCTGGGACAACCGAGAACTTGTGCCGAGAGAAATCGGACCCAGATCAGAAAGGAGGGGTCCCCCGTGCCTGTAACACAACCCCTAGCACAGCCAGGGATGTTTTCTCTGTAATGAGATCCTCTGACTGCAGCAAAAAGGGACTCTGTTCTCAGTAAGCAGACTCGTCTCCCTCCAGCTTCCCTTTCCCCCTTTCCGATACCAGGGACCCCTTCTCACCCTAAGGGAGCCCAGCAGTGCACAGCCCTATTCTCAATTCCACAGACCACGCCATTCCCACCTGGAAAGGGCTGCTGCTTTCAAGATCAAGGAATGTCAGCCCCTTCTTCTCTTACAGCTCTGTAGCTCACTCTCAGCTCCCTAAGGACTATTCTGAATTTATCCAGAAGATACCATGAGTTTAAGTGAGAGCTCACAGCCCAAACCTGTATTTTTTGACATAGAGGAACAGGTACTAAATGAAAACTCTCCAAGCTGTTGTACGGGTCAATAATCCTCAAGAAACCAGATAATCATCAGGCCACATTCCTCATTAAATAACCCACAGTATAAGCACCAATATATTCTATTAGCTTAGTGCTGCTAGAGGATGCTCCCCACCCCTTTTCTTATCCTGGAAAGAGCCTATGACTGTGATGGCAAATTTAAAGAGAAGGGTTAGAAGTGCTGATGTTGACACAGGGGCTGATAGACTAGTATACAAATTGATGGGAAAATAACAGAAGAGCTTAAAACTACTGCTGCACCTCTCCCCTGACTGGAAGTTTGCGTACCTGCAAGACGAAGCAGCTGAGGTCAGAAACAGCCATCTGACGAGTTTCATTTGATCCTTTTTCTTACCTGTTAGGGTGGCTTCCCAGAATTTCTGTGTCTCATACACGCTGCTTTTTTCCTCTGATAATCCCCTCAGGCTAGTCCAGAAGCATCCATTTAGATATCCCTTGAAAGAAGCACAGCTGAGTGACCCTCACCTGTATGTGCATACGGGTCACACACAAAGATACATTTACCACATTAACCCTTTTTGCCAAGCACAACGCTCCTTTCAGGATAGGACAGCACATCTGCAAATGTTTGCCCTTCCTTCAGCTGTGCTAAAACCTGTCGTTTGTGCTTCCCAAGCAAACCAGACTATTCTGTGCTGCAACCCTGACCTCACGGTTGCCAATCCTTCTGCAAATTTTAGTTACCATGTTACATCAGTAAGAATTAATGCTGGTGGCCCAAATCTTTGCAAGTCTTGGAGCAGACTCATCTTCCCCCCATGTTCTTCTTACCCCCAGATCAAAAAGTAGTTAGAAGAAAAGAAAGTGCAAGACTCATGCCTAAGCTTTGACAAATCTGCTGTGCAAATTCTGTGGAGCAAGATCCCAGCATCCTCATATGTCTCATCCTGACACCGAAAGCATTTAAGTGGCAGGAGGGGGAGCCCACAGAGCACTGGGGGTATGTCTGGAGCACCACAGTCAGCTGCTGCTTCCTCTCTGCCTTGGCGAGACAGACCAGCACGTCCCATTGTCTGCTGGGACCACAAAAATATTCATCCTGCCATGCAGCACATCCCAACTGGAATCCTGAGCCACTTCTCCCACTCCATGCTGGCTTTGGAAGTTGCCAGTAAAATAGAGGAAACCTGTGCTAAAAAACAAACTGATGCCACCCAGTAAGAGAAAATTAACATTTCTTCCCCAAGGAGGTAGCTCAGAGGGGACCTGGGATCGTATAGATACTAGGCAGGAACAAATGGCAAACCATAGTTTAGCCCATAACATCCATTCCAAGATAGACCAAGCATTTACACTGGCTCACATCAACCCCCCTTTGGCACTTGGCAGAAAATAAGCAGCAACAGCAACAGCTCTGTGCCTGTTTGAATGCAGAGCTAGACCACTATGTACTAAAGGAACTGTGCCACCCGCTGCCAGTTAATCCTGCTTTAAGGGCCCTACAAGGAAGAACCCCTACGAAGTAATGAGAAACTTATACTAAGCAGGAGGCTCTTTTCCAAAGGGGCAGCTATACTCTGAGGGGAAGCAGGAAAACACACATGGGACTGCTAGAAGCTTCGTGCTGCCTGCTCAGTACTTTGAGTCCTATTTTCACATTTTTGTAATTATCACATAATGCATAATGTCAGACAAACCAGGAGACGTCAGCTCTGTGCAGAGCCAAACTGAACAGGGGCAGGCACTGCACGCACCTTCGGGGCTAGCCCAGCCCTGGGCTGCCCTTCCTGGCCCCATCCCATAAACACCAGCCACAGCCCCCTGCGCCCCACGCCACCCCCCTGGAGGCAGCGCAGCCCTGCCTGGTGCAAAGCTGCTCCTGCCCTCACCACTGCTCTCATCTGCAGAGGATAGCCCCTCACACTGCCTCTGGTGGGTTTACATGAGGCGTCGGAGCCTGAGGTGGGTCACAGCCTCCCTCAGACACTCAGCAGCCTGCAGAGTCAGGTTTCCAAGCCAGGCACGTGTGCTCTGAGCTTTCTGGATCGAGGGAGTCCAAACGCAGCCAGCCTCAAGGCACCCCACGGGGTCTGGCCAGCACCCTGTCCTCAGGGCACATGTGCATCCTGGCAGGACACCCATACCCTGCTTTTATGCGTGCCCCTTCCCAGGACACCAGCCTCGTGAAATCCCCGGGATGACATTTCTCCTTCTCAGGGATATGGAACAACAGAGGCTTGGCACACAAACACTTTGCAAAAGGTTAATTAAAAAAAAATACCCTCTCTTTTTTTCTACCCCCCCAGCCATTGTAAGAATGCATTGCCATGCAGATCAGCCAGATGCTGCCTGTCATGCCTGCCTTGCTTTCCTCCTCACTCCCAACAGCTGTGTCCTTTTGGGACTCCAAGCTCCCTCTCCTGAGGGTCTCTCCCCAGGGCACCCCTCTGGCCCCATTCAGGTATCTTCTCCAGTCCCTCTCCCCAGTTCAGACACCTTCCTCAGCATCTCCTTTGCTCTGCTGCAGCACAGGCCAGCCTCAGTGACCAGTGGCTTCTTTGGGATAGGGAAGATAACATGGGACTGGACTTCATAAATCCCGGGAGATTTGCTCTGGGCTCACGACAGAGGACAGAGGCTCCAGCTCCATGGAGTACCCGTGGCCTGGCCCTCCGCAGCTGGAGGAGGCATCCCACACGCACCACTTTGGCTCCAGCATCCTAACACAGGCGTGCTCCTACTGTCAGGTTCATTCACACAACAGACACAGCTATGTTTTCCCGTATTAAAAGGGCATGCATATGCTTTTTGTTCTCACCCTTGATCCCAAGTCAGCCTTTGCTCTGCTATCAGAATTTGTTGGCTGAAAGTCACTCTCTAAATGCAAAGCCTGCAGCAGTATGCCATCGAGTTTAGCCATGACTGGCAAAAGGCAGTAACATTGAGAGATTTTTGCAGCAGATCCTGTTGAGAAGAACAGAAATTACCCTGAAGAGAGAGCTTTCTCCACAGCTGCAGGAAAATATATTTCCTCAGAACTAAAAGGTTTTGTTCTTCTCCTTCCTCCCGAAGGGGGGGGAATAAAGTATCTTTTTTCCCTCCTATAGGAAAGTATTATACAACGAACCAGCTGCGCTGGCGGGGGGGCCCTTCCAGAAGCACTGGCATGCTCTGCTGTTACTAGCCTAAATAGATTGTTGGGCTTCTCCATCCCAAGCCTCTTTACAGAAAAGCTGTACAGAGTAAATATATTCCTTCCTCCTGGTGCCAAGCTCTCGGCTCGGAGCAGATGTCTGCGGTTGGGCTGCAAAGCCCCCAAGGAGCAGGGGGTTTGCACGGAGCAGGTGTCCCCGTCGGCGCGGCACAGCCCCTGCGGCAGCGCGGGGGGAGGCAGCTGGTGGAGGCCGGGGGTATCGGACAGCGGCGCGCTAATGAACCCAGAGGCACCAGAGGAAATTCCTCGCTGCAGAGATGGGAAGGCAACCACCGCGCAACCGGGGGGCATTTCAGTCACTTAGTGCGAAGCCAGAGTTGCTGCAGAACCTTGGGTAAGTGGCTTAAATTTTTAAGAGGCAGGGTTGAGCAACACAGCGGGTCTCTGAAGAAATCTGGTCTATGACTGGCTCTGGGAGGGAGTGTCCTTTGTCAGACAGAGAAAGAAAATGGGATTTATCATTAGAGATACATTAGAGAAAGAAATGGGATTCAGCACCGCTAAGGTCGCTTCTAGGTCTGAAGCAGGAAAAAGCTTGAGGCTGAGTTAGCACCCCTCCTCCCACACCATGGGTGGTGAAGATTGACTTAGGAACTTCTCCCTGCTCCTCAGTTCCTCTGCCACAGCCATCATCGCTGCTCGCAAAGCGCTGTGCACTGTGCAGAGATGCAGTGTAAGCACCAAAGCACCAGCCTCTCACTTCAGGGAACCCAAGATTTCACGTGATCCCAAGTGGGGAGTGAACTGTAAGGAAATCCATCCTGATGCAGATAAAACAAGAGGCCAGTTCATTCACAGGACACATACAGTGGGAAAAAGCCAGCAGCCTGTACACCAATCTCCTTTTCGCTGCTTTTAATAAACTTGCAGTGTCAGGCAAAATTGGAGCAATGAAATCGCCTTTCACAAAAAAACCCCTCTGCCTGCATCTGAACTCTGCCTGCATCTGGCAGCTGAGAACATTGCCAAGGCTTTAACCCTCTGATATTAACAGAAAGAGCGTTCCTCCGGCGAAGGAAACCAAATGGTGTTTTTAACTTCAGTGGATTCTTTACAGATTTTCAATTCCTTAGCAAGGCTGTTGCTCCTGACTGGGGTGTAATTGAGCTGCATTAGCCACTCACTCAAACTTTCCCAGGAGCACACGTGCACCGCACAGACTGTGCATTCAGATACAAATACATACCGTACCTGCACATGCCGTAAGCTGCTGTTCATGGGCTGTCTGGACATCTCTGCTGCCAGCTCAGCTGCTCAGTCAGCGGCGGCACTCACCACTGCCAGCTCAACGCGACAAATAACGCAAACTTAGAAAAATGGCTCATCACTGCTGGGTATCTGACCACAGCCACGAAAAGCAGAAGAGGGTCTTTTAATGACCAGTCCTCACTAAAGACAAGGACACTGGGTGTTTTCACCCCAAGAGGGATGGTGAACCTCTCAAAACCACACTCTTCTACACATGAGGGCAGCAACTTGCTGATGAACCGCCCACCCCACCTCTTGTTCCTGTACTCTGTCCTCGCTGGAGCAAGCCACCATCTGTGCCCAGCACAGTGGAAAATCTCCCTCCAAAATATTCCAGCCTCCTTCATTATATTAATGTTGACAAAAGGCCAAATTTCATCAGTACAGACTGATCCTATTCATAGCATAGCATCTATTGGGGTGAAGAAAGTGTATCTTTGAAGGTTGCAGAAGGACCTGAAGCCATCGGTCTGAGCACACCTTATCTCTGAACGGCTGGGATATCCAGATGCAGCTTCTGAAACTCTGATTAATTGTGCGTTTCAAAGCATGTAGATCTCACTCAAAAAATGGCTGTTCCATGCAAGCAGTGCTTTTTTACAGACTGGAGGAGACGAAGGCCAGCTATACTGGAAACCTTTTAATGCAATATTCAAGGCCAACTCTAGTCTTTCTTTTAGCCTAGGTAGTGTAAATAGGTCATGTTATAGGTCTCCAGTGAGATAGAGCAGGGTGTAAACTCACTTTTTTAGAGTCCTATATCAAGGTAAGAAAAAGCATATCCTCCTCTTATGAAAAAGAGAGCATAACACAAGATGTGCCAAGGATTACTTCCATCTTAGAGGAATGATCCATCAATGAATCCTAATGCGCTTTATGAGAGCAAGACACCTATGCCGCACAGCATCCACCTCTGTCCCTCTGCAGCGAGGAGAACCAATACACAGAAAAGGAAATGGAGGCACAAAAAGCTTATGATTAGTGTCTGAAAAAACTAATCACTTGTGTTCAAGGAAGGTCTCTTCAGCAGCAGAAATTACACCCTTTCCTGGAGAAAAGGCCAAAGACTTATTCTTAAGGGAACCAGCACTTTTTGGACATGGAAATAACAAGTTTACAACTTACCATTAGCAAAACCTCACAAATCTAAACAGAAAAGATGATTAAAAGATTGCAGAAACAATAAAACTGATTAAAAGACATAATTTCATCAGCTTTGTACAACAGTTAATGGCCAAAATGTTAATTCAAACTTTTAAACATTTATTTGAAATATCCTTTAGAGGTCCTCAAAATTTTGCCATCTATCAGTTTGAGGTCCATAATTTTATTACATCCACATTGTCCTCCCACACACACACCCCTTTTAATGAACTGCTTAGAGTTGCTTTGACTTTGGCACATGATGAAATCTTACATGGCCAAATGTCTTCAGAAGTCTACGCCCAGCTTAATTTGAAGGTGTTTTATCTGGACATTCAGCCACCAACCCACTTGCTCTTCAAAGAGGAGAGAAACTGGAGGTCAACCTGGCTTATTCAGAGAGGAAATAGCTTATTCTGAAGCAGCCAGTGAAGTGACCACTTTGATTACCTTGATGTAAAATAACAGGATTTGGCCCAGTCATTATTTTTCCACCAAGTATTTCACAGAAGCCAAGGAAAGCAGTAGTTATATCAACTTGAGACAACTATCAGGTCACTAGACATCCTTCCCTTCCAGGTCTCCAAAGCGCTGCAAGGCTTGGAAGAGCCCCTGTGCAGGCAGGGCAGCTGCAGGCATCCGAGGGGCGCGTGCTCTGCTTGCCTCCCTCCAGGCATTTGCACAAGGGAAGGAAGAAATCAGTCTTTCACAGAAAATATCCGGGGAACTGAGAAAGAGGTTGAAAAACTGCAAAAGTCATCACTCAGTGTTCAGGGGCTTTACTTCAGCTTCTAACTTCTGTGTCCCGGCACAGTGTGCCTGCTCCCCATGTGTCTTCAAGTCATAGATACAGAATTTTGCAACAAAAAGCAAACCTACAGTTTGTTATTCCTCCCAGAGCCAGTGTAACTTCAGAGATGTCCATAAGACAAGGCTACTCTGAATTTCACAGCAGTTGCTTCACCAAGAACTCAGGTCTGCCTGCTCTGAAAACACACGCCTGCCCCACTCACCACGGGGCTGATTTCCCTCGGCCTCAAGCACGACTGAGCCTGCAGGACACAGCTGAGCAATTTGGACCGTATCCCACAGAGGCCAATAATACTTCTACCCATTAATTAGGTGCATTTGTTACTGGAGATGATGGTAAAGTGATTAAAGTTGATGAAATAACAGAAGAAAACCTCTGAAATGAAGAGTTGCTTGCCCGACCCTCACTTTTGCAGCTGGGGCACTGCAGATGCCATGCCCGGTGGTCTAGCAGAGGTCAGGTCTGCAGTGAAATGCCCCCTCCCATACAAAAGCCAAATCTCATCATCACAGCCTGAAGGGAGGAGGAGGAGTATGGACAGTCTGACTTTAACTAACTAAGCTTTGGAAACCTGAGAAGATTGCACAGGATTAGTCAGTGGGTAACACAAAACCCAAAAGCCACAATTACCAGCCAAGCAGCAGCCACTCTGCCCAAATTGCTCTCAGCCATCCCAGACATTTTATTTGTGGGAAACAAGGAGCAGAGAGCACCTGATCCCTCCAACTACCCCAGAAGGCAGCTCCGGGCTGGCTCTGCCCAGGGAAAGGAATAGACATGTTTTCAGGACTAACATCTCTTGAAATACGTGAAACCCACAGAGTGGGCAGTGGAGCAAGGTAGGAGACGGGTCTGACATAACACAGAGTTAAAAAAACCTCAGTGAAGGGGAAGGGAAACCAGCCCATGTTTGTGCCTATTCCTGGATATTAAAGAGCCTTTTAGGCATCTGAGATATTAGGGATCACACTTGCTTGATGCACAAGAGATGCTTTGAAACAGCTACAGCCTTTTTATTCACATAAACTGCCTCTGAGTTGCCTTTTCTTCTCTTTGGGCAGAAGTCTGCACCAAGGTTTTATTTGGCTTCAGGGCAAACATGATGCTTTGCAGGAAAGCACTGTCAAACAGACCCCTCTCCTAGACCAGTAATTATGAGAACAAATAGCTCCTTCTTAACCCACAGGGGAGTCTGCCAACCCCTCTCCCTGCTATTCTCGGCTTCCCGGCTTATAAAGGGTTACGTGCAATCTAAATGAATGGCTTGTCCTTCTCCGGCTGGTTGGGAAGCTGAACAGATTTCAGCTGGCAGCAGGGCAGAGCTGTGCTGCAGATGCTGCTGGTTACCCTATAATGGTAACAGGAGACATCCTATGTGCTCCCAAACAGGACTCGGGCAAGGGCACAGGGGTGTTGCAGCATTGCAGAGCAGGTTTAGATACATCAGGTGCCCCACAAAAAACTAAACAAGGCAGCTCCTGCCTTGAAGACCCTACAGACTAAATGCAAGATGATGCTACAGGCAAAGATAAACATGCAGACATATTTTTAAGCAGTAGGACGAACAACTGGATAGGACGCTCTGAGGTAGAGGGCCATTGCAATGCCAGACCTGGGTGCAGTGGTGGGAACGTGGGGAAGTCCTGGAAGCAGGAGCGGCAGCTCCCCAGGGCTCTGCAGTAGTCTTGAGCTGCACTCAGAGACAGAAAGTAATTTCCAGCTGTGATCTCTAAGCCCAACTCTTAACTTTAGTTTTTACTAAACAGTGCGATGTTTTAGATTTGCTGTGAAATCTGTATTTTCCACTTGTTTTCACAAATCCATATGGAACGTCCCTGATGCTTCAATTTTAACCACAGTTCTACTATTGTCTGTGTCAAACAGGCCTGACCTTTATCTCATTCTCCTGAGAATAGCCAGTGTACGTCAAAATCCACTGGAGTTGTGAAGCCTCAGTGCCAGCTCCATAGATCCCAGAAGGATAGCCAAAACCAGCACACAAGATGTTGTATCCTTACATTTAAGACTGAATAAAACTTCACGAAGCAAGAGGATTTAAAAACAAATAAAAATCTACGACCTGCAGTGAGATTAGATAACCCACTTCAGTGAAGTGAACAGGACAGGGAGAACTGGTCCTTTGTATTAAAAGTTGCATCCAGTGTTGAGAGAGGCCCCTTCTATCAGGCATGAATTTAGGATGTTACACTGCTTTATAGATGGGGTGGCATCCTGAATCCAAAATCCCTCCCCGCACTGAGCACTAGTTATCAGTGGTGTCAACAAAGTGAAGGGCAGTTCTTAAGAAATAATGTGCAATCTCATGTCAGTAAGACTATCAAAGCCTGGCCCTTTGCTTTTATTGGCCAGCAAGTATGAAAAAGAGGTCCTGGTGTTCAAAGAGGACATTCTAGATTCAGTAAGGAAAGGAATGAATGACACAGCAGCCACTCATTAAAGGAGTTAAGTCTTCCCCAGAGCTGTACAGCTCCTCAGAGACCAAATGGGAATGATCACATGTTTTCAGAGGCATGTGATGAATTCTCTATTTCTGCGCACTTTGCTTTCTAACTCTGCTACCCGGAATGCCCTTTTCCCCCTACAAGCAAAACTGTAGCCGTAAGGCTGGACTCAGAGAGAACTGATGAAAAAAAGAGGGGTCATTTCAGGGAAGCATCCCACAGCTCAGCTGCTCCTCATAACATACCTCAACTCTCAGGACTTCATCTAACCATACCTCTATGCATGCCTGCAGCATTCCTCACGGGAGCATCAGGATACCTGTTCCAGCAATGAGTCACAGCAGTTCAGCCTCAAATAGCCATCAGCTTCGTATGTTTTAAACCCGATGGACGTGCAGGAGACTCTTCTAGGATTTCCAGCTGGTCTGACTTGCAAAACATGTTGAGATTCTCTCTTCCCATGACTTCTGAGGTTTCTCACAGAGCATCCCTGTCTGTGGCCTCAGGTGCAGAACAGCACAAGTAGAAAAGATGTGAGCAGAGACAGGACCATCTTCAAATTAAAGGTATAACAGCGAGGTAACAGGATGAATGGGAGCGAGGGAAGCGAGGGAGGGGAGTTGTGTCTTATGTTATACTTGATGGCCTACCAAACAACGTGAACGCTTAGCAAGACATACCTTATGATCCTGCTCTTGATCAGAACAAAACTCATATCCAGCCTTGGAAACAGGACGGTAGGCTCTGTCATTCACATTTGCTCACTGAACTTTAATCAGAAATGTACAGGTCCTATTCCTAGAAAAAAGGGGAAATCTCTTTCTCTGCATGAAGGTAGAGTGAGAATGGGGGAAAAATCCTTCAACCTTTCAAGATGTGGTTTGCAAATCAGCTCTCCATCTGAGAAGCTCTGGATGAGTAAATATTAGTAATAGTCTCTCTGCCTTGGCCAGAAGAAAATGAGGTGGGAGGACAAAATGAACCCTTGTGTTGAAATCACGGAACGGTTTTGCCTCTGCCTTGTAGTCCAACACACACATCTTGGCATGCACACAGCACCCAGAGAAGCACTCTTTCTCCCCATTTTCTTCCTGATGAGACCACCCATGGGCAGTGGAGCAGGATGGATTCAGGAGGAGGATGGAGGGGTATGCTGGCCATACATCCCAGCTACATCACTGGAAAGAGCTCGTTGCGTGGAAAAAACAAGAACGCATTCCACTGGTGCAATCAAAAAAACATTGACCTCATTGGGACCTAACATTGGTGTTATTATGATGGTGGGGCAAGAAGTGTCTATTCATCCTCCTTTCATTTCTTGTTAAAAAGCATAGCCCATGTCAGAACTGAGGAGAGCTGCAACACAGAGGAGACATTATTCTCAGCTTTGGATTAAGATCAGTATTTTAATGAAAGCACTTATTAGCCCCAGCTGGGGCTCAATTTTCCAGTGAGTTGGGAAAAAAAATATATTGCCCTGGCCATTCTTCTCTGGGGATTGTGCAGAGACATCTGAGAGTATCAATTACTGATCATAATACTCTATTGGAAACGAACAGCTGGGGAAAAGCCGCTGGCTGGAAACGACTGGATTACTTTACATTTTAAAGTATAGTTCTTGGCTATATGGTGTCCATTTTTCTCCCCACTCTGGGATCCCAACTGCTCTCAACAGGCTGCAGTAACCCTGCCCTTGACACCCTCTCATGCCAGTGCCACCTCGCCAACCATCAGAGGAGGCTCAGCTCTGCAGAGACCACAGTTGGCCTTGGGCTGCCCAACAGGTGGAGCTGAGCACGGCCTCAGGGGTCCTCCTATGGGCTGTGCATATCTATCAGAGCCATCCAAACCCTCCACCTTAGGGAGAGAGACGGTCTGTGTATTCTGTCTCCCAAAAGCCACAGCAACCCAAATGGCCTCTGGGCCTTTCATGTGCCAACACAGGCTACTGCCCATGGAAGTGAGAGATGTGCCAGTGTAATTCCTGACTTCAGACCCCTCCCAGAGCCTTAACTCCACATTCACATGCACCCTGTGCTGCCCTGGGGGAGGAGGGAGGGTTGCCCAGGCATTAAAAGCAATCTCATGCTGGCCAGGTCTGCCGCAGCCCTGTCGTGATCCCTGCATTCTGATGGGAGCGTGTCCTGTCACCCGGGCAGGGCAAGGGTGACAAAGGGAACTCACTACCATGTCACAATAACTTGGTTTTCAGAAAATAACGGTGTGGGAAGGGAAACATTATTCAGCCAGCTGAGCATATAAGTCTCCTCCTTCCTCCCGTAGTTATGGAGTGGAGGAATGACTACACAGACACAAGGTTATTCCTGGAGAGCACAGATGCTAACATTCCCTCTTTGGATATTTGTACCATCCAGTGACTTAGGCACCCAGGCCCCATCAAAACAAGCTTAGGAAGATTTGTAACTTAATGCAGTGACGAAAGGAAGGTGAGTGAGCAACAACACGGGGGGGCAATCGTGCAGAGGTGTCTGCATGTCCTTGTGTGTATAGAGAGCTTTGCGTTGGATGTATGGAGGAAGATGGACCCTGATCTGAGAGCTTGCAGTGTGGACCAAAAGGTGATGCCATCTCAACACCTTACACAATAGCTGATCCAGAAATGGATGAAATCAGAGCAGAGCTGGGGGAAGCTGTTATTTCAAAGTCAAACATCATAAAATGCACATAAGGTTCATAACAAGGGGCAAACCTCTACCTTGTTCAGCAAGGAGAGTATGGAGGTGTGCATGCGTGATGTTACATTTACAAAAGAACTGGCACGAGGGTAAAGTGGCCGACGGCAGCGGGTGGGATGTGCACAGAGCCATCAGCTTTTCCCTCATGGCCCCCAAGGGCAGAGGGGGTGGCAGCACTTTCACTCCTGCCCCGAGGGACCGAGCAAGGGGTGGAGGGAGAGACGCCCACAGATGTGTGCTGGAAGAGTTTAAAGTTGTCTTCACGTGAACAGCTGCACCGAATCATAATGGATGATCACTCTCAAAGGCAAACTGTAAATTTCCCAACAGAACAGGCACTCTGTGTGTGTGTGTGTGCACGCGTACGCCACATGTTTTCCTGGGGCTGGAGCTGTGGGGGGAATGGGGGGACAGGAGGGAAGCCCACTCCAGCAGTTGCCAGGTTGGAAGTTTCACATTCTTTCAGTAGTAGTGACTGGAGTTATTTTTCTCCACTTGGAATTTCAGATCTGGGTGGATTTTATCAGAATATCAAATCAATAAAACGCTCTATCTGGGAACCTGTTCTCTAAATGCCACAGGAAAAAGCCTCAGACTCCAGGAGCTGGTCCCCAGCTAGTCTGGGACCAGGTAGCTCAGGAGTTCCACAAGGAAGCAAAGGAAAGTGCAGGCATGTTGGCCTTGAGAATTGTGCTACTGCTTGAGATTTGATAAACTTTTTTATTCCCCTCATCATCCCCACAACCAGTTCATGCTAGCTGAACTGGGACCCCACTTCTTTGCAGGGAACAGAAGATAATATGCATGAAAGCCAAACCTTGAAGGCCTTTCCCACCTTTTAAAGGAGCAAAAAATCCTCACTGCTGGCCCTACACTATTTTCACAGCCCTGTGGTAACACAGGGGCTGAAGAGGCACCTCTTGAGACCAAAACCCCAGCCAGTGGAACATGACAAATTACATCTCCCACCAGCACCCTCCAGCCAGGGACACAGCACAGTGCCCACAGCTGCTCCAAGCCCAAAGGCAGATGCTAATCGTCATCTCATGGAAACAAGCAACGAGCACCTGAAAAGAAACCGAGTCCGAGCATCACACAGACCAGCCATTCAGCTCAGGCCAGTCCCATTAGCTTTGGTTGACAAAAGAATCCAACGTGCACATTTATAATTTGCCAAAAAAAAAGGGGGGGGGGGGGGGGAGGAGGAAAAAGCTTTCCCTCTGAATGGAGAGTTTCTGTGGCCCAGCCTCTCTCCTCGTCAGCAGACAGGGTGGAATTCCCAGGCTACGGAGGAGATCTCCTGGGGCTGATCATGTTCTTAAAGGCATGTTCCCAATCAAGAAGGCTGGGATGAGGCATAATAATTGCATAGGCTTCCTGAGAACTGGCTTAATATCCCTCAAGACTGATTTAACCTAGTTTTTCATTCTGCTTTCACAACAAAAAATAAAGATCTGTCTATATCTTGACACACTGCACATCAGGAAATGGAGGCGTATGGTATATCTCATCCTCCCCTGCCTGGAGCTCTTTGAGGCACGCTGCCAAGGCAGAGCCGCCTTTGCTTTTGCAGACACTTCCATTGTGTCAGCAAAGCTGTGCCGATTAACACTGGTGAGAAAGAGAAACTAGCGGCCTGTTAAAGGTCTGAGAGTCAGGAGCTATCTAATCCTGAGCTGGCACGGGCTTCTACGCCCTTGAAATTCATGGATAATAATTAGTATCATTACTAGCCTACATTACACACCTATTGGTCTGCAAAGACAAATGAGGATGGAAGGCTTTACAGGCTCCGGGCCATAGCTGACTATAATTATCATTAACACAAGGATACTGGAAAATGTGCCTGTATTATTGGACAAGTGCCAATCTCGTACTTACCTTTGGAGTCTCGGGAGCACCTTGAGGCAGTCCTGAGGTCCAGAGGAGCATGCTGGCATTTCCCCCTCCAGCTGAGCTCAGGCTGTCGACCTTCTGGCAGGCAATCCCAAGAGGCGCTGGGAGAGACCCCAGACCACCGCGGCTGCCTGATGCTGTACATGTGCTGTCACTGCAAGTCCAGATGGGAGAGACAGAGGTTATCAGCTCCAAGTCAGCCAGAGAACCTGCCTGCAGCAGATATCCATGCTGCTAAGGGCACTTAAAAGCAGAGGGCAGACCCACAGCTCCATCCCAGGGGACGGGCTGGGTAAGTCCCAGGGAGCACCCAGAGATAAATAATGCCATCTGGCCGCAAAGCCGCACAGCAGTGTAGATGCAGGCACACTTGTCTGGCCTGCATGCAGAAACACTGGGCTTTTCTGTTCCCCAAGAACGGGGTAAGCCTTTTCTGCAGGGACAGCCACCAGCCCCCGCTTTGACATTAGTACAGACCATGCTGGACTGGTGTCAGAAATAGTGAACTGGTTGCTGTAAAGTTATCTTTAGACTGTGCTACACATGATTATAGAGAGACTGTAATCATAACTGGCCTTCTTCATCACAAGTGCTTTTAATCCTGTAATAAATGAATGCTCTACAGACCAAGACACAATGATTCTACATTGAATGTTGCCAGTTTGGACTCCCAATTCCATCTTTAAAAATACAGATCTCTAACAGCGGAGAAAAAAATGTAGCTCCGCAGTCTGTAATAACACATACCTTATAACTGGACTGCAAACATACTCCCAAACACTATACAACATCGTCATGGTATGATATATTTAGTAGGTTGCCTTCCATCGCTAAGCTGGCTCAGCATGGCAGATGCATCTGCGTGACAATGGGACAAGGCACATTTGATGCCAGATGTTTGTGACACAACAGGGCACTTGCAAAGCCCAAAGGAAAAATTTTGTCTAAAAAAAAAAAAAAAAAAAAAAGAGAGCAGCAGATGAATTAAATTACAGGACTTAGGGTCATGAATTGCGCCTCTGAGCCATCCTGCTGAGTACTAAGGCTCTGTAGTCAAGCACGATCCCATATAAAGCTGCACCTTGTCTGACTCAAGCAGCCATGCGAGCCCTGAACTCCCCTTGGCTCCCTTAGATCCAAGGTGGGAGGAAACAACAGTCCCTTAAAACACTTGGGACCAATTCCCAGGTTTCTTACCCATTTTGATCTCAGTCCTCACTCGGGCTGCAGGCAGTGGCAGCTTTACCTGAGCTTTTAGCACCAGTGTCCAGGCTTTGACTGCTCTAGAGGTCACTGCCTCCAGCAAAAAATTGGCTCCGAGTCCAATGGCTTCACTTAATTTTGCTGGAATCATTCTCTGCTCTTTGATGCAGGGCTGCATCCCACTGCCCATGACAGCTCACACAAAGATAGGGCAACATAAGATAAAACGGGCAGTTTCCATCAGTCTCTTAAGCAGATGAGGGTGAGCACCGGCTTCACTATAAGAACTCTACATTTTTGGCAGATCCTGGGCTATATAAACAAACAGGCAACATGACCTGAGCCCCTATAAATTTCCTGAAAATCCTTAATGACTCTAAAGACTTAATAAAGTGTTTCACAGCAGAGGCAGCAGCCAGTAATTATGGGTTTGGAATCTGTGAAGTAGCAAGCCAAAGTCCAGCTCTCTGATTGGAAACACAAGCAGTAATAATAGCTCTTTCAGAGCACAACACGCTTTTGCCATCATATACCCTGCTCTGTGAGCTGGGGTGTCCCTAGCCAAGCGTGCTGTCAGCAGAAGCTTTAATCAAAGGGCAAAATACATTAAATATAGAGACAAATTCTTGTGGATGGAGTTGCAAAATATTATGAAAGCGTAAACTCTATGTTGGAAGACCATGATTTAGCAAAAATTATAAGGGGGCAGCTACATGCTCTAAAAGCCAGTCTTCTACTGGAAGTAGGACATGCAGGAAAAGTTGGGAGACCTGCCATCGTGTGAGAGGGTTGTCACTGCTGTGCCTGCTCCCGGGATCCATACACCAGGGCACCAGCACCACGTCTGCATGCAGGTGGATGCACATTAGCTGAAGCAGCATTAAAAGAGGGGAACGAGAGAGAGAGGTCGCAGCTCCTGCGGACACCGCTCCAGATTCAAGGGGAGCCACTGTCTCTCACTGGTCATTCTTACTCTGGTAAAGACACTCCCAATCATCAGATATAGGAAAACACAGACTCACACGGCTTGGAAGGGCTGCCAGTCCCGACTTACTCATCTATCGCATTGCTCTGACTGCATTTAAAATGTTTTTCATCAGCATTTCAGTCATCTTTTCGCCCTTATACATGGTGCTGTTAGCAAAGCCCCTCTTTAAAGCCTACTGAAGGATTTAGAAAGAAAGCAAGCCTGTTATTTTTTCCTTTTGCCTGTCATTACACAAGAGCAGTGCTTGAGATCCCAGTTTCTATTAAAAAAGAGGACTAAGTTAAGCTCTTGCATGATGTCTCTAGAGATGCCTCAGTCAGTGCTTGCTTACACATTCCTTGTACAGCAATAGGAAAGTTTGTATACCAACCAGTCTACAGCTATTCGACTGTAAAATCCCTTAGAACGACATCTAGCCACAAAAAAGCACCCAAACTCCTTTGAAACTTTTAGGCAGGAGAGAAAAATTTTATGTTTAAAGCCTTAATCATGGGGTTGGAGGCCTCCACTGATCCATATTCCTGATGGCAGCAGGAGAGCCCACACCATGTACAGATGAAGAAGAAAAGTCAAGATAAAGGGAATTTCAAGGAAACAGAACCAAAACGCAGAGTAAGCCCTATACTGCCAGCCATTGTGTTAGACTACTTCTGGCAAGCATCCTGTTTCATAGATCATTGCAGAATTTGTTAGCTGTTTCTACAAATTTAGAAAAAAATTATCTCATACGCCTACTGCAATCACTAATGCGCTAAAGCAAGTAAACGAGACATTTGTTAATGTTTCCAGAGATCTTTCCATTCCATTGGTTCAATCCATAGAACAAGAATGTAAATAGCTTAGATTACTTATCTCATTTAAAAAAAAAAAAAAATTAAAAAAAAGACCTCTCAATGTTGCAGCTATGCAGCCTGTAATCCGTGCAGCCAGCCTTGGGACACTAGCAAATAATACAACCTTCAGTTCTTCTTTAGCAAAAACAGATGAAGTTTTTACTTGTTCCTCTCTTACTGGTGTTTTTGGAAAATAAAGAAAGGAAAAAATTGTCAGACAAAAATAGTCTACGTGTCACTTCAAACCAATCACCTGGGACGTGGACTCAAAGCCCATTGAAGTCAGTGGAAAGATTTCTCCTGACTTCCATGGGGTTTGGCTCAGACCCACACAAATGCGCTTCTTGCAGGTGTAAGTTTACACGTTTCTTTTTAAATTGCCTGAACAAAGACTGCCCTCAAAAACCACCTTAAACCACAGCTGCATTTGTGTATAACAGGGAGCTTCCACCCTGCCTTCAGCAATGTTCCTGGTCCGGGGCCAAATCTCCAAGCCAGCACATCCCTCTATCTTCTTCTCCAAACCTGACATTTCTGTATGGCCCACATTTCCAAGTGTCCAGACACGTAGGTCTGGCCTGTCTCACCCCCACACTTTTTTGCCTACGTGGCTAACACCACTGCCACCCAAGCACCTGTGTAACCATCAGAGGTTACCCAGGAACTGTAGAATTAACCTCCCACATCCCCCGGGAGCTCCCCAGGAGAGATGGGTCTGCTCTCTGCTGCTGGCAGGGCAGGGCAGGGCAAGAGCAGTACATGGCACAAGTCTCATCATGATTTTCAGATGCATCTCCGTATACGTATGTTAATAACAGCACTCAGTTCATTTTATCCTTTTAGATAGTCCTAAGCAAATTGTCTTCCGAATTTGTCACTTCATATTCCAGAATATTGAATGAGGAACTGGGGAATTCTATTCTGGCTGGAGGTAAAAAAGCCCATTATTTGCACTTATTAGCTTATTGTAGCTGGAACTTAACTCCAAGTGTAGCAGGCTCAGTGCCTAGAAGGCTCCACCACGTAACACAGAGATCACTAACAAGCAAGAATTAAGATAACCTCCTGCCAGCAGTTCTGGAGTTTGGTGCAGAAGGAAGAGGCACCCATATTAGCAGCAGTTATGCAAACCAAACAGAAAGTGAAATCAATGTGAACCTTGCCTAAATAGGTCACTTATCTTCTTGGGTTTCCCTCTCCACCCCCCTGATCCCCAAATGGTCTTTGAACGTTCCGAGTTCTTCAAGTCACTGAAGGGACAATTACACACTCCACTAAGCACAAAAACAAAACTTGCATAATATCGTGTTGAACTCAGAGGGTTAAAGGACGCCCCTGGGAGCAGCAGCAGCGACAAATAAGCATGTTGAATGTTCCTTCACCTTTCTGATTGCTCATTAAGCTTTGGCGTAGTTCCATCTATGAACTCATTGCACTAAAACAGGCTTATTCCCCACTATTGGGTTTAAACGTACAATACAAACAGGTCCTGGGATGGGCAAGCGCAGGGGATCCAAATGTGCAAAAGGTAAGCCAGCCTGTCAAATTCACTGTACTGCAGAAGGCTATCTGTGGCTCTTCACGAGCTGAAAATGAGTATGAAGTGTGCCAGGGACAACACATGCAAGGATTTATTCATTTTGCCAGAAATGAAACAGCATCCATCTCTAGCACTTGAGCACAGGACAAGGAATCAGGAGAGATAGGCTTTCTGCCCGGTTCTGCTGCTCACTCCCACACAGACACCGTGCCACTTTCAGCACTGTACCTTTTCCCCGTGCCTCAGTTTCCCCACCTGCGTTCTGGGAGGTCTGTGCCTCAAAGCTACTGCATGTATTTTTTAAAGAAAGAAGCACTGAAAAGAAAGCCAAAAGAGGGAAGAAGGGAATGGAAAGGCAAATCCTTCCACCATTAGTCAGCCCTCACTTTGCCTGAGTAAGAACCACAGGAGATGTGGAAGTAAAAGGAACCATGAAGGCTGGAAGCACGAGGCTTCAGACGAGCCCACCGTGACAACTGTGCCCCTTTAATAGAGGGGACGGTTCAAATCAGCAGCCATAAGCTTGGTTCTCCTGGGCTTTGCTCCCTGCCAACAGTATTCAATGTACTGCTTTGTCTTTCGAAAGAACATGTAATTGCTATCGTTCATTATTTACAGATGTGCAGATATCTGAATCTACTCAACAACCATACTGAGCTGCTGTCCACAGCCAAGAAGTTAGGTTCACAAGAGGCTTAGGAAGACTATCCTGAGAGATGAGAATTGGGTTTCTGGTGTTCAATTCAAGCCATTTGCCCCTTGAAAACACCTGCTGGTTTCTTCCCTGGCAGTCACAGGGAAGCAAAAGACAATTTCATGCTATTCCTTATCTGCCTCTTCTGTATCCTTTTGTCAGTTCCCACCAGTGGCTTCCCTATCAGGTGTCACATCTGGGAAGGATGTAAAGCTGACAGGCAGAGAGATGCCTGCCCAACCATCTCAAATTAACCACTTCTATGCTTTTCTCTGTACAAACATGGGTTCACTCACTGGGTCAGTGGTAAGTAAATAACTGGAGACTGTGGAGGTTCTCCCCCAGCTTGGGACAGTATCAATTCATTCTGGCCCTGCCAAAGCTAACATCAAACATGTGTTGACTTCAACAGTCTTGCAAAATGATAACACCACAACGCTGCAATGTTCCCCAGAGTGGCTCTCTTCAAGACTGAGACAGTGGGAAGACAAAGAAACGTCCATCTCTATGGGAGCTCACCAAGCATGCTTAGGAGGAAGGGAGCAGGAGCCCAGCAGCCCACAAACAAGGCTGCAGCACTGTGAGAGGAGCTGATACAAGGCAAGCATCTCACTTTTACTTTGAAGGATTAAAGTCTTTAGAGGACAGGTTCACAATCATGCAGCACTGGTCCATCAGCCCATTTTTGAGAAGAGGGTGTGGGATCTCTATGCACAAGGACAAATAACTTCCTAGCGCAGACTGGACTATTCGATGGCAAAGAAACCCAGAGCAGGTCCCAGATGCCTGGCAGTGGACTGTCAAGGACCAGTCATAAGTGATGGATGGCATTTGTAAATCACTAAGGTTAAACAATCCTGATAATAGAAACCACAAGCTAAGAAATTTGGAGCATCTCTAAACTTCTGTGCATTTATCTAACACTTGTCTGACAAGTTGAGATTCCTGTTTTACAAGCAAGCACCTAAAGACACAGAAGCAAAGTCACTTTCAGTGGATCTCTGAAAACAATGGGGATTTGGAAATTAAAAAGATTTCCCAGCTCCTGGGCTAATGCCTCAACAACTAACCACTTTCTGAAAGCACAAGGCAACTAAAATACTGGCTAAGTTACAACAGTATGGGGTAGAAGATAACAGGATTTACAGGGTTAGGTTTAACAGGATTGAAGGTTAACAGGACTTTAAGGTTAAGGTTTAAAATAACACAGCAAAAATAGAAATCCACAGTTACGAAGAACAACCTGTATTATTCCTTTCTTTCTCCCTGAATCTGCACAGACTGTAAATCAACCCAGATCAGGAGACGCCACCAGCCAGTGCTGTCCTCTCCAGCCCGGAGCCCTGGACTGGCAGGCAGGATACACAGGGATTTTTTTTTCAAGGCTCTGATGCCGAGCTGTTATGTAAGACCTGGAAAGTCACATCACATTTCTGCTTCTTCTCCCACCAGCTGTTGGTTTATGTTATTATTATTATTACTATTGCTTCCACCCCTGCTGCTATAGGCACTACCATAGGCACCACCATAGGCACCCACCTCAGATACCAGGATCTCATTCTGCAAATCACTGCACACACAGAATTCTGTAAAAAAATCTTAAACCTCTTCTCTTGGGTGGAATTTATGCCCTAAACCAAAAGAAAACAGGTGGAAGCAGGCAGATAGGAGAGTGCTGGCACGGGGGAGGCAGGGCTGCCCAGTGCCACGCACTGGAGCGAACACCCCTTGCTCCAGGCTCACAGGGCATCCTGGCCGAAAGGGCTGCTCTCTTTTGGGGTTACTAATCATCACCATGGTATCGGCAATACACAGTTTATATGCACAAAGCTCTTGGGACGTACACAGGAGATTAAAGCACAGGGAAACAGATCCCGAACAACCAGAAGAAAGTGTTCAATTCACGCCTTTACTCTTTCCTAACAACTGCGCTTCTGCGTATTTGAGCCTCTCTCTGAATATCGCTGGTTACAAGTATTTGACACAAAGCGATGCCAGGAAGCACTTTTACTTGTTTTTTTATTTTCTGTGGATGCAGAACCCTGCCTAAAAAAATCACCAGCTTAGAAATACTGGACTGTCGTGGCTGCGTGGCCTGGATTTTTCTTCCAGCACCATGAGATTTCAGACGGGTGTGCTTCTTGGTGTGCTATGCTTGGTATGTACCGGATTTGATTATAGGTTTTCTTGCACTTCTATCTTCATTAGTTCTACATCACAGAGAGCGTGGAATGCACACATTGCCAGCCCCAGAAAACTAAGATGTGACATCATTTTTCAAGGACATATGCTTGGGGCATATGTTTTTTTCCCTACTTCTCCTCTATCAATGCATAAATCCCAAATGGAGCTATCAACAAAAATAAAGAGAACCGTGCTGACCCAGTTTAAGGGTTGGGGTTTTTTTTTTTTTTTCTTTCATTCTTTTGCTTCTCAAGGCCAGAGACAGAACAGAGGCCACAAGCAGAGCTGCCAAAACACATGTGCATGTTGGACGTTTTTGCCTAAAGACACTACGAAGTGCTAAAATATTAAATATGTCAAGCAGAAAGGTTTCCTCTGGCCTTCAGAGGAGTTCTGCAAATGGCAATAAAAATGTAAAAGAAGAATGCTGAATAATCAAATGTGGTTTCTTTTTTTAAATGTAAATAGTAAAAGCTCAGTGTTAGTGAGTTGAGGCTGAGTCCTGGAGCCTCCACACTTAAGAGCAGAGACAGCCCCAGGCAAAGGCAGGACAAGGCTCTTCAGCCCCACTCTCCCCCCTGCGCTGGAGGAATCATTTCTAGGAGTAAGAAACATATAGGGACCCTCTAGCAAACATCCTGAATTGTGAGCTTCAGGACCAGGCATATTGGATCAGAGGTTTTTTCGCACCATCCAATCCAGGCTCTGAGATTCAAAATAAGCTTGGCTTTTCAGTCCCCCTGTCCCACTCAGAGTTGTTCAGAACCAGACTTTGGATTCAGGGCTGCTTTCCAGTCCTAATGATATGCTCAGATCTTGACATCTCCAACAGGAGTGCCAGTAAGGAGAGGATGCAGAGAGGAGGATACTTGAAAAAGCAAACACTCGCCTTAGATGAACTCAGCCAGTGACCCCTGAATTCAGCCCCCAAAGGTCAGTAAACAGCCACTGAATGGCAGTGCTGACGGGTTCGAGGACAAGCTGGGACATAAAGTCCACTCTCACCCCCCAACCATGCCATATTACTTATCAACACTGCTATTACTTAGCTGTTTGGACCATGCTTCCCCCCTCCATCATGCAGCACAGAGATGGGGTGCATCAAGACAGCAAAGGTCTGGGATCATAACAGTCCCTAAGCTGCGTTGGTGGCACTTTTTTTTTATTATTATTATTATTTTTGTCTGCAAAACCCACTGAAGTAAATACCAAGTAATTATGGTGTTCTGAAGTGACCTTATGGAGCATGTGCTCGAGTCCATGGATCTCAGCCAAAGCTACTATTGTGGATTTCATGCCAAGGCTTGGGAGAACCCTGGCTCCCTCCCATTGTTTTCTTTGGCCGGGCTCTATGGATTCTCAGCCTGGCAAGAAAGCCCCATTTTAAAAGTACTGGCAAACATTGTGCAGTTTGTCACACCACGGCTTATGATTTAGGACCTTGATTTAGGCTCAACACTGGGCTCTTTTGTTTAGCTGTGTTGGTACATCATTTGCAACTTTGTATTAGTTAACGAACGTCAGTCGGCTAAGAGCGTGGCATGTCCAGTATTGCGGTGAGGATTTTCCCTTGAATATACAATCTGTAGTGGGAATAACTGAGGGAAATTGAAACAGCTCTATCCGTCAGCTGGGGGCTTAAGCTCATGTAAACAAGGATTTCTAATACAATGGATGCTTCAGTGATAAAACAGTATTGCTGCATACCTGGGTAAACCCAGAGCTGAAGGATAAGGATTTGCACGTCTCTTTTTTTTGTTTAATAGAAACTCTTTTTATTTATGATTCAACCTCAGAAATACAGGTGAAATTCAAGGGGGTTAAAAAAAACAAAACCACAAAACCACCTCTCTGGCTCCACAAATCCATCTTACAGTTCCCTCAGGCTTTGCTAGTATGTAGTTATAAGCAAAAAATGACTCTGCAAAAAGCAGTCTTTTGGTAAAAACCAGCTCTTGCGCACTTTGTGTATTTTGGAAGCCATATTCGATCATTTTACTGGCTAAGGATAGCAAAAACCAGACGCTGAGATTCAGACTCCTCCAAATCCTCTGTGCATGGGGATGCAGGGGAAGAGGGCAGGCAGAATATTTAAAATCAAACTAGTGTGAAGGAGAAGAGTCTTCTTTTAGAAATAAATAGCTTAAGATCTCTGTACCTTTGTGACTGGCCCTGCTGAAACTCAAAATAAGAAAAAAAGAAAAACAAACCAGCCTTCTGCTTCTTCAGAAATTAATTAGCCAGCCAGCTTCTCCCCAAAATAACTGTCTCTTTTTTGCTGTCGAGCTAATCAAGAATATTAGAACACAATTATTAAATCATGGATACAAATGCAAATGAGTTAGTAAAGCAGCTAATCAATGACCGTACTGGACCAAATCACTGGTGAGCGAGTTGGCCAATAACAAAGCGGAGATGAACTTTAGACTAGGGTCAGTTCCTACTAATACTGAGTGTAGAATATCAAGGATGTAGTTGGTGCTACCTTTTGGCCCCTGTAGCCATTGCAGATTCCTCCAGGGTCCAAAAACACATGGAAAGGTTTTATTTCCTCCATCTTTAAGTCCAGTGTACCTACCTTTGTTATATACCACTTGGCAAGTCCTATTTTCTCACTAGAGAGCTTTTTCATTTGTATTTTACAATCTCTGTGTAATTCGAGGGAGGATTGCTCATAATTTGGGTTAGGAAGTGACAAATGGTGCTATTCTAATACATATATCTATACAAAAGGCTACCAATTCCAACTCTTACTGTCTCTTTAACAGTACTGCAAATGAAAACATCAGAGGGAATTGCCTACCAGTGGACTTTCTATATTGACAAAGTAGGGGGGGGAAGGGAGTAATGCTATTTCATGACAAACAAGAGAGACAAGGATGACACAACACGCTCTCCAGAGTCTTATGGCACCGAGGTTTGGTGATGTCACCTCCAGTCTCTATCTCACACCAACAGGTTTCTCTGGGCTCCTGGCTCATCAGTTTGACCCAGCAGACACACATTTTTCTCCTTTTATATGCCTTGTCTTGGAAAGCGCAGAAGTCATCCTGGCTTTGTGGTGTAACATTGGAAGTATGGCAGCACGACCGCATTCTGCTCATACCTAACCATGGTTGTAACTCCATCTTGCTCCAGTCTCTGGCACTTCTCCAGAGCATTTCTTACCAAACCAGGTTAGCAAAAGCCAACCCTGATCAACACATAGCAAACTGGATTCCTGAATCGCTTGGAAAGTCCCTCTCTTTACATTGGTCGGTCTTTCACAATATTGGTCAGAATAGCTACAAGAAATACAAGATCCAAAAAGCACGGGATAAACCAGAGCCAACTGCATGAAAGGCACCTCAGCACCCGTCTCCAGTGGGCTGTAGAGGGCTCTCACATGGCTCAGCCTCAACGTATTCATGGACATAACTTATGACCTGATGAGCTGCTGCCAGTTTCTTGATCACACTCTCAAAAATTCTCACAGCTTTTCCCAAAATACACCTTGATGTTCCTCTGCAACCAGCTGGAAGTTGATAAAACAACCACTTGTGGATTAGCAGGGTAAAGGGTCAACCTCCAGTCACAGGACCCAACATCAGACCCGTGCTACAGCTTGTTGGTACAAATCCCATTTAAGCTAAAGAAAACTAAAATGTGTGGACACCCAAGCCCACTCTTACGTCTATGTACACTTCCCACCAGCCCCTGTGATTTCTGGTCCCAAGTTCACACCCAAACAGGAAAGGGACTATTTTTTGCTTCAGGTGTGACTGAAATTTCACTCAACTCACCATGCTCATGAGAATTCAATGCTGGATCTCACTGAACAGCTGACCCAACTTCAGGCTTGCCATGTGAGGCCAAATCCTAACAGAAACCACCTGTGGTATTTCAATAATATTAAATCCAAGCTGAATTCAGCCTTGTACCTGACTCACATCCAGCATCAATTTCCTTGGCCCACTTCTAGTCCCTTGCTGTCAGCGCTCCAGGACTGAGAGTCATGGAAGAATAAGCTGCATTCTGTTAAACCTCATGGCCAATGCTGCCAGCTGAAGTGTTATCCCTGCTATCCGTACTGGGGATGGTGATGGGGTATGAAACAGAACAGTTTGTTTTCCAGATCTGATGCAAGGTTTCAGTTATCCAGCTTGCAGTTTAGACTACAAGGGGGGTTAGCCAACTCTGACAACATATGGATGTGGTTCATGGTACTAGCTGTTTCCTATAGGATCTGGAAAAGTCTGAGGCATGACTGTCTCACTGCAGCACTTGGAATGGGCTGTGATGCACAGGAGGAGGAATTCCTGGGAAAGGCTGGGGCCTCTCCAAGGATGGTCCCAAGTCCTGTCATTCACTCCATTTGTAGTACATAAGCTCGAGAGTGCAATATTACAAGGTTTGATCATTTAGCCAGCATCTGGCAGGCTGCAAGACATATCATTGTTTGCTAGTGACCAAGTAGGAAAACGCATTTATTGTTATCTCTTTTGGCCATATTTATATAACTATTTCTAATACCTCAGCTGCTCTGTACTGGACTGTGCTATATTAGCATGTCAAACATATGCACCATGTATCTCTGCAGAGGGGAAACCGTATGAATGGAAGACGTGTCGGACCATTTCAACCGCAGTATATAACTCAAGCCCCACCAGGCCATACTGACTATGGAATTTAAGCAGTAAATGCATCATTTTTTAGCCCCATCTTCCCCAGATCCTGCAGAAGCTTACAGATTTATCCTCGAGGCAAAATGACATTTAAGATGCTTTTGCATCTCCAGTCTTCTGTTCTCCTTCCCATACTCCCTCTCCTATGAACCTGAACTGTTCCCAGAGGCTTCCCAGAACTTCTCCTGGTTGCAAGACCAGAAGATCAGGGATATGGGATGCTTCCATTTACAGCACAGGCCCAGGCAATAGCTCCAGATATTGCCCTTCCACTAGTTAACACCACAGGGCAAATGCAGAAGGAGGTCTTGAGAGCAGATACCACTGTCTCCTCAATGAAAAGACAAACCTCCCAGCATGTAGCTCAGCAAGCAGCACCACATTGTGGCCCTATTGCTGTCTACACCATGGCAGAAAGGTGATGTGGGTGACCAGAAAATGAGAATTTGGATGTGTGGTGCAGGTTCTTCTCACCAACTGAGGTATAAACAAGCAGAAATGCAAACAACGTTAGCCAGAACTGTTTATGATGTGAACAGTGACCTGGCATCTGCCACTTCATCACCCATTTCTGTTAGAAGAGGTATCCTTGCCTCTGTTTGCCCCGAGCACAGAGAAAGTTGCTTCAATTACATGTACATGTGTGCCAAAAAAAGTAACTGAAGTTATGCTCACATGTGTCACAATGAGGGAGAGCCACCAGGGTTCTGAGGACAGGACAGTAACTTCATCCTTGTACAGAAAAGATTCACTGAAATGAAGATAGCGAGAGGAGGAAGATGGATAGAAGATCAAAGGAAAACTTACTGCCTTTTTCCCCTCAAGGGCCTGATACAGCAACCATTAAATCAATGTCAAAACTCCCACTGCATTTAGAAAAGAATTTAAATATTTTTGGAAAAAAATATATTTTGTACAAAATGTCATTTGTGTCGAAAGAATGTTTGGACAAGAAAATAGTAACTATTATTATTGGCATTATCACAGAAATAAGGCCCCAGTTGTCCTTTCTTAGAAGAGTTAAATTTCTCCTATTATGAAACAGGAAAACAATCTCTGTAAGGAAAAATTTTCCAGCCAATGCCCATCCAAAATTCCAGGTCACCAGCAAATATATCCAAATACACAATAAGGTCACACAAAGAAATACAGAGAACAGCCCTCTTTGTTGAGAATATTAAGTACTGGAACAAATAACAGCAACATCCTTACGAGTTGTTCGTATTTTTCCCAGCATGGCTCTCCCATGCTGAGGGTTGCCTTCCCCCCCCCCGCCCCATCACACTGTATGGATTTTTCTCTCATCATCTCTCTGCCCTCCATTCCAATTAAAGCAAGTAGTATGTCTTCTTCTGGAGTCACCTATTAGACTACAGATCTCTGGAGCTTGCAGATACAGTTAGCCTACCTAAAGCCTTTTGTTTGGTTGGGGTTTTTTAATGAAAGAGAACACTTAAATAACCCTTCACTCATTCCTGTCCTCCTCCGTTCTCCGTTTCCAACAACCCTCATGCTACCCAGTCCCATTGCCTTACTGCTTTCATCTTCTCTGCTGTTCCTTGGTCCTTTTTCCCTTGCATTTTTTTGTGCCTGAAGTGGTTGGGCTTTCTCTAACTATAAGCCCTATTAAGGAAGCCAGCAGTTGACACGTCTGACCACAAGTCTGTCACACCAGCATTTAGAGGGGAAAATACAGGTTTGATCAGAGATCAGAGCTCCTTCGCCTACCACTCTAGTCAAAACCAGAAAATATGCATTTAAATTACAGTTCAGTCTGTTCTCACAGGTACAGCATAAATATATCTTAATGGTTACTTTGAATACCCCACTACCTTTCAGATCCTTCTCAGCACATTCCTTACCCCAAGATTCTCAACGACTACTACAATTTCTTGCTTAAGCCTTATCCCATACTTCTCCTTGTACTATCAACGACTACTACAATTTCTTGCTTAAGCCTTATATAGTACAAGGAGAAGTATGGGATAATCATTTCTCATACTGCAGTACTACCTTGATGTTGGTTTGGGGTTTTTTTTTTGGTTTTGGTTTGTTTTTTTTTAATAAATCACACTCAGTGTTGGTACATGTGGGCCCAGTTCAGGAAAGTGAAGCTTCAGCTGCTAACACTCACAGGTTTGGGATAAATTGGATCCTCCCCCAGGGATGAACTTTCTGGAGACATGCACACATGGAAAAGACAGATTGAAAAATTTAAAACCATGTGAGTAATGCATAAATAGTGTCTCCAGGTTGGGACCTTACAGATGGGGGTAGCCCTCAATACGGCAAGCCTTCTTTTTCCAATAGTAATTTTAGCCGGAGGGGTCCTAATAGCTTCACAGGCCTTTAACAAATGTTTTATATACTGTTGTGCCAAGATAAGGGGAAAAAAAAAGGAACTCAGAAGTTTGTGTGCACAGAATTTCTTAGTTGTACTTCTCTAATCCTCCCGTAAGTGGTATAAAGGAGAGTCAGAACCTATTGAACCAAGATCTGTTTGCTCATTCCAAACATTATTAATGATGTGAGCTCCAAAGAATTTGTTCTTTTCTCTCTTCTCTTAGTTTCTGTATTTTGAACAACTTTTCAACAGAAAGATCAAGCCCTATCTCCTTTCAAAGCGCCTCTAATTGGGTTATTACTAGGAGCATAAAATACACACATTTATTGTTATTGAACCTACCGCAAACTGAGGCTAGCCAGTGCTCAGAGTTCGCTTCCACTGGCAGCAGATAGCTGTTTTGCCCTGTTCACATCTTTTTTATGTAAAGGAGTAAGACGCCTCCAGTGTCCATCATGATGGAGTTACATGACCGACCCCTTCTTGAATAAACTTTGCAAACCACGAGCATCCACATCTGAGCAGGAACAGAGATTAAATACAGTTGTTTGAAGAACTTTTTCCTGCAGAATTTCTCAAAGTTCTCATCCAAAAAATCTCCCTCCCATCCCACAGACATCCTGTACTGGGTCAATAGCTCACCGCCCGGCCATATCCCAATCCGCGCCAGGGACAGAGGGAACTTTTTGTTCCATTAGCGGCTCCTGTAAGCCAGAACTCTGCATTGCTGCAGTGGCTCCCGAGCAGCGGCCACAAACTGCCCCATGCAGCCCTGCCCAAGCTGGCCATTTCTGGGGATCACTCCTCTAAATCTCATCGGCCCTCCACAGTCTTCATTTATGTGTTTTACTCAAGTGAGATTACCCATCCCTTGGTACCAGCATAACAAAGTGCTCTCCTCAGAGCTGCCCCGTGTCAGCCCATGATGGTGAGGGTCTTTGCCGCTGCCTGGGGGAGAGGTTTGGAGATAGAACCGGGAAAAATCCTTCCATTGAAGGAAAACAAAACAGGCAGTGGTAGGCTGGCTGGATGTACAGTGATTCCAGCAAATTGTTTCCACTGAAAAACATACATTTCTCCAAAGGGGGGAAAAAAAAAACCAACCAGAAAAAAAAAATCAAAATATTTAGGTTTTCTGAATCAGTCATATTGGTAATTTTTAAAAATTACTTCACTATGTTTTTGAAACATTCTAAAGTTTGACCAAAGTACAACATCTGGGTTAAACAACGTCTTTTGTTTGACCTGAAGTGAAGTAATTTCAATTCTGCAGTTAGTTTGGGGTTTTTTTTATCCTGCCTGCTTAACTCAAAATCAAGACCTTTTTCTTCTGAATTTTCAGATCAGCTGAGCAACATCTGAAAAATTTATCAGTAGCACAAGTTTAGCTGTGAATTATCTGAGGTCCTTGGATGAAATACTTTCTCAATTATTTGGACATTTTATTTTCACCTACAGTTTTGGTACCCAAAGGAAGGGAAAGTTGGAATTTACCGTTAATTCGTGTCCCCAGGAACCAACCTAGAGCTGTGAAAGCAAATGTTCTGAGGTTATTTCATCCTGTTATATAGCCACCGCTAACTCAGATTCTATTGTCAACTTCTGCTTGGGTTTAATGTCAAGACTAATATTAAACTATGTTGCTGCATAATTCCATGGCTGTTTCCTTAGCCATAATGCAGGCTAATAGATCAACCTTGGCTTTTGGTAAGTCATAAAATGGAAAAAATTCAGTTATAGGAGCTTTAGAATTCTTATTAGACAGCACGCAGTAATTCTTGTTCCTGAGTTATACTGCACTTCTGTGCTCTTCCCCAGCCATCCAGAAAGGTATTTGAGATTCTCCGTGCAGTGAGGGATGAATGTGCTGCAGGGAACAGGCAGCATGTGCTGGGGCTGCAAGTGCTGACGTGCAGGAGTACGATTTGCATCAACGCATGCTGGGGCCAGGGCAGGAATGGCCTAATGTGCTTCATTCACTGTGGCTGTAGGAAGAGATTTTGTTGCCTTTTAGGGTACATGTACAACTGACCTCAGGGCTTTGATACAAAAAGCATCCACAGAGCTTCTGTGTTCACCACACAGGCTGCCAGCAGCAAGCAGAACCGACTGTTGTAGCTGACCAAAGAAGAGGACCCAAGAGAGGACCTATCAAAGCAATCTCACTCAGGTATATCCACAATGTACCAAGCTGTTTCTCTTTTAAATGTGACCCAGCTCATAACTAGAAGTACTTGCCTCCCCATGGCATCTGGCTGGTACTAAAATGATCCAGCGGTACAGAGTCTGACATGACTGCAGAAAGCGCCCACCTAGCAGTGTTTGCAATGTAGACTGTTGATACAGGAGCTCAAAGCACACTGCACGTACTACATCTTTCTATAGCATGCAAGGCAAAAAGGCACCACAGACTTTACCGGTTCATTTTATGTTCAGAGACCTAAGCTAGATCTCACAACTCCTGGATCCTTTATGGTAACCACAAGAACATCAGTCCCAGACATTTCGTCTTCTACATGAGGAATCTGACACAGCTACTGAATAGCACCTTCCCATAGCTTTCCAAAAGCAACTGGGTGTAGATCGTAATTATTAGGAGCAGAGGACCAACCTTTTCTTGAGTCATTTTCTGTCCCATTTCAATATGAATTAAGAAGACAAATTGTTTTCAAAGAGATTATTAAATGACTTGGCAGAAAGCCAGACCCTTACATGCTAGCAAGATCAGTGAAACACATCTTGATGCTTTGGAAAGCATCAGCACGATACTGCTCATTCAGTCTGTTCCTAGTGACCACTCTGGAAAAGAAGGAGTTGCACAGAGGCAAGGAGATTCCCTGCTCCCTGTGGTGCACATCACACAACAAGTCTAACCTATCCCAGGGAGGAGGGGGAATCAAAGCCATGTCTTGCAGAGAAGGATGATCCAATGTTGCACATACTGAGCACTATCCAAATTCCAGACATGTCCATGCTCCCCATTATCCTGCTGGTGGTGAACATTCCCTCTAATGGGTATTTCACTGGGTCATTGCCATCCTTCTTACCAGTAACTTGATCTGCAGGTCAGGAAGGGAGCTGACAATTGAACCAGATTCCTTGTTATTCAGTGTTTCCTAATCTCCCACTTAAAAAAAAAAAAAAAAGTCAGTCATCTTATCTTGGAGCAGAAACAAAGACTAGCAAATTTTCAAGGGGACAACTCGCAAACAATTCCAGGGCTGAAATCTGTTCGTATCAACCATCTGTCTAATAACAGCTCCATGATACTCAAAGGGAAAACATGTAAAATCTGCGTCCCTATTTTGGCACCTCAGTAAAGCCGCTTGCTTTTCAGAGGCACTCAATCTCCAACAGCCCTCATGGAAGTCAGCACGGGCAGGAGATAGCAACACTGGTTTGGACAGATAATAAGCATGGGAAAGAGGTGACCTTTGCTACATCTGCCTTCACCAGGCTGAACACTGATTTGCTCCTTAACATCCACACCATAGGAAAGCCAGAACCAGCAGGAAGGAAACAGCCAGGACACGGAGTCCTAAAAAAAAAAAAAAAAAAAATATCCCTCAAGATTACTGTGACATTCCTGGGGCAAAGGTGCCTGCAGAGATCTAAGGTGTGCATAAAACTTCTTCATTTCCCCACAGCTGGGGTTTGTTATCAGCTTTGTATATCTGTATTGCTCTAAACCTTGCATTTAACAGACATATTTCTAGTAACTGTTTCCAAATTAATAGCATTTAAATGCAGAATATGGGCAGCCTGCAGCTATGTGTGCTGTAGAAGCAGATCTTGCAAGCCTGACTCATGGCAATAACTGCTTCAGTATCAGCTTCTTAATTATGATGGAAATTACTGGAGCAAATTACCATAAAGGTTTAGGAACATTCAGTCCATTCTGCCCCTTCCGGGTCTGTTGCAATACGTTTTTGCTTTTTCTTCATAAACGTTAAAATGCCTTCCTTTTTTTCACCAGCCTTCTCCTTCTCTTGGGAACATGGAAAGAAACTTCTTTTCACCATGGCAAGGTACCAAGAAGACAGGTGGCTTCATGCGTAAACAATGATAATTGGGAAAGAGGTGATAGAAATTCCACCCTGCACACTTCCAAGTCTAGCGCACAAGTTCTCCACAGTGTATGAGGTTGCTTGAGGCAGAAAAGGGTTACCCACTCCACTAAATCCTAACTCAAAATCATTAACAGGTCTTCAACCTACCCATGGACCTTCATCCATGCCAATTTTAGAGCAATTACTCCACAAATCTACAGTCACATACCACACTTTGAGGAAAAAAGTGAGAGCACCACTAGCTGAAAAAACTAATCTTTTGCACCAATGTAGCCTGACCAAGAAAGACAAAGCCTTATACTGATGTTTGGGGTTGCAACTGATGACTTTTGAGAAAGAGAACAGCCTGCATAATGTATAGCAACTCTCTGGGAAAGAACTAAAGTACTCTCAGTTTAACTTGATGTCTTTGTTTCTGCAAATGTAGTTTTTAAAGGAGTCTGAGCATTGAAAATTATCATTTTACTGCTTTTGGAGAACTGACATTGCAAGATAAGTCAGAACAAATTCAAGGCCTTAGTCCATTTTCAGTAGGGAATTCCTTCAGGTTGGATTAACAAAGATTTACTTGGTTTGCTTATGTTCCGTCTGCTGGCGTTGTCTTTGTACCAGTTCCAGTGAGCTCCACTGGAATTAATGTACTGATAGGGTCATGCCAGGGGAGCCTCGTTGGAGATGAACCAGATTTCTACTGGTACATACTGGACCTTAATAGCGCATTTGAATTTGTGTGTACTTGCATATATAGGCTGAGAGAGGGGGGCTGTAGGACCAGCAAACTGGCCTTCAGCGTCTCACGTGAACTCGTATAGTGTGAGCAGTCACCATGGCTTTTTTTGTCCCAGAAACAAGCACTTCCCCCTGTGTTCTCATACCTCCATGGATTCGGTACAGAGTGTTCCTTCCCATGCTCCGACCAGGAGGACGACGAGGGGCTGGCCCCAAGGGGTGATAATGAAAATGCCTTGGTAATGAACCCATCTGGTGATGTCCTCACTGGCCTGGCTTTCAGTGCCAAGAAACTCAGCAGGGGTCTCCCACTCTTTAAAGCAAACATACGTACAATACATACAGATTTTACTTTCCCTGCGATTTCCACCCCACCCCCAACTGCTAATGTTTTAAATACTTCCCCTGAAAATACTGCTCTGCAGGAACGGCTACTAAGCAGATCTTCAACTTTGCTGCTATACAATCTAGTGGCCTGACCTTTTCAAGGAAAGAGCATCCCAAATGAAGCCAAGCACTTGGCATGACAGGGCCCACACTTCCAAACCAACACAAGTTAACAGATATCAAGGCAACCCCAATATTGCTAATCTATAAAGGCCAGGGTCTGCTTTCTGGCACTGGGGCTGAGTGACACAGCATTACCCTTGTCCACAGAGACAGATGTTCTCCCTTGTCAAAGGGGTGCATCTCGGCAATACTGCCTATTGGAAACAGTCTTTGGCCATGCTATCTCCAGACATGCCTGGACATCATCTAGCAGAGTGATAACAGGCCCAGGCCACAAGCTTGTCACCAGGGTGCTAACACTGAAAGAGTCAGTTGTGTGGCAGCCCTCAACTTGTGCCCTGTTTAGCTCACTAGCACAGAAGTACCCCAGGACATCAGCTAGCCCAGCCATCTCCTGCAGGACAAGCTCCTGGCATCTAGAGCCTAGACGTGAGGCATCAGCACCTTCATCCACACCTAAACTGTGCAGCATAGGTCCACCATCCTCCACAGATGAAGCATTGGCTCTTGTCACCTCCTAACAGACATAACCACAACTGGCGGGCCAACAGAATGACAGGTCTGAAAGGGGAAAGGAGCCCACCGTGACCTGTGTCAGGGGACAGACACTGAACCAAGCCTACTGCTGGAGGATTTTAAGGAAGTGTCCAGCAAGTACAACTAATGGGACAAGAAGCACCTTCCGCCCCACTGGCCAAGAGGTCTCCCATAGCTCAAAAGTGCCCTCCTCTGGCTGATTTTGACAGACTCATCTAAAATTGCTGGGATAACACTTTCTGTGGGACAGAATGATTAAAAATCAGCTGCAAAGTGATCACTGAAGAGCAAGTTACCCTGCAGGAGGAGGTTTTTCAAAATGGTCTGAGAGATGGGCCAGCTGCACCATGGGTCCTATCACAGTCAATGCAGAGGAAGCAGGCTCCCTCTGATGAAGTCCTCAGCCAGGGATTTCAGTTCAGGTCCACTTGTGGTTCTGAAGCCTCGTGTTTTACAGCTCTCAACGTAGGCATAAAAAAACCCTTAGTTTCCAGAACTGAGTTCTGACTTAGAGAACACAATTTTCTGGCTCACAAATTTCCATACTGCTAAGTCATCTTTGGACTTCTGTCTCCAAGCAGTTGCCTGACATATCCCAGATGACTATTTTAGGAGAAGGCAAATCATGCCCTAGAAATGCCTGTTTTCTCTCTGCTGACTGTAACGGCAGTCTAGACAGTGAGCACAGATGGAGATCTCTGTATTTGGTCAGGTGAATCACACCTCCACAGACTCCGAGTTTCAAAACTTCACCCTTCATCCAAGCTTAAAAGTTCCTTTCCTGGCTAAAGTTGTTCATGGTGGAAATTATCCACGGGCATCTTGGGAATCTCTGACTTACCTATCTGTCACTGCATGTGTATTCCACCTAGGTGTGTCATAGCATTTTTTTTTTTTTTCATTTCTTTTTAACATCATGGGGAAGTTCCCTACTTTCCTTAGAAGATAATTCCACAGACTAGTAAATCTTGGATTTACTTTCTCAACCTTCCTTATGGTATTTCTTGGGTATTTCCTAGACATGATGTGTTTGTATTTAAGGATATTTGATATATAATCAACATTTATGCATGTATACCTTATCCACTTCTTATTTTAATAAGTGTATTGTTTAAATAAATCAATTCAGAATCTCATTACTCAGTTCAGTCTTCTTGTACTGTATTTTTCAGCTAAGCCTCCTTGATCAGCTGATGTTAGTAAGGAGCTGACTAGAACTACAACTTATCAGCCACTCTCCATATATTTAAGAATGTTCACAATGGTTTAAGTAAAGAAGAATAAAACCATGGTTTTGTAAATCAATGGAAGTGTATGTGCAAGGAAACCTTAGGCAGCTCTCAAGGGGCTTCTTTACATGTCATTAACCTGATCTGCATGATTCTTAGACAAACACATCAGTAGTTGCTTTTGTACCACACAGCAGTTAATGGAAAAGGACATTTTCAGAAGTGAACAAATGAAAGACAATTACCAGTAACATTGAGACTTCTACAGTAAGGTGAGGTTCATGGGGCAGAGGTTCCTTGTGGAAATCCCTAGAATGCTCTTATGATGTTTCTATAACGCTATTATGATTTGAAAGGACACCCTATGTTGCAACATATGAGTAGGGGTAACACCACCTCTTTTCAGGGTGTATTTTTGCCAGCAAGAGTTAAGGCTGAGTTGCCCAAGGCTCCTCTGTATTTAGCCGTATGTCCCTCATCACACGTTTGGGATTTGCCTTCCTAATGTCCCCTCCAGTTTGACAACAGTATTCATATCACCATCATTCTGGCTAAAAAGAGCTTTCAAAATACCTTGATTACAGAGTTTTTTCCCCCTGATAATTTGCCTCTCCATGTGGCAGGGAGTAGTCTTGTTTTCAGCTGGTAGGTCTGTCTGGCATGACATGCAAACCACCCAAGATGTTTGCTTCAATTCCCAGCAGTCAGGACAGAGTGTATTTGAACTTCTTGGAACATGCCAAACTTTGGGGTTTCTTGCATGTAATGGTAAGCGAGCTTCCTCGCTTTGATTTCTGCACCAAGTCATGGATGACAGAAATACTCTTCATTTTTCACTTACATAGGTAGCTCCACTCTTAGATATAATTGCGTAAGTCAATTTGGCCGACACAGACAGCCACTTTGTTCTCTTAACATCTCTGCCCACACCCGTCCTCGTAAGTTTGTGACTTGGCTTGAACTTTTCTAAACAGGCCATTAAGGATTTATTAAATTTAGTCTCTCAATAAAATGAATATATATGGTATTATAATAAGTCAGCTGCCTGGCTTTTTTTTTTCCCCAGTTCAGTAATACTAGAACTAGGGTAGGTTTAGACTAGATATAAGGAAGAAATTCTTTACAATGAGGGTGGTGAAACACTGGAACAAGTTGCCCAGAGAGGTAGTGGAGGCCTTATCCCTGGAAACATTCAAGGACAGGTTGGACAGGGCTCTGAGCAACCTGATCTGGTTAGCGGTGTCCCTGCTCCTGCAGGGGGGTTGGGCTACATGACCTCTAGGGGTCCCTTCCAACCCAAAACATTCTATGATTCTATGATTGTAACTTACAGTCCGAGGGCTGTCTGGGTGTAACTGATGCTACAATTTGGCGCAGGGTCTCTGTTACCACCGGCTACTGCAGAGGAGGATGCAAGCCTAGGAACACCAAGTCTTCTTGCCTTACCTTTAACACTGGAAGCTTTATTATTATGAAACATTTTTAATACAGCATCACCAAAAAGCCATGAATGGGGCTCTTTGGGCACTATACAGCCACAGGGAGGTAGACAGTCACTGCCTAGCTTGTAATTTAAAAAAAAAATATCAGAAAAAGAGACAAACAGGGCAGAAGGAGGTGTGTTCTGGGTCTAATTCTGAGATTATGTGAACTATTTGTGAACTCCTCTTCCCCCAAATGTCTCTTGAATAGCTTCTGTGGGAGATATCTATGTCTGTACTTCTAAGATGTGCTTTAATTATTATTACCCATTAAATTATTATTACCCATTACAGCCAGCCAAAAGATAAGAGTATTTCTCAGAATCCCTACCAGGGAATAGGGTGGTTGGGCTTGGCAGAGTGGAAAAAAGCCCGGCATACTGTGTCAATACCACAGGATCTGCCTGCCTTTAAATATATAAAATCTCTCATGGCTACAGTTTAACATATAACCATTCTCTTTAAAATTATGCTTTCAATAGTTTCTAAACATTGAGATCCAGCTTCTTCTATTCCAGTCCTTTCCACAGCAGCCAAGTCTACAAAATATTTTAACACTTCACATGTTCATAATTACTTTAATCAGAGAACTTGCAAGAGCTCTGCAAATATTTATTAACACTTGCAACAGCTCCATAGGTCTGTTGTAGGGGGTTGTCATTTTATCCTCAATGTATAGACAGAGTAACTAAGGTAACAGCAGGCAAAAAGTATTTGACTTCCCACTTCCAAGCTGTAGTGTGTTAACTATCAGATAATTATTCTTCTACTGAGAACAGCCTAATGTTGTAATGTACAAATATTGACTGCTTGTGCTCAAGTGCAGCTCTCAAAAATCTCCTTTGGAGGTAGCTGCATCAATCTAGTTTCATGCAGAAATTATGGTCTATTTGCAGAGTTTGTACAGGAATTTTGGCTGCCAGACTGTCAAAGTCCAGAGAGAAAGTGTCAGTTCAGACCCCGTGCAAAAGCAGTCCTTAGCTTTGAGGTCCGAGCAGCAAACAACCTCCCTCATTAAAAACCAGGGACCCTATAGTCCACGCTCCGCCCGAGTTGCTGCTGTGAGCCAGGGCATGGAGGGCTGTCACTTGGGTCACTGTCCCCCTCTCCACTGTCACCAAACACCCCTGGCAAAGGCCTTTCCTCAGCAGGAGGTGTCCGGAGGGGCAGCCCCAGCCTCACCGCACTGCCTGCCTCGCTCTGCCGCATTTGGAGACACACTTCTGACAGTGGAGAGGGCTGCAAAAACCAAAACTGTGCACCTTTTCCAGGCTGGGAAAACATCCTGAACTCTTGCCTCCCTTCCACCCCATTACTAATCACTGGAAACAGCTGTTCCCGCTTTTTTTTTCTTTTGTTACTGTTTAATATCATTCTGATCAACTGTTTCTGGCAAAGGCAGAATATGATAAAGAAAATTCTCTATACCATTCCACACAGCTGAAAAAGGTAAGGCAGCTGATTGATATGATTCTTCAGCTCCCGAGAAACTGAACTGAAGCACCTTAAACTCATCTCTCACAGTCTGCTGATATTCAGACTGTCCTGCATTCAAATTCACACCAGTACCCAAGAAAGGAAAAAACTATTTTTCGCTTCCAGTCCTCTGACCCATCCAGGTCTCACGAAAAACAGCTAATGAAGAAATAGTTTCAAATTTTTCCAGTACCTACTAGGGTAGGTCAACCTAGAACAGCTTGAAGCTATTAAAATGGTTCTATATATTTCTGTGAACACATGTATCAAAGTCAAAATGATGAAGTGCCTGGTACAGATAGATTTCGAAAACAGTCAAGAACTGTTTGTTCCCAGCCCTGGAGGAGTAACGGATCCCTGAGATGGACCATGGCTGCCAAATGAATCTAGAGATGAGGAGAGCTTTTAATTTTCATCCTCTTCAAGATTCAGGGGAGAAAGAAAGTCCATTCTGGTGCCTCAGTATAAAACCTTCAAAGCTGAAGGTGATGAGACTCATGTACTGTTTAAAAAAATCACCACACAGATGGCAAAATAAATGCAGAAAGGAAGAGCCAACTGTGAATTTGTGTGTATACAGGCCAGCTCCTTAGCTGTGAGGAGTGAGCCCGTTTTATACTAGCTGACAGCCTGACTCCATGGTTGGGGCTTTTTTTTTGTATGGTTGAGGATTTTGGAGTTTTTGGTTGAGTTTTATTTTGGTTTTTTTAAAGATGATGATAAAGCTACTCAGGGGTATTTTTTTTTTCCCTCTTATACCCATTCTCTTCCCCACCCCAGATCCAGCTCCCACAAAGCTGAACAGACTCCCATAGCCTCAGTGAGAGTAGAGATGGGGCTTTATGCCTGATGGTGGCAGCTGAATTCTGTGGTGAGGAGCAGGATAGGTTGGCAATACCAACCAGTCTGTCCCTCTGTAGTCCTCAGCAGCCTCATCACGGTGACAATGGAGAAAGAACACTTTGGAGAAAAGCCTGGGGCAGTAACAGTGCAGGGATTCAACCTGGGCATATCCAGCCCAAACCCTCCTTTGCAGGTAATCCTCAAACCTTTTCTAATCAGCCTCCTCTACCTGATTTCTGGGGTGACACGGGAGATGTCCCTCTGCTATCAGCCACCACCAGCCCCAGTGCTATGTGCCTGGAAAGACCAGGCAGGCTGCACCAAGCAGAGCACTATACAGGTGAGATAATTCCAACTGTCTGAGGCATCTTCAGTTTTTTTGAAGCATCTCCCTATTGCTTTTTTTACTGCTAAGGGGACGATGAAAGGGCTAAGCTCCCCTGATAAAGTGTTGCCACACCAAAACCAGAATGAGCTTGACTACATCAATCCATGCACCCGAGTGGACCCTTAGATCAGTTTTATCCCCATTAATATTAGCAGTACCTGGGAATAGCTACTACAGCTGAACTCATCCTGAGAGCACCCTTCAGTCAGACAATATTGGTTTATGGTGACTTATTCTTTCAATGTAACTACAGGGACAAATGGCATGAAGCAAAACCACATGACAAGACCATACTGCTTTAAATCAGTTTCTGAATAACTTGGTCAGGTCAGCACATTGGCCCAGAAAAGGAAGAAGTCTGTGAAAAGAAGGAACTGTGAGATCTGATAGAAAAAACATGACCTCCAGCCCTCCTGCATGAATACATCTACCGGCACAGCACCATTGGTGGCAGCAGTGATAAAAACCTCTGCAGAAAAAGCCTAGTAGAAGCAAGTAACAGATATATTTAAGCAATAAATATAGCCCAGTTCTTAGTTCTGATTAGGGGGACTCACATGATTACAGGTCAGCATTAGAACATGAAAACCCTCATGTCACCAAGCCAAACAGCCTTCCAAATATCACTCCTCCTCCCACCGCCTTCCAGGGTTTGCAGGAATTGTTTCTTGATGGTCAACCCTCGATTCCATCTGTTGTATCATGACAGCCCTTTGCACGCAAGAGCAGAAGAGAAGGGTTTGTTTCTGAGCCGATAATGGAATGTGGCAATTTTTGCAAGACTGGCATAAAAAAAGAGAAACCTTCCGAGTTCCAGCAGCAGACCTTACAGTCAGGGGGCACTCGGAAATTAAAAAGGGACCAGAGCTCCTGAGGGTCTTTTGGGTTTTTCTTTGGCTTGGGTTTTTGTTGTTTTTTTTCCACTGAGCAAGGAACAGGTGTTCAGCTATTTCATAGCCAGGAGCATCATTCCAGTTGGAGATGCCTCTCCAGCATCAAGGGTTTTCCAGGAACACATTTGCACTCATTAGCAGTTATTGCCACAGTAGTACAAGTCAGCACAAGCTTGGGGTGCTGGCACAAATACAAACTTGGTTGCTGTCCAGAAAAGCATATTAAGTTTGTTTGAATGAGGGGAAGGGAGATATAGTGGAACAAAGCATCCTTTAGGTACCTTTAGCTAATCATAAAAAAGTAGAGGAAAAGGGAAACAAAAGTTATTGTGCGTTGACTCGCATGCCCAAATATCAGCACTAAAAATACTTTGCCAGGCCTAATGCTCAAAAACAATCCCCCTAGATGTGCACCCAGACTATCTCAGTATCTGGGCCTGTATGTTTACTGATTTTGACATTTATTCAATAACACAGCATCTTGTACTCAGCCGGCAGTTCACATTTTCATATCCTTCAGACAGAAATCAGTTTTCAATGATTTCAATGTATCTGAAGGCATCAGTTTCTATCACTCCTCAGATACAGCATGCTATTTTAACTAGGTTCTAACTAATTTTATTTAGGCATTAACTCATTACATAGCAAATCTGATCCATGACAGTAATTGCTCTCTAACAGCTACTGTCTGGCCCCCCTCAGTTCTGCATCTCCTCAGCAGCAGCCTCATGGGAGAGGCTCTGGTCCTGATGGACATCAGAACCAAACCTTCCTTTTCTGTCAATAGGCAGCCTTTGTCCACATCTGCCAGCTAGAAGCTAGGCCAGGAACTACAGCATAGAGTGAAGCATCAGAAGCAACCAGACTTTCTGAAACAATTTTCAAAGAAGAGGTTGCAAAGCCTGTATTTTGGGTAAATGAATAAACCACTTCCGCACAAGCCACTGGTCAAGAGCATTAACTTCATGTTTTCTGCAGCAAACATTCCCATTCTTGGTCTACCTCCTGCCTCTGAACTTCACCTCAGTGACAGAAACAACAGCCACATCTTTCACCTTCCTCAACCTTTGGGGAGATAGCTTGCTTTTCCCATTCCCTCTGCCATCTCAAGAATCCCAAATCCTGACAGCAGGAAATGAGGCAGATTTGTCCCAAAAGCTTCTGACCAAACAAGCATCTTGTTTGCTAGTCTGCTTGCCATTTCAATGGCACATCTGAAGGTCTCATACAGTCTCTGTGAGAAGCCAAGCAGAGTGTAGCAGAGTGTCCGTGCTCTTAATTATGTTTTTGATGACCCAGGAGGCATGGAACAGCACTAACTTCAAAGTGCTAAGGACACATGGGGACCATGAAGGCAGGAAGGAAACCTCTCACTCACGAGCTCAATAGCTTCCTCTAAAGGGATGTGATGGGGGAAGAAGAGCGAGACCTCCAGTTTGACCATACACTGACTCCATTTTGTAACATGACCAAAACCACCACAACCACATGAGGCAAAACGCGGCAAAGGTAGAAGCTCTGCTGGTTGAAATTTGTTCAAAAATTTTCAACATGTCAACTTTGTACCAGCCCACTTTATGCCAGATCAAATATCATCTGTCTGCATGACTAACTTCATGCTAGATCAAGTATTCTCCATCCTCCTGCCACCAGCATAAAGCTGAAATAAATCAGCAAAGCCAGTATGGATTCTGCATCTTGCAGTCAACAGGAAGGCAACTGTGTTCCCATCCCTGACCTACATCAATCTACTACCTCTGAATGCATAGATCTGGTACTGTACAACCACAACCTGAAGATGGAATTATACAACCACTTTTCCAAGAAAAAAAAATAGTTTGAGAAGTTCCCACTGTCCTGCTTGACCCAGGTCTCCGGTTCCCATCCCTGCACCTCAATTTACCTCCTGTTTCCTTGTGCTGATGCAACTGGTTGTGGAGCTATGCAGTAAACTGTGTCAGGGAAACTTCTTTTGGATAGCAGCTGGGTTGTTTTGTTGGGTTTTTTTAATTTTGGATCATTTCGTATCTCCACAAAGAGCTGCCTCAGCACAGCTGAGGGGGCAATGAACTGCATGGTACAGTGCCAAGAGCAAGTGGCCAAAGGTGGGGGCAAAACTTCTAAATTGCCTCTGCTGCTGGGGAAAACATTCATGTAACTGCACCCAGAGTAACATTAGCTGCCAACCTCCTGAGCAAGCTATCAGCATAGCATTTGCATTTGAATTGAGAGAAAAATCCCCAAGGAGCATGCCTAGGCAGGTGGCTAGTCTAGAGTTGGTCAGAGGTGCGATGGAAGGAGGGCATTCTTCATGAAAATTGGGTAAACAGTTCCCCAGGCTGCTACACACTAGAAGGATTTTAGGTTGTTTCCAAAACTTTTACCTATCTATGTGTACCTTTGCCTTAAGCTTTACTAAATAAGTGTTCCCTTTGCTTTGCAATGAAACTTGTCTAGGGTCATGGGACCAGACTCTGTGCAATGGGAAAGCTCATCTAGCTAATTAATTACTGCTCCTGCCTCCCTCAGCATCAGAGAACGAATCCAGGTCCTTTGGCTCCAGCTACGTGAACTAGTAGGACGGCACTTTAATTACAGCTGGGGACTGCATCCTCTGTAGTTTGCAGTCATGGAGCTTGGTCCAACAGCAGTGAATTTTTGCTGTTGTGGCATGTGGAAAATCAATGGGAGCCACAAGCATGGGCCCGGCCATGGGAAACCTGGACTCCCAAATCGATCCTGAACCTTGCTGAGGGTGGCAAATGCACATACCTGCTGCCAGCCAAGCCTGCTTAACACGCCGTTTGATACTGCCTGCTGCTGGATTTTTATTTGCTTGCCTATTTCATTGGGAAAAGGGGTGAGAGGAAGGGGGAGGTGAGGGTGGTAGCAGGATTACCACATATAGTCATTATAATCATTAACCACAGCGCACTAAATGAATCATTAGGCACCACAACAGATCCACACATGCTTTACTTCTTAAAGCTTCCTGACATGAATCTCTGTTTTCTGTACAAATGCCCAGTGATTGTTTCAAGCAACCAAGCACATTTCCAATGTTACTGCTGCAACTCCTTCCAAAAAAATAACAAAACAGATGAAGCTCTGCTGAAGGAACAGATCTGTTTATAGAACATACTTTTCTTTCACTAGACCAAATATATTCGGCCCTCTCAAATAAATATGTACATTAAAGCTTGATAACTGGCTAAATCAGAAAAAAAGAAATACCAAATGGGAAATTACATAACAAAGAGCCATTCAATGAGAATGTGCATTTTAAAATTCTTTATGCCTGCTCTTCTGAGGCTAAATCTGAGAGCAATTTTTTTAAAATTCAAATATCTAGGACTGAATAAATGGTTCCATCAGAGACAGAGGAAAAAAATGTGAAGGAAAAGGATTATTTTTTTAAAATAAGTCTTCGGTCTATAGTATTACTACATAAATGTTGTCTTAGCCTGGAATATAAGAACCTAAAAGTGAATCTAACTAAGCAAATAAAGCAATACTGACTTGTTTGTTTTTATTATCTAAGCTAAAATTTAAAAAAAGATAAATAATATAAATCATATTTTTTTCAAATTCCATTGTTCTTATTACTCAAGCAGCTATTTCCACAGTCATATGCTTGCAACAGTACCTGGCAGCAGTTTCAATAACTTATCTGAGTATTACAAAACGGCTTTACAACAGCAGACAAAACCGCTCCATTCAACTCCTAAACTGATCCCCTTTTGGCTTCCATTCTGAAATAGCCCCTCTGGAACAGCCCTCCCCATATCACAAGGCTGCTGAGATCATGCCAACTGAATCAAAACCCCAGGAAATCACAATAGGATTAAAAAATTCTGAGGAAAGAAGCCAAGCAGCAGTTTTTCCATGGACATTAATAAAAGCAGGATCGGGCCATAAACACAACACTGTAATCTCCCAAGCTTTACTCAGGTGTCGAGGTCTGGCCTATGGCTTCACATATGTTTGCACAGTACTTGGGAGGCTGAAAGCAGCAAGTAATGATAATTATCCAAGGAACAGTTCGCTTCATTGATGCGGCTCCATTGAATAAAGGCTGCGGGAGCAGACTCATGATTATATATTGTATCTTTCTAATCCTTCAGTTTATTCTGATTTAACAGAATCAACACCTATCAGAGCCCTGAATGCACAGGTAAGCCAGCAATAATCACTGTGACTATATCAGCCCAGATGATACTGTCTTATCCATCAGCCGTCTTTGCAGTTTATATGAGCTGCTTATCTCAAAGTGCTATTAGATCTGAACGTTAGTTCAGTCTTTTGTTTGATCTTGTTTTCTTCTGCATTCATTTGAAGCTCCACATAGCGTGCTTTTAATTTTGCACCAAAACGCATCAGGGCCTTTAATTTTATTCCTGCTACTGATGCAATATGGTCTTAGCAACAATGAGAACAGTGAGCAAGTCATGAAAATAATAAACCATGCTAGGTCTGGAGGCTATGAAATCAGTTCAAACATACTGCGGGGAGCTGTACTGCCTGCACTGAGACACATGGCTTTCCATGGGCACCAGCCCATTTATGAGTCATGAAACATAATGGAGTATTGTTGAAAGCTTTGGGACCATGAGAAATTATCTACTGCCCGGCATGGGGAATGGTATAAACTGGCAAGGAACTGGAGTTACATTCTTTTACAGAAATGAAATCAGACAGCCTTGGCCTGCTTTCCAGTATACAAAACCACAAATCATGAGGACAACTCCTTAATTAGGAATAATTTAAAAAAAAAAAAAAAGGAATTGCCACTGCAGTAACCAACCAGGGAAGCCAACATTTTCTCTGTCCCTAGCCAAGTTATAATAAGGCAGGGGGCACTGAGAAGACAAAAAGGGGGCAGGGGGAGGTGGTATAAATGAGATTAGAGTCTCTGCATGAGCTACAAAAGCAAACACACCTTTCTTGCTCCCACACCAGGTCACATTCCCTCATGCAGAGGATTTGGTACACATGGGCAAGTAGAATAAAAGCTATTTGCTTAATATTATGGTGTGTTAACAACACGGTGCCATGGGTATGTGTATCTCCATGCAGAGGAGAGCTGTCAGCGTGGGAGGCAGCATGTTCTGCAGGGGAGAGCACAGGGTTGGATGTCATTTCTAATCCAAACACCACCTTCCTCCTGGTCCCTGGGCCTTTAGAGTAAAAGTGTTAAACGGCCCTCTTACTGAGAAAGCAAAAATCCTGTTTTTAAATGAATGGTGAAGTGCTTCAGAAATCGCATAACTGCAGGGATATAGAGCTTAGTGGATAAACACTTGATGGGGGGAGAAAAGATGACGAAGTCACAATCTCCCCAGTGGTATCCAGTAACAGCACAAGGGGCAACAGGCACAGTGGAGTACAGGAAACTCCTTTTAAACACAAGAAAAAGTTGCTTTACTGTAAGTTTTTACTGTGGTCTGAACAACAGAACAAATTGCCCTGAGAGGCTGTGTAGTAGTCTCCATCCTTAGAGACATTCAACATGGCCCTGAGGAACCTGCTTTAGCCAGCCTTGCTTGCAAGGGTAGAACTGCACTAGATGATCTTCAGAGGTCCCTGCCAATCTCAACAACATTATGATTGCAGGAAGTACTCTTAGCATGCTTTCCTGGGGACACGGAATGGAAGAACTGGAAATGCAGCACCAAGTAGGATGACCCACTGTGTCAGTAGGACTTGCCCGAGTTAGCTGTCTCTATGAACTTGTATAAAGGTAAAGCCAGAGCATAAGGGTCATCTAAACCAGATGTTTTGCACAGACAAAATGCATTCTCAATCAAAAGAAATGCAGAAATCCAGGAGAGCTAAATGAAAAGTTAACAATGTGAATGTTTGTTTGAATATTTAGGTAGATTTGCTCTTTCCACGCTTGCACATCTTTTGTGCTAGCTTGCCGTGAGCTTTGGAAAGACCAGATTTTACTGGCAGAAATGCTCATGGAAAGCACATTCACATTTACTTTGGAAATGCTTACACACTCATTCAGTTAAGGAGACAGTAACAATATTTTGTTTATTCTCTAACAAATTTCAGTTACCTGATATAATCTAGATATTGAGGTTTTATTATGTATTCAGTGAGCCCAGAAAGGTGAATAAAATCCCAAAGATTAACAGCTCTTAACAAATCAGTTGCTAACCTAGAATTAAAATAGGCTAGAGGAAATTATGGTTTGTGTATCAGCAATGAATGAGCAGAAAAGAACAAAACTCTATGGGTATTCAACTAGGAATCTTTCAGTCTACAAATGCAACCTCATCCTGCACTGTATAGCTATTGCACCACGTAACACATCACCAGTAATAAATCAGGAGCTCACTTCTCTTCCTCTGCCAGAGATTATCTGAGGTGGGACCAGGAACGGATGGGCTCTGTTCTCATCCTTTCCCCATGGAAATATCAAATTGATCAAAGCATAAATGCTGCCTGCAGCATGTGATTACATTTGACATTCATGACATTTTTTCCCCAAGTTCAAGAAGGTATCAGTGGCCCTTACAGACTGCAGTTTGGCTCCAAATTTACAAATCCCCATGAGCTGTATAAGCATGATATGTCTACTAGGCTTCAAAATAGAGCACGTGGTTTGCAGAGCGAGTGGGTAGGTGCAACTCTGGAAGCTGAGGACAGGCATCACTTCTGAAAGTGGCATTCCTTAATATGACAAAATATAAAAATGGATCCATCTCACTTCTGGCACCCAGGTTTACAAAGTTGGGTTTGAACTACAGTTTCAGCAGAATGTTGTTCTACTGGAAAATCATGAAGTCCTCCACCTTCCTCTAGAAGTAGAATGAGAACTTTATTGGAATTCAAGAGACATGGACTCAGTTCCTAGCACAATCTCAGCTGCCTGTGAGTCCCTGGGCAAGCCGTTTCAGCCAGCCTGCTTTTTGGTTCACCCTGCAGAGCACAGACTGCAAGCTCTGTGTCAAAAAGTATCAGGACGATATGCCTAACAGAGTAAGGCATTCAGAGGTCATAGTCCCCAGCAAGTGGGCAGGACAGGAGATCTGATCTAGTGCAACACCTGAAGAGAGTCTAAAGAAAGATGGAATGGAAACCCTTACAGAAGGCTTCAGCTGAAAGCTGAGGCACTGGCATTTCATCTGAATCAACAAAAAACACCTCTCTGGGAGGACGTGTACAATCTTTGGGGAAGGGACCACACATTTTCCATACTTGCCTATTACTCAAAGCAGTATATCTTTGATCCTAGCTGCAGGAACTTCTAAAGATGCATTTACAGCGCAATTGAAAGTACTTAGCACTGCCCTTTTAGACATCCCCAGGGTTGTGTTATTGATACCTGATCTAGTTAGCATAGAACTATGGCTGACAGCAGTGAGAGTTTCAGTTGAGGCTCGGTATGCTTGCCCGAGACTTTGCAAATATATTTGGGAACCAAGCATCTGCCAGTGCTGTTACACCGCTATTGGTATGGGTATGTGAGGTGGAGCAATCACACCTTCAGTTGGATGGCAGACATACCCTGTGAGACAGAATAAATGTGGAGACCCAGCAATCAGACAATTATGAAAGACAAAAAAGGAGAGTGAGAGTTTGGGGAGGCTTTAGGCAAACTCTTTGGACGGGTGAATGTCTGAGTTTCACTCCAAGACTGAGATATCTTTCCTTTTATTGGAAACCATCACTACATAAAATTTTATATTCTCCCCATACACATACCTAATGAGAACCGAGAACTCTCACACATTACTGTTGTTCCTGGATAACCAAAATGTCACCTTCATACCTCCTTGTGGGTTGCAGTTCCACCTCATACTTTCTAAAAGTGCAGCTGGTCGATTAAAAAAATTAAAAACCTCAGTGTTTGTGACAATCACATCCACCTTAATGTCTTCCAGGTTCTTGGCTGGGGTGACACATCCCAATAGCGCAGCAAAAGAAAATGCCCTCTTTCATACAAATTAGACTTCTATTTTCCACAATACTTCTCCAAGTCTTGGATACATGGTCATAGTAAATTCAACTTCTCTGACTTTACCTCTCAGATCCAGCAATAATTGGGAGGCTAGATTGAACCAGAGTTTAAAACCACATCACCACCAACCATCTTTGGAGAAGACAGAGAGGATCCAGAAAGGATCTGATCTCTAACCTACCAAGTAGGGTTGCGGAAATAGAATCTGAAGTCCTAGAACTTTGTGAATTTGAGTAAGTGGTGAACTTTGGCCAAGGAAAGCAACGAAGGTGAAAGCAGGACTTCAAAACAAATATTTTCCTGCATTCCTAAAGGGCCTTTAGTTTAAAAAAAGCATTTGTAATAAAACCTAAAACAAGTTTTAAAAACTTCAGAAGCCAAGGGCATAAACAAGTTCCAAGACAGTCAGAAGAGCTGTATCATTGCATAAATTGTGTAGAGAAAAAAACATTAACTTAATGACATTGGTCAAAAAGTAAAGTATGAAATCAGAGTGGGATTTGCTTGTTTATTTAAAAGGGCACACACATTCTAAAGCAGTTTTTTGTTGGGGTCGGGGGGGTGGGGTCCTCCCTTTTTGATTTCTGCCTTTTTTTCCCCTCTAGCTATTTTGTGCCACTGATTATCCTGGAACAAAATCTCACCTCACTGAATTATAGCACTTTTATATGTTATGCAACATAGGAAGTAATAGCTCAGTAATTGTCAATATTCAGCCCATCTTGTGGGAAACCAAAGAAAATTATAAAAGTGAGAGGCAATTTATGAAAAGAATGTCCGTTGCATCAGCCAGCCCATCTGCGAAGTTTTGTTCATTATGTAGATTAAACCACATGGAAGAGACATTTCACTGTTATAGTCTAGATGAAAGTTAGAAGTGTCTTACTTCTCAACTAAAAAAATCATATGGAGAGCCTCACAAGTTTACAGGAAGAGACTAATTAGAGTGATAAAATAATTCCTATAAGATGTGACTCTCACAGCCCTTAAGAGAACAATACAGCGCTACCCTCAGACAGGGAAACAGCCCAGCTCACAACAGGCAATAACTTCAGGCCTGGGGATCATTCCCACGGATGCTTAGATATCAAGCTTAATTGCAAGGTCAGGTTAGGTAAGTCTAATTTTAGACTTATTTTCTACCCACATGTCCGGGTCCAGGCCTTTATACTTGGAAATTGCAAATAAAAATGGCTAGCTTTGTCATTTGCATTTGCATTTATAGCACTGGAAAAAAAAACATCCCGATGTTTTTGAGAAAATTCTGGCCCTGGGTGTGGCTGCCCAATGCCTTCTGCATGGAATTTGCCCACAGATATCAACCAGACAAGATGCAACTCATTCAGTTCTTAGAAGAGGAACACAAACTGTAAGTACATTGCATATGATTAAGATATAGCAGCCTGCCCTCGTTGAAATGAAGATCAAAACAGGCCAACAATTTAATGAGTGATAAAATCCAACTGCAAGCATTAACAGCAATACTAAGAAGGTCTTGAGTCTGCTCAAAGCCATGCTCCTGTCATTTCATGACAGGATAACCGTTCCAGTGCATTAAGCCATCTCCCACTTCAGGACCGTGCTGGACCACCTAGTGCTGAGTCTTGTGATGATTCCCCATGGCATCTGAGGAAGGGAGTATGTAAGTACCTCAGACCTAGACACACTCCTCTTGTGTGCATCCAGCTTCCCACCTTTTGGCTGCCACTCCAGCACTGCTGTTGCAGCCCACTCATTTGTGAGTGATGTGCCAAGTGCACCTGCTGATTGCTTTTCTCGATAAATCCATAGGGAAGTCTCTCTCTGTGTATGACTGTGAAAAGACAAGCATGCAACTGTAGTTGGGAATAGAAGAAAGAGCAAGAGAGATGGAGTTTACATAAGTTTAAGATGCTATGAAGCAAATCACTCAATTACAGACAGCACTCTCGTTCCCTTTGCTATAGCCATCAGATGACAGCTCACTGCCATTCCCCCCCATTCCCATCCCAGCTGTTGAATCACCCACTTGCTGTCCTTATGTTCTGTGACATGCAGAGCAGATGCCAACGGCTCCCCATCATAAAAGACTTCAACCTATGCAGGGCCTGAGCCTTCCCTGCTCAGCTGTCACAGCAATAGCTCGCTGCAAGATGAACCATAGATTTCTATTCAGAAATGCTGTATTTCACCCAGTTTCTGAAAGAGCATTCATCACCCTCTCAAGAAGTAGCAACTGGGTTAAGACTACAAACCCAACTTCTCTGCACATGTGTTTATCTAACTAATGAGAAATGAGGAATGCCTGTATGCTAAGTCAAATTCCTCCAGAGATCAAGTATGCTTAGATCTGGCCATGAGAGTAACTAATAATATGCAAGTGTTATGAACTATTTACAGGCTTAACCCAACTGCAATGAAGTCAATGGTTCAACTCTCCCTGCCTTCAAAGGGAAAGGGATCTGAGCCTCAGTGCATACTTGTGGCACAGCTCACTGCTGGGCTGGCTCACCTCCCTGCAATGAGTTTAGTAGCTGTAGCCTGTATGGGATAAATCCACAAGTTATACCTACTTCCCGCTGCAGCAAATTCTGATGATTCTGTGCCTTCCCCCTCTCTAAATGCCTTCACTTGAAATAGAGGTACTAAATTATATAACTAGATACGTATATACACTTCAGGATGAACAGAAAGACTGAAAATCATGACTCCTTTCTGGATCAACAGATGCATGTTCTGTCTCAATCATATTGTGAACCAAGTAGAAGTCAAACTAAAGCATCCTGTGAGCTCCTGCTCTCTCTAGATGTTGCTGGAAAGAACAGCAAGAAATTCTGTTGCAGCACTGTACTCTGAGAAGACGCAAGGAAGATGCCTTTGCACCTCTAGTGCATGCTTACCAGGATGAGCTCTTTCTATATGAGAACCAATTTCATTCAGCAGTCGGAGCACAGGAATGGCATCCAGAGCTCCTAAGCCTTGCCAGCTATTTGTCCCATTTGTTCAACCATCTTGCACAAGGCACTTAATCCTTTTTTTTTTCCTTCAAGCTGGTTACCTGAAATAGGGCCTGATCCAATCCCCAGAAAGGCAAATGGGAAGTTTCCAGTCTGCTTCAATGGTACCCACAGGCTCATAGGCCTCTACATCTATATTTAGACACTTAAATATAGTAATCTGGGCTTCAGAGATTATTCAGTGCCCTACAGCTGCCACTGATCTCAGAGAGGGGATGAGAAGAACAAATCTCTGTTCAAAAAGTTTCTCAGTTGCAGACTACTGCAGGCTAGGAAGGTATAGTCGAGGGAAGTATCGCTGTATCCTTGCTGCATTATAGATTTCTCCTTGCACAGCTGCTATGATCCAAATCAGACTCAAACTAGAGCACTACTTGCAATTCTGGGATGACACAGTACAGCTCTTTCTCTGTTCTTTCCCACAGACTCTAGTACTAAAGATTGCAAGTCATAGCAAAAACACCACTTAAATTCTCCAGTATATGATCAAACTATCATTGTGAAGGTTTAGAAAGCTTCACACAGACAACCTGAGCAAATTCTCAGATAAATGAAAGAAACACCGTTCTCCAAAGATGATCCAGCCCAGTGCTATCCAGCTAGACTGGTATTCTGCACCATGTCCCCATTTTTAGAGCTGCAGAAATCCATCAGACTGATACTCCACAACAGGCAAGGCACATCCCCAGCACCAGGACCTTAGGTAGGCAGAGTTAGGGGAAAAGCGATGGGTGCATGGCTGGAATCAATCCATTGCCATGAGAACCAGCACAACAGAAGACAAATAGGCAGAGGTAAGGAAAGACACAGGGCTCAAACTTGATTAATTTGTCCTGTTCTTTAAGGCAGAAATAATGTGACTTCTTTGCACATGTCCTTTAATTTACAGCATTGGGAATTTCACTATAAGTGGTTTTAGTTATGGAGTTTTCATTTGGGTTCAGTCTTCAAGTTCACATGCAGACTTGTTCCTCATTTCTGAACCTACTGCCCAACTTCAGCAGCAAAAGAGAATCCTGAATATCTGGTAGTCTTCAAGACCTGCTTGTCAGACAGTTTAACTACCGTGAGTCTCTCCTTGAATCCTCATGCTTATATTTTCAGATGCACATTTACAACAGCTTGCAGGCATCATTCCTGAAAGAGACCACGGAATTGTGACTATGGCAGGTAAAAATCACCAGTGAGATATGTAAGTGGAACACAGAGCATGCAATCCCAAAACTTAACACAGATGCACAAATAATGCTGGAATAAGTCTACAAAACCAGGTTACAATTTACTCCTGTGTTTATTTTCCTTCGCCTGCACGCCTCAAGGTCAAAGGACAATCCAGTTTCAGTACACTACAAATCAAACACCAACAGAGCATGCATATTAACTGGAATCCATCTCAAACAGGAATAGGCTGCATTTTGCAAATAATATATGAAATACAGCTATGGTGTAGTAGTAATAATTACATCAATTTGTAAAACTATTTGTCCTATGTACAGTGCAATTCTATAGACACTTCTGTCTACTCATCTCGTTATGTCTCTCTTCAAGAAGACACTGTACACAGCAAATTCTCTCTCCCACTGTGTAATATAACACATTTTACTTCTGCCGTTTTAGGGAAAATTAACAAAAATTTTATTATAAAGACAATAGTAACACATTCCCTACTGAAAGGCAATTTGGAAGTTGCTGGACCTGGAAAACTGAAATTTGGCAGCTTTTTCTAAACGGTCTCCGTTCTACCCTGTGTTATTTTCATGGGCATTGCATGCACAAGAGCTAAACCACAGCAGTTCCTTGGATATAGCATGACTTCTGGAGAGAGCTCCAAGGGGTCAAGAAACTTAAAGCAGCTCTGGCCTAATGGAAACTGGCAGAGCATGACAGTAGGCATCTTCAACCAACCACATTAAAAAGGCAGGAGACAAACTGCCCCTGACTGGGCTCACAGTATAACTGAGCCATCCCATCTTCTGCTGGTAGGATCAAAACCTGCAAATCTGCTCCCTGGCTCAAGAGAAGAGGATGCTGCCACAGGGAAGGGAGGGCAGGGAGGCAAATCAAACTGCATGCCCACCTGGAACATGACCTCTGGGTAGCAGTAGATAGACTTCAGCAATTTCACCTTGTCTGGTGTAACCCTGCCTCACAGCAGTGATGAAAGGAGTGGCCTTGTGATAGGATTGGCTTTGATGGGCAGATTAGATTTCATGCCAACATAGTTCTACTGGGGCAGGGGGAAAAAAAAAAGTCATGAATGAAACAGTGATTGATGTTCCCTCTTTATTGTACAAGAACTTTGATTGTCAGCTGATCTGTCCTTTGGTTAAACATACCTTGGACATTAGGCCAAGGTGAACACCTGATTTTTTCATTTACAAATAACAAATTATATGTATCAAGATCCTTTAGCTTTTCTTGTGCATTTCTCCCTCCCCCAAAAGCTAGGCTAGGGAGAGACATATATAAACAAAATCCTGAGAAAAAACCCTAGCAGCTCTCAAGGGCAGAGTGAAAGTCTGGACTTGTAAAAATACTTGGGCAACAGTCCAAGCAAAAGGCCCAATCTTTAGAACAACTAAACAAAGGAGAGCAGGATCTTGTCCCGCATCAGTCTTTAGAGGACAGTGAGAATATGCAGAACTGTGCTCTCAAAGAATTCAGCAGCAGAGGGTGTGAAGAATGGCCTCCTCCAAGAAATTTGGGAATGCTGCCCAAGAACCCACTGCCAACTTAAAGGAGATGGAAGGAGAAAGGTAACCCAGATACAGACCAGAGAATGTCAACTTATTTTTAAACCTACTCTACAATAACGGAAAGCTGAAATGCACCAAGCAGGAAGGGGTGGCGCTGGGGCTTGTGTCGCTTGGCTGTGATTGCCTTTGTTGTTTAATTCCTTCAGAGAAGCTGGAAGATACTGTCTCAGCAAAGAGGTTGACATAGTCAGGAATAATTTTACAGTCCTCCAAATCCAGCCCAAAAACTCAACCACTTTCTAGTGAAGGGATAAAGGCATATTGTTCCAGTCCACAAAAACCCCACTGGCCATGGCTGACAGATGTCCTAAACCCTGAGTTGCACAAAAGAAAGAAGGGCCATACACAGCCAGGTCCGTTAAATTCTCATTTACTGGTAACCTGTGTGCTCAAAACACTAAGCCATTCTCTTCCTTGGGAGTTTACTGTTCCCTTAGGAGAATTATCTGTTTCTGTGAATCCTATTCATTTCCATTCAAGTTCCAGATTGTACAGCTTCCCCAATACACCTCCTTTTATAAACTAGAAAGGACCAAAATTACTGGAAAAAGCAGACATTGGTTTCCTCATTTGCCCCTTGCAATCTCTTCAGTGGTTGCTGTTGTTGAGCTCTTATGACTGATTTAACTGATGCTCTTTACCAATTTTTTTTTTTTTTTTTTACAGCTCTATCTTGATTTGGTTGTATAATGTTCACAAGCAGATGACAGGACCATTAGTGCTGCAGAGCCAACTGCAGCCAAGCACTAGAGAATATTAGACAATGTCTGAACTTCACCACCACCTCAAATCTTTCTTCACCTCCCCTCTAATCCCCCTGGCACTACCAACGGGTGCAGAGATCTCTGTGACCATTCCAAATAGCACATCAGTGCAAAGACTCAGTTTGAAAGGATCTGGTGTTCTTGAAGCATGGGCAATGCTTGATTTCCCCGTACCACGAGCTCTCAGGCTCCTGGCCAGTGTCAAGGTTTTTCCCACCCACCCACCTTCAGCATCAGGCAGTTTTCTCCACCAGGAGAAGTATGTAAAGTGAAGCTGTCCCTTGCAGTGGGTCTAACAAGCTGGAAAAGACCTTGAGTGAGGGTCCTAGGATTGCTCTTTTTCCCCACTCTTACCTATATCCAGCCCACTGACACATTGCCCTTCCCGACAAAAGGAGAAGGAAGGGGGGAAAAAAAAAAAAAGAGTAAAGGGCACAGAATACCAATTAGGAGTGGAGAACTTCAAGGAAGAGTGGTTTTTGTGAGCAGAGGGTATCCATGAGGCAAGTGGAAAGTGACTGGGAGCCTTTTCCATCCCAGCATTACACCACAGTGCAGGACTGCAGTGTCTCAGGAAGATTTAGATCTGACTCTACACTGGTGCCACTGATGTCAGAACTGGGCTGGCATGTACAAATAAATATGAAGTATTTTGTTGCTATGTCACAATGGCAGCAACCTCTTTTCCATATTTATGCCTGCAAAATGTTGTGCTGCAGGATCAGAGAGGACTTCTGTACAATCCAGGCACTGATGACAAGCCTCCTTTAATTGCACTCAGAAATACATTTTTAGGAATAAGACCAAGAAGCCAACGCAGCTTCATCCTTGTTAAAAAAACTAAATTAAAATGTAAACATGTCTGATGGGCTGGGAGTGAAGAAAAATGAAAGTGTTGATCAGCTTAACAGCTGGAAAAATGACTAGAGGTACAAATAAAGTTTAAAAACCTGTTAATATTTTAAAGACTGTGTGGCTGGAAAAAAGCAAGTTTTTTGTTACTGTTAGGGATTTACAGCTGCTGGAGAATCATGTTTCCATAAAAACCTATCTATTGTTTAATGCCACTAAAAGCCTGGTAAATTCTTAAATATTTAAGATTTATAGATAGTTACTCACTGGAAACCCAAACCAAGCTACAAAGGAGACATGACAGCTACATCAGGGACTTTATTAATTTCAAAGTCAGATATGTTAAGGGGACTTGGGGGGGAACAACTTGTTTTCTTCTTAAATAGAAAACCACTCTTGTCCTTGACCCCAGGTGGCCTTCTGTTCCAACTACCTACCAACAGGGGAGAGCAGGCTACAAGATAAAGTATAGGAGACCTGGGAAAGTGGGTTACTGCTGCCATTCCAACTCTGACTACCCCATAACATGAGCAAGTACATCAGATAGGGCACTGAAATGTGTCTCCTCATTCTGAATGTCCAGGCTAAGGGACAAAGTAGGCCTGGTTTTTCCAGATAACCACCTTCCTTCTCCAGCTAAACCCCAGGGAAGCTGCAGATGCTCCGAATCTCAGCTCAAGTACTTCAGGTCAAGCATTTAAGAGGGGACATCCACAAAATCAGAGGCTACTTCTGAAAAGGACTTCTATTTCTGTGCAGGTTTTCAGAGCAGCATATAAGATTTTCAGAGCATTTGTTTTTAGAACTTTAAGTCACCTTAAGCAAAGCTAAATGTCAGCTTTAATAGTTTACAAAACCTTCTCAATTCCAGTGCCAGCAGTCAGAAAAAACTGTGAAGCAAAACTGCTATTGCCAGGACAACTCATCCCTCATTTCTTCAGATCAGTGCAGCAAAGTTCTAACTTTATAGGAGAGTGCAGTTTTGGCTGCTTTTTTTAGAAATGATAAAGAGCTGATCCATTTGTCTCAAAGTCAATAATAGTAAAAAAATCATAATCACAGCCTAGACATTTTGAACTCCCACTTTCTTCATTTCTTAAAGAAATCAAAGAGAATTACTACAGACAAATAACTCGTTCTTTCTCAAATGCCTCAACCTGCAGTTGAGTGCTATCTACTACTTTTCCTAGCTAGCATTTTACTCCAGTCAGAGAATCCAAGCAAAAGAGCCATCAGAAAATAACACAGGGTGATTTTTTTCTGTGCCATTTGTGCATGATTTATATTGATGAGTATCATGCTAAAGCATGAAGCATGGCAGATTGACATTCAGACATCACAACCTTTGCAGCACTGGCATTTACAAAAATTCATTTTTTCACTTTTCAACTGAGCTAATTTACTCTGTGCTCCACATAGTAAAAATGAATGAAAAAAAAGATGGAACACTGATGCCAACTTCACATGGATCGTTTCCAGATTCCAGCCTGCATTTAACATTGCTTTGTCTTTGATCCTCATGGAAGTTCAAAAGTACATGTTTACATCAAGGTCATTACAGCTGACTCAATAATTCAGCAAGACAAAATGTTTAAAGAAAATAAGTGGTTAAAGTAACTATTGAGGGTTTTGTTATCAGTTTATACCATGCCATAAAGCAGAAAATGACCTTAAATATTGAAGGAAAGGACATGCATGAGAGAAACCATAGGCAGCCAAAAGCACTGGGATTCTGGATAACAATTTACAGCAGCAAATACTCTTGAACTGTTTAACTTTTACATGGTTTCAGAGCAGGAGAAAGTCTAACTCTGCAGCAGGCAGACTTTAACCCTAGGAAAAAACCGTCTAAAACCATGAGGTTCTTTCATCAACCCTCACTTGATTTTTTTGTTCCTCCCAGTTCTTTTCTATATGAATTATGAAAAGTTTGAGGGTTGCTTTTTCCACTCCCCTTCACTTGAAATTTGCAGGCTCTCTCATGAGCAAATATCTTCCAGTTTTGCTTGAAAATGAGTTAAGAGGTAAAAGTGACAAACGTCCTATAACAGCTTCCTGTTCACAGGGTTACTACACTCCATGAACTAGAATAGACACACATAGGATGTCCCCCACTTGCACCAAGTTTCAAGTGACCTGCACTTGAAGGCAGCATTAAACCCTAACAAGGAGCAGTGACTGTCTAACTCTTATTTGGTGACAGAGCTTCTGAGTATCCCTTGCATGAAAACAATGGCAGGGATAGCAATAGCAAGAGTAATTAAGCACATGTGGTCCTGGAGGAGGGAAACAGGCCAACATACTCTCTACATATCCACTGTGGGGCTGTGGGGTGTTGATAGCTTGATGTGCCACAGCCACAACATAAGGCAGCCAGAGCTCAGATTACCATTGTCCCTGCAGCTTAGACACCAAGGTCTGTGTAGGAAGGACCTTAGAGCCATTTTCTCCACTTGGCATCAACCATGCAGTCTCCAGGCAAGAGCAAATGGATGCACGATGGTAGAAGTCCTTTTGCCAGGTAACTTCAAGCACAGGAACATCACACATAGGAATGAAGGTATGCATTTATCCAGTTTCAAAGTATTTCACAGCTCTGGAGACTTAAAGAGATTGCCTCTCCTCCATAACAGTGTAGTCACCTTGCAGGACACTTGCTTCTGTGGCTATTGTGGGGAGAATATGACTTATTTCAGTAAAATACAGCACTGTGCTTGCATCATGCAGGCGATCTGTGTGGCGTGACCTGTGTGCACACATGTGCTTCTCTATCGTGGGAAGAAAAGAACACAAAACCCCTTTTAATTCTGATCAGATTTCCAAGAGCTGGGGAAAGGGAAAATAGAGGGCAGGTTTGAGAGCTGGCAGAACAATTCAATGATTCATCAGAAATGACACAGGTGGCACAAGAAAGGTGTTTTCTCCAGTTAGAATGACTGTTTTGCTAGAAACCCAGCTACATACTAAAAACTCCTCCAGCCTCACGTTTAACCCAGGCTTATCAACACACCACAGTACAGTCTAAACTCTTCCCCATCTCTCATCCTCTGAGGCATATCCCTTCCACAGTCCCCATCTCTCCACTGGTTTTAAGATTTCCCTGAGCCAGAGACTTTAACATTTCCCTAAAGCCAGACTTACTTCCATGCTCCATATCTGAACCCAGTCCCAAACATCTGCCCGGTGCAGGGGGTGATTTGGCTCTGATTAATGCTCTGAGCTGAACCTCACAGCCTTGGATGAGATTCTTCCTCCTACTACAGCCCCTCATCATCCCAGCTTTAACCTCTAGAGATCCACCATGCAGATGTCCTCCCTCTTTCACTGTGTAGTTGTCACTGAAAGAATGGCATTGTCGTGGTAAAATTACTCTTCTGGCTTGGGAGCTTTCTAGAATTGATGAAGAGACTCACTGACTGCATCAAGCTCCAAACAAATTGCTGCTTTGTATATCACAGTACTTGATAACAACAGGGAACCAGAAACTACAACTACCAAAACCCCTTGATATCAACTCTTGAAAAGCTGCTGAGAAAAGTTACATTACAATCTAATCCAACAGGAATATTACCTTAGGTCACACTCACCTCCCATCTCAAGTAGAGTCACATTTGGCCACCTGATTTACCATCATCTCCCCTGTGCTGTTTGATAGACAGGGGCCAACAATATAAGTTACCTCCACCTATATTCTGTTAAAGCCCTTGGCCAGCACACTCCATTAACTTTACAGGTTATGCTCTTGAAGTTCACCCCTATCTCTGCATCTACACAAATGCCAATGGTCTGATGGAGGACAGCAACTACTAGAACATGAGATGTGGTAGGGGAGCAGCTAGCAAAGAGTGTGGCCACCCTGGCAGCACCTACAGAAACTCCCATTAGGTGGAGATTTAAAGTCAGCCAGGTCTTGTGTCATCTTTCATCAGACTTCTTGGCTTTCCTTCTGTGAGCAAATGATGAATATGACCTTCTTTGTTTGAGTTCTTGCGATGAAGCACTGTTTGCATAAGGCTCTTTTTTATTTATTTTTTTCCTGTGGCTTGTTGACTTTTATAAGACATTCATAAATTTGTTCTGAGTGCCAGTGAGATGCTTAATGGTGCTAAAGGGAAGGTATTAAGGATAGTCAACTCATGTCAGAACAAGCCACTTGAAAGTAGCTATAAATATTTGTCTGGATTTCGTTTTGCTAACAAACAGCTTCTTTTCTTTTTCTCCCCCCACCACCCCCCTTAAAGAGTTGATTTCATAAACAACAGAAGAATTTTCACATTAATATGAAAGTGCATGTCTGGGTTTGCTTTTTTTAATAGAAACTTTCCTACTGGGGACATTCAAGTCCTTGTATTCTGTCTGCATGAAATCGGCTCCCTTTTCAGGAAAACCTTGGCAGCTTAAGACCTCCAGGGTGAGCTCATGTTCTTTTGCGCTCCCTCAAACTCATCTCTGCTCTTTCATTGCTCTGGCAATGAGTTTAGGCTAGACTTAGGGACTGCAGTGTCCTAGAATGAAGCCAGTAGCTACACATTCCTCCTCATTTTGCTCATAGGCACACTGGAGGTTTCTGGATTCCTTCAGGACTGTAGCCACTGGCCACATAATTTGGAAACTCCACCCTCTGGTCCTATTGCTCTAAGGTCACATTGACACAGACAGACACAGAATATTCTGATCTTATTGTCTTTGGTACCAAAGTCCCTCTAATTGGGAACTATGACTGGTAATTGGGGGCTACCAACCATGTGTGGTCACCCTCCAGATCCCCATCAGCCCCAGGCAGAGACAGCTTTTTGCACAAGAATAGTCCAAAGCTACTTCTTGGAATCAGCAGGCAACGATGAGGACTTGTCTCTGCCTCTGGCTTTGGACAGACAGAGCCCTTTCCTTCCCAGAATAGTCTCTGCAGGCACTGAAGCCCTAAAGGACCCAAAACTGTGTGGGATGTAGTAGTCTGAGAACCTCCAAATAGCTACTGCTGGGATGGATGAGCAGATAGCTCCGCGCTCAGGATAAGAAAGGACAAGGGGATGCCTAGAGGAAGCAGGTGGGGAGAAAAGGAAGACCCTTCTTAGAACAGGAATTAGGGCACCAAAAAGAGTGGAAAAGCAGGGTTTGGGAGAGTCTTTTTGTTTGTTTTAACTGTGTGGCAGGAATGAGTTGTCAATGCATTTTTTTGATTCCTTGAACACTCATCTCAGACAACTCTCATAAGAGTCAGGGTGAGTTTTACCCCAGGAAGGACTGTCAGCTTTGATCCAAGCTAGCAAACTGACTAACATTTTCAGCTTAAATTCACTTCTAAAAATATTCAAAACTAACATCCCCCAGAGAACTTCCCCAGACAGCCTGGAAAACACAGGGAAAAATAAACTTTCTAATACAGATTTCTAAAGTCTCCATTGGTTTTCCTGGATACTTTTGGATTTTCTGGATATGTGCACAGCTACATCATGATGTAACCAATAACCCCCATGCCTCCAGCACAGCAATGGCAAAGACCTGGCAGACAGTCCAGATCAGCAGAGATAAAGCTACCACATAGCTAAGGTACCTGCCCAGGGGAAGGATGCAGTTACCTGCCAACATGCAGCTGGCTCCTTCTGTTGTTCTCCCTCCTCCCTTTTTTGAAAATACATGTATTTCATTCAACCAGGTTTTCCAGTCCATGCAAATGCTAATTGCCATGGTTTGAAACATTCTGTACCCCACTAGAATTAAATGGCAAGCCAGCAGTTCTGATGATATCATGGTGAATGATCTACCCAGTGATATACTACATTCCTGCAGCACACTTAAGCAATAAGGCATGCTGGGGAGAATGCTTGACTGATTAGTTTGCCTCTAGTGTGGGCTACAGTCAAAGGTTAATGACCTTGAGCACCCAAGAAGTTCAATTAATGCCTTGAAATGGACTACCTAGAAGGCCTGACAGCTATTATTAAATGGAACATTAACACAAGGAACACTATTTCATGCCTTTGCAAGGCTTTATAAACATAGGTAGAGTACTTCTCGCATCCAAAGCACTCTAGCCAAGGTTTTAAATCACCTGAAGAAGTATTGTTGAGAGATGGGCCCCAGCTACATTATGGGCACACACTTCCACCATCACCACAAGTTTGGGCTGTTTAGAGAGCAGCATTAGGGTCAAAAGACAGAAGCAGCTGTGGTTTCTGGTGCTATCAAGATGCAGATAACATGCAGCTCTATACCACCTCCTCTATTTCTTCAGCTTCCACTCCCACCAAAAGGCCCAAAAGCCCAAAACAAGCAGAGTGAAGAGTATATCCTTCAGAGTCTTCCCAGGGAAGGCACAGGAGTGCTGCCCCTCCTTGAAGTAACCTGCATTATTATTTCTGCAAAATTCAGCATTACTAATGACTACAGGGACAGACCCATCCCCTCCACCACAAAGGTTTTGCCACGTGGACTCATTGCTCTGATGCATCCTTGTCACACTGTTTGTGAGGGGAAGAAACATACACTGGCGAGAACCAAGAAGGAGTTTGACATTATTTATTAAAATAGTGTCCTATAGATCCATCTAAGCAACCCGTCAATAATTCCAGCTGATGCCACCAGTCATATTCCTCCACCCCCTCAGAAGAGGGCAGAAGGAAGCAGCAAGCTCATTCAGGGGCCAGAAGCAGCCCCTTAAGTGATGGCACTAGCAGCAGTGGAGCTAGGAAGAAACCCCCAAGGATGATGACTTGCACAGGAACCACCCGTTCCCTCAGTGCCCCTGAAGTCATACACACAAGTCGCTCTGCCTCTGATTGCCCAGTCCTAGCTTCTTCCTCTGCTGAAGACTGATGGAAGGCCCTTTCTCTACAGGTCATCCATCCATTTTTAGTTGTTTTAAATACCCTAACCTACAACACCTTCTTGGCCAGGACCAAACCAGTTGTGATGCTACAAGACAAGAGTGTGTTGCAGTACAGCCAGCTCAGGTTTGCTCTTCTGAGGCTGCCCATCCCAGCGATAAAACTCTGCCAAAACAAATTGGATTAAGCTCAGGTCAGATTATGCGAGAGCTGGGCTGCAGGGACTTTTCACTCTAGCCTTTCTTCAGTAAAAAGAACTCCACAGGCTCAGCACGACAACAAGAAAAGAGAGAAAGGAGAGAGAGCGAAGCCATGAAGAGAGAACTGGACTCCTGGGGAGAGGAGAACAAAGAGAGATAAGATGTAAGGTAAATAAAAAGGCACAAGGGCTTAGTGACTTCAGAGAGAGAAAGTGGAGGGCAAGGGGTCAAACTTTACACTAATTAACCTTGCATCAGCAAACCCTGAAAGCCTGCAACCGCCCCAGTGACTGTGGCATGGGTGGTCCAGTCTTGCCTGTCTTCATCTTTTAAGCTAAGGATGAAGAAAGTGGCAAAAAAGTGACAGTTCCACCTTCAGATCCCAGGCAGTTTGCTGTGCTACAGGTCTGACCTGAAAATGGGAGTTTGCTCTGGAATCTCCCCACAGCATCATTTTAACTTTGTAAGAAACATCACTGTGAAAGTGTGCACCTGCTCCCTCATCCACCAGAGCACAGACATACAAGCTAGGCTTTAAATACAGGAGCCTCTGTTAACCGAGTGTGACTATTCACAATCTGAAATTATTAAGCATTTACTTAAATACTTTCCTGGATCAGGAAAAGTATTGTCATGGGTGTCTGTAGCTGCACAGTTAATTGAGGCAGTACCTGCCATTGACAGCAGCACAATGCTGTTGACAAAATGGTAAAAATCATGCAGCAAGTACCACAAATGTAGAAACTATGAAAACTAATACATAAAATAAATTGAACATCCATGTCTTGCATAGCGTATATATATAACATACAGAAAAACAGGAGTTTGTATGTCTGTCCTCAATGGCTAATAGAAAAATAGTAAGCCTGGTTTGGGTGTTCTGGCAAGTAGAAACATAGCATGATTGCCATTTAATGCACTTACTTGTTGGCTTGGAAAGAGAATTCAAATTCTTGGTGTATTAACATTGAAAAAGCATCATAGAAAACAGCGCTTTCTTCAAACACTGAACAGCCAGCTTTATTCTGATAAAGAAAACTGATCTCCATAGCACAAGTCTGTCTGCCTTACTGCATCTTTCTAGAGCAGGGGATCCCCAAAAACACTGGAGATCTACTTACAGCTGCTGCATACAGCCTACAGAGATTTTTTTAATTATTGCTATAGTACTGGATTACAGTCACATATACCTAGAGATACTGCAATACAAGTTAATTTTGTTATTTGGAAGGAAGCTCTGCTGCCACTGAACAACCCCACGAACAAAACTGTGGGGACCCCTCTTTTTCAAGCTTTTGTCTAGGAATTTTGCACACCTTTTTCCTCCTGCTACAGAATTTATATACAAATTCTGGAGGATTTGAGGAAGGCAAGATCAGCTCTGCTGAGTCCCTAGCACACAAATTAATAATCATAGCAGAAGACCAGCCATATGTATGAGACATCAGTGATTGAGAACCCCTGCCTCCTGAAAAGTCTCTTTTGTTTCCCAGTCCAATTTGTATTTGTTTAAACCTGAGGCAGGCAAACAGGACACAAGCCCCCAGGAATCCATAACCACCCTGATGCTTCTGGGTTGCAAAGCATCTTCACCACCATCTGTTTTCAGTCACTCCAAAATGAGTTCTGAAGAGTCAATTGTTTTCTTCTAGGAAAAATAAATATGCAAGCTGCTATTCTCCTGATTTCCAGCAATTTTCTGCTGTGGGTAAATGTAGCTTCAGATTCTAGAGCTAAGTCTCATTCTCATCCAAAGAATTTTGCAATATAATTACCTCATTTTTACTGACTTGGATAACTGCTGCCCTTTTAAAAAAAAAAGTGTGTAAAGTCTGCAAGACTAAATTCCTTCTCCTGCCCCTTTGTTATAAAATCTTGGAACAATTGATAGTGATTAACCTCACTGGATATTTCTTTGGTTCTCTATTTGTTGATTTAAAGGCATTTTATGACTGATTGTTTTCAATTGCTTGGACAGCTGTCAGATCTGTACTGTGGTTTGATTTGGCTTCCAGGGAGTAAAATTATTATTTTTCTTATTTTTACTGCTCTAACACATAGTGGCTGATGGAGGTGGCCCTTCAAAAACCATATATGTGAAACCAAAACTACCTCCAGATTAGGAGAGGATTGCCTAGAGATTCTGCAGGCAGATTACACAAGTAAGATGTAGAAGACAATAATGCAGGTTTGGGTGGGTTTTGTTTTTTTTTTATTACTAGTTTTTAAGGTACCCAGCTTGCACAATGAATGCACACACTCTCAAATACAGTGGCAAAATCCATCACTATGTGTAACATCAGTGGCTTTGCAAGAATGGCTCTAGCCTTTGGAGCAGTACTGGCAGAGCTAGGGGGGGTCTGCATTTTTTGCTTGTTTGGGGGCTGGAGCACTCCAGCCCAAGCAGTGTCCCCATCCCTATGTGCCTGGGAAAGGCTGTGCTCAGTGGAAGGAGTGTGAAACAGCAGAGTGTCTCTGGACCACAAAGTGAGGACAAAATGAAATATAAAAGGTAGCAGAACTCAAGAAAGAAGGGTTATTGAACTGCTCAATATCCATCAGCTTCACCTCCCATCTTCAACCTCCTGACTGTCTCTAACAGTGACCTAGACCCTTTGACTCTGAACCTTACTGACCCTCAATTTTAGCCTATTTTCATCTCTGCATCCTCCTTCTACCTGCATCTCACAGCCAAGTCCTCTATGTGTCCATCCTCCCTTTGCTGGCTCTTCACTTTTCTCATGGTCCCTCTACAAACATGACCAACACCACTTGTATGTCAGCCCTGGCTCACCCTCATGTCTCTTTCTGATTCCAAACTAAAACCTCACCAGCCACTATCTCAGACAAATTATGGAAAAAGACCAATCATCTGTCAAAGTTCCTCCCCCAAAAAATGTAAAATAAAGTTTCACTAAAGCAGAAGCCTTTGATATTAGACAGTGCTTTCACATACAGTGCTCACAAGTTTTCCTTGTTTTCAGAAAGTATATGAAAATGACGGTTTGTTCTGGAACTTCAGGGCTTTGCATGATCACAATTGCTTTTTCTCTATGGCCTGCTGTGCTCATTTATACACAGTATCAGTGCAAACAACTTGACCTAAGGCAGAACTTCCATGTGAGCTTAAGTAGATGGAGAGAGCAACTGACTGCTATGGACTACAGTTCACTAAAATTTAAGGACTTTTGCACATAAGAAAGAATGCTCTTACTGCCATAGTATCTTACTGGACAGACTGTGATCTGCTTAACATATCTTCATGTTTGCCCCTGTCCAGTTAATAAACACAAGGAAGAGACTGCTTTAAGCCAAGCACTAGATGGTGGTGGCTTAGGGATGTAGTCACAGCCCAGGGGCTACACTCACTTCCTCCTCCTTTCTGTAATCTGTTTCTTCTGCTGCCCAAAGTTAACAGCACACAAAACCAGAACAAGTGCTCAGAAATACAGTGAAATGAGGGATGGGAATTGTTATTTTGCATGCCCCCACTGCCTACAAAGGAAGGTGCCTCCAGTTCTCTCCACCACCCTGAGACACCCTGTCCTTCACTGCCCACGTTACTTCTTAGCCTGCCCCCACTGCCATCCCCAGTTGGCCGCATTACTGCTAGCTCTCTCTCAAAAAACCACCAAAAAAACCTCTACACCACACACGACTCTTTCAGTTGCCAGATTGTTATTCACCCTTTCAGCCCATTCTGAAGCGTCTTAAATCATTTATACGAGATGCCTCTCTGGTTCTCAAGCCTACAGCCCTGCTACTCTTTTCAAACTTCACACTTATATTTTCCTTGGATTTTTACTTTTCCTCTTCTAGTCCCCCCCTCCACAACACACTGCAAGCATAGAAGCAAGCCCCGTATTATGCCCTGAGAGGCTGTTTATAACAATAGACTTGAGCTTGATTTACTATCACTCATACTGACATCTTTGCTGCTTTGCTTTCTAAACCATGACCATAACTTGTTAGGAAAATAGCACAACAGTTGTATCTTCATGTCTATGCCCTCATCAGCTTCTCTAATGTACTGCAAATATGGCCCATCAAATCCACCAGGCCACATTCAGCCATGCACAACACAGATCAAGCACTACAGACTACAAGTGAAGTTCCCCCACCCTTGCTCACATACAGATCTTTCAACCCCATTGAAAGATCTGGGCATTCCTTTCCCAGTTCCACAAACCCCAGTGTGTTCCTTTCCCCTCCACCCCTCATCATCTTCTCAGGGTACCATCTTCTGCAGACACATGTATCACTGCTGCAGCAGTGCTGCCTTCTTCCAGACCACTTGGATGCAGGATGGATTGACACCATCCTTGAACAAACCACCCATTCCCATCTCTTCTGCTTTCCACCACTCTGGTCTCATTTCTATCATCTGATTCCTCTTTATCCACATAACCCGTTCTCATACTCATTCACGTCACACATTTAAGAAGGTGACAAAGAATGTCAAATGTTTTTATATTCCAACTAAACCACATTTGCTGCTTCAACCACCAGCTTAGTTCACTGTTGTCCTTTTAAACAAACACAAACAACTCCAGAAGATCTAGTAACAACGGAAACAGGCGGGCAGCAGAGCAGTACACACTGAAACTCAGCATGGTCCCCCATTAGGGGGAAAATTTCAAGTGCTTTAATCATGACAAACAGCACCACAATGAGTCAGTGGATACGACGGGTCAGCCTCTTGGCTGGTGCAGCACCAACAGCTTCCACAGGGGTTCATCAGGCATGAATTGGCCCCATATGTGAAAACCCGCTACAATTTGTCCAGTTTCTCCCATCCCTGTGGAGCAGAGTCTCCATATGTGAGATCCCACAGAGCTGTCAGCCAATGTCACATTTCAATAACAGCAAAACAACCAGGGCTGCATAAACCAGCAAAGCAATCCCATTGCTCATAAACTGGCAAGTGACCTAGGTTGGCAATGTTTTTGTTGATCACAACCCTTTCTATGGAACAAAACATAGGAACTATCACGCCAGAACAGACTCAGTGATCCATCTTCTCCTTGTCTCCTGTCTCCAGCAGAAGCCAAGATTGATGCTTTAATGGAAGATTAAAAATGGATATATGAAGCCTGCAAGGCACCGAGGGCAGTTGTGCAATATTTTGCCCTTGACCCAGGGCAGAACTCCACTACTGTTACATACAACTGTGCAATATTATACTATGTTATCCCAGATATGAAAGACTGTCAGGTGCTGTCATAAATATATGAAAACAGAGGATTGCCCTTTCTTCTTCTCTCTTTTTTATTTTAGCTTGATTAATAGAACTGCACATCCTCTTCTTAAGATCAAACCTTTGACTTCAATAGACTGGACTTTACAAATTAATTCAACTTTGTGTCAAAAAGCTATATTGTTATTATTACCTATGTTAATGTCTTCTCTTACAGAAGTAGTTTCATAGGATTCTTTCTTGAACATTTCCCTGTTTCAGAGCTCTAATCCCTTTCCTTGCCTTATTCAACACCACATTAACGTTGGGCTCTTTTTACCCCAAACTTTACAAACTTTTATTCTTTTCTACTTTTATTCCACATTGTCTTGGACAAGCTTTATGTAGTTCAGCTATAAAAATATTTAGCTCTACCCTAAACCAAGATTGCATTCTCAGTTCCTACAATGCAACCCAATTGATCAGGTGAAAAATGAAAAAATAAAAACCCAATCAGCTCTGAAGATCCTGATGGCTATACAATGAATCATATTATTTCAAAACTTCTGGTATTTATTATAAGTACAAATGGTGCTTCATTTCTAAATTAGAGAACGTGATCAGGGACTGTTTTATTTATTTGTCTTTTTGTCACAAAATGAATGATTTTGCAAATATTAAATCAAAAGAAAAATACAATATCTGATCTATAATTTATTCTATTTTTCCTGTCTCTGAAATAAGTACTTTTTAATGCTGTGCCTGTGAGCCTGGTAGAGCACACCAACGCAAGTAACCTCTAAGTCAATCAAAAAAAGTATAGACATTTTTGTTCTAAGCTACTAAAAATAAAAGCATTTGCCTCACTCAATTTCTATATTATTAATACTCATAGCACCTTCTGATTACAGAGCCTGAATTATAGAGAGAAAACACTTGCATCCATCCCTAAGCTAAATATTTTCTGCAGTACCAACTGCCAATTCTGGCAGCCCCACCGCTCTCGTTAGGTGATAAATTAATGCTCGCATTCCCATTGTGCGCCTTGCCAAGCCAGGCAGAGTTCAGCCAGCCAAAGCCTCGCTTTGTCCAAACTGCACCCACCCTCTAGTGGGATGAGGAAAAAGTGCTGCTCTGGGCTCCGATTCCCTCCTGCGGCACAGGGCAATTCGCTGTAATATTGAAAGAACTTTCATATTAGATAAGGAGGAGAAGATTTTTCTTTCTTTGCTTCTCTCTATCCTCCACACATCTGCACATGAGCATTAATAAGGCACATTAGCTCCCAAAGATGATTACAGCCCTGATGTGCTTTACTGAGAAACTTTAGGAGCGATCTTTTCTTTCCAGCTTTGCCTTGCAGTCTGCAGAGTCAGTGCCATTTTAGCTAGAGTTGCAAAGGTGACTAAGCAGTGATTAGTCCAGTGAATTAGTGGCTGTAACTATCATTAAACCTTTCTTTTGCTATAAAGAAAAAACAAAACATATAAAAGTGTTTGGGGGGGGGAATCCAGCCCGTTTTTCCATTTTTCTCTACGTATTAGATAGACCAATACAATTGACTGTGAAAACTAGAAGAAAAGTGGAATACTGTTGCTAAACAGTGAGCACTACAGTTGTGAAAAAGCAGCAGAGCTGTAAACAGGTTTCAAACCATGACCTAGGTCAGCTGTACAGAATATAACAAGCAAGCAGTCCTTAGGGCAAACCACTCTTGAAAGCATTTGCAGTAATGGAAGGACAGATCCTGCTTCCCACAGCTAGAGAGGAGACAGAGTAGGATGCCCAGCAAGGGACCGGCAAGCAGGACCAAGGATGAGAGAAGAGCAGCACCCCCAGCTAGAGATACAGCCCCCTAGTACCTCAGTAAGAGCTGAGCTGGTCCAGTAGCCACAACCAGGGTCAGCCACCATCCAGAGCTCCAGGCAAGTCCAAGCCAAGCCAGAAGGTCACAGGCAGAAGGCTAAGCCTAAGAGCCCAACAACACCAGGGGCTGAGCCTAAATACAGATCAGGACCAGTGGGCACAGGGTGCATGGGTGGGGGCACAGGGTGCATGGGTGGGGGCACAGGTGGAGCTGCTCAGGTCAGTCAGAGCCTGCTAGCACCCTCTGAGGTCTGGCTAGCCTCTTTATAAACCCAGGCTAATGATCCCCAGTGAATTTAGGTGAGTCAAATCAGGTCCAAAAGAAATAAGTAAAGATTTACAGCAAAGATGCAAAGTAAAAAACTACTAAGAAATATATTCTGTTCTCAAATACGAAGATGGAGCTTGCAGATAGATCCACTGCCTTTAGCAGTAAACCTTGATGAAAGCTGGAGATAGATAAAGAATTGACTCTACAAACAGTGATGCTTTTTACTAGCCTGACTATGTTGTCCAGTGCATGCATGACAGCAAGGTGAAGGACAGAAATAAAGCAGCCAAGACCATTAAAAACAAGATGGGACCTGAAACAATTGAACAAGACTGAAGAGAGTATGATCCCTTCCTCGACATGATGCAATCAGCAGCCTCCAGCAGCCTGCTAGGCTGACTCTGGTCTAGAATGGAAACAGCATGAAGTGAAGGGGGGGTGGGGGGCAATAAAAATAAAGCTATCTTTCATAGATCACATGGTCCCACCAGGAAATACGGAAAACTCTGAGTTGTCTGGCTCTCTGTCTCTCCCTCCCTATGGGTCTTCTGCAGAAAGCATAGCCTGTGTGCCCAGGAGGTGATGAAATCCCTAATGCTGTATGGCACATGGGGAATTTGTGGGATTGCAAAACAGGATGTTTCTTGGAGGAAATACAGTCTCAGCAAGCAAAAGGTTCAAGTACGGTACATCTCACAATGATGTAAGGGCTTGATTATGCATCTCGCTTAAAGCCCAGCTTAGGGTTTTAGTTCTAGTAGAACTAATAGGCAACACCTGCTGCGATGAAAACAATTTCCGTCCCTGAACTCTAGCAGAAGTGTTTATCTTTTGAGTTAGAAAATGTTTCTCTAATGTCTGAACAAGACTCCAGGGACAGGAACATATGCCCAGAACTGACGTTTCTGCACATTAGATAGCTTATAAAAATGAGAATTAGAAAAACCTGGTATCATCAGACGTCTCATCCAATAGTCATTAATGGAAAGTACAGAAAGGTTCCTTTAACATTTCCTCTCTCTGCCACTGTAGTCCTAGTTGCTCTTCGTAGAGCAGAAACAGAGGCTACTGAAAAAGCTCGCTGGGGTAAATTCTGAGTTCAAAATTCAGGGCTTTTCCAGACCTGTTGCTGGCAAAACTACCCTTGGCTTCAATGGAAATTTTACCCAAATATGGGCCTCAGGACTTGGGCCTCTTGGTTTTACTTACTAATTTTATTATTAAAGGTTAAACAGAGCTGTTGACAGTACAAACGATTTTCTTACGTAAGCAGTGAAAGGGAGGGTGTCAGATATACAAGATAAAACAATACTGCCAAGTCAAGGCAATATAGGTTATGGGTGAACGTCCTGTCACAGAACATACTGCACCAAATCCCAAGTTTCGCCCTCTTCCTCAAGCAAAACTCCCATTTAAATCAACTGGAGCTCAGTGTGATCAAGAGGCAGGGTCAAGGCCGAGAAAGGACCTCGGGGTTCAGCCATGGTTGCTACAAGGGCTTTAAGAGATGGTAGCCGTTAAAAACAAAAAAGCTCTACCTTTCGAGAACAAAATGAGTGAGCAGTGAAAGTTCATCAAAACCCACAGGCTTTGCTTTGCACTGAGAAAGGAAAAGGCACAGGTCCCAGGCTCGATCAACAAAGCTGAAGGGTGAAGCATTGCTTCATTTTGAACTTATAGGGACTGTTTGTCCTAATAACATCCTAGAATGATAAGACAGACCTGTCCTGCAGATGTAACTGCTGTACAGATTTGTTATTTAATACCCATTAAATATTACAACTGCAAATTCTGTGCTTCATCCATTCGGTTATACACACACAACCCCTAACAATAAACCCCTTGATGATACGAATGTCAGGGAGGGCCCGTAGGGCTTTCCTCCCGTACTTTCTGCTATGATATTCTTTATCTAAAGCTTGGACAGAAACCAGAGACTTTTTTTTAATTCTTGACCAAAAATAATAACAGCAAATGATGTGATGCTTAAAAATAATAACCATCCAGTCAAAGGCAAACTGTTCTCATTTCTGGCTAACAACGCTTCATTGGTTTGGTGCTTAAGTGGCAACCCAAAATTTAACTTCCTGGAAAATCTACTGTTGTATAATGAAATTGCACTGTCAGAGCCATAGGATAGTTCTGTCTTTAATAACAATGCAACAGACATTGAGGGAAATTCCTGTGGTCGTCTGTCCTATTCAGATACAGTTATCATCCAATAGATCATCAGCTGTACAATAGTCAATGGTGTCGCAAAGTTTTTGACACAGTTAACACATTAACACATTAGACAAATGTAGGATCTGAGCCAATTCTCACCAAAGCCAATGGAAAAACTCCAACAGAGTTGTACTGGGCACAGGGATGGTGTCACACATATTGTCAATCACGGAGGAAACAAGATGGTCACAGCAGCTCTCTTCTGACATCAGCGTCTGCCTCTACTTGGGGCTTTGGCAGAGCCTCTTAAAAGACTGGCTCTTTTTCTCCTGTTTCTTTTAAACACCCTGAGAATCACTGGGGTTTGGGTTTTGGCATAGAGCACTCAAAAGGACATTGTCAAGGTTCACAGAACTGAAATCTAAACCATCTTTGTCTTTTCTCCTTCAATTCCATATACTTTTTAAAGTGTGATTTGATTTTTACCCTTCTGCTTTACCCCCTGCTTTTTAAAATAAAGAAGAAACAAACCCTTGCTTTACAATCAGCCCCACTATCGTAAATCACAGACCAGCTCCAATCGTGTACTATTGAAGCGTGGTCACATCAGCAAACATGCCAGTATATCTAACCACGGAATGTATTTTCTGAGCAAATGTTTAGTAAAACTCACATCATTTGCTGAGTAAGAGTTCATTGGGATTGATCTGCTCAGGAGAGGAACATCACAGAGGAAAACATACTGTTCCTTTACAGTCACAGGACTAACACAACAATAAACACTGTCTCAACTGACAAATCAAGCTTAAATCAACAAAATTCTTCTGCAAATGGTGCACAGAAATACCAGAACTCCCAGTTTAAACTAAAAAGCTAAA